>NC_062546.1:186955544-187263294 GCF_016906955.1 Phacochoerus africanus | reverse complement strand
GCTCCTACCTGAGATGGAGGTTTTCCTCAGTACATTGAATTAATCATTTTTTTTTTATCTTTTTACCATTTCTTGGGCCGCTCCCACGGCATATGGAGGTTCCCAGGCTAGGGGTGGAATCGGAGCTGTAGCCACCGACCTACGCCAGAGCCACAGCAACGCGGGATCCGAGCCGCGTCTGCAACCTACGCCACAGCTCACGGCAACGCTGGATCCTTAACCCACTGAGTGAGGCCAGGGATCGAACCTGCAACCTCATGGTTCCTAGTCCGATTCGTTAACCACTGAGCCATGACGGGAACTCCTGAATTAGTCATTTTGTTTTCTCCCTCTCTTTTCAGTATTATGTTATTCATTTGAAATATGATTGGGTGATTTGTTTTAGTTTATTTTCAGTTTTAGAGATTTTTTCCCCTTCCCATTCTTATTAATTTTATTTTTGAATATGTAGAATATTAACATGCTCCTGAAGGTCAAGACTCTGCAGAAAGATACACTGAGAGAAGTATTACTCCCACCATATCTCTTCTGCCCTATTCCGCCACCTCTTGCAGGCAACCAAATTTAATATTTCTTGATTTACCCTTCCTGCGTTTTTTTTTTTTTTTGTGAGATAAGCAAATCTATATGTCTTCTGTTTTTCCTTCTTACTTACATGAAAGTTAGCATACTATATATGTTTTTTTTGCACTTTTCTTTTCACTTAACAGTATCTCCTAGAAATCACTCCATGTCAGTTTATAGGGCTCCTCCTCATTCTTGTTGACATCCATATGGTACTCCTTTGTGTGTGAGTATCATTTTTTCAGTCAATTTCCCGTTTGGACATTGTGGTAGCTCAATGTTTTTGTGATTACAAATAATACTGCCTTGGGATATTTGTACTTTGTATAATATTTGTAATATTAAATATATTAATATTAAATATAATAATATTAAATGTAATAACCTTGTTATTTCAGTTTGTCTTCTCTCCCAGACAGTGACCTTGTGTATTTATATTTTCACATTAGTGGATGTATATCAGGATGAATTCCTAGAAGCTGAGCTTGCTGGGTCAGAGGTTAAATACACATACAGTTTGGTTAGATATTACAAAAGTTCCTTCCATAAGAGTTGTATCATTTTTCATTCCCACCAACAGCGTATGAGAACACCAGCTTCCCTACAGTCTTACCAACAAGTGCACTGTCAAGCTTTCAAAAAAATTTTTTTTGGTCATGCCCACACCATGTAGACGTTCCTGGGCCAGGGATCGAACCCACACCATAGTAGCAATCCAAGCTGCTGCCGTGACCACGCTAGATCCTTAACCTGCTGCCACCACAAGAGAACTCTAAGTTTTCTAATGTTTGCAAATCTGATGAGGTAAAGTTGGGTTGGTAAAGAAAGGAACACCATTCCTTAAACACTTACAGTGGAAAAATGAAATAACACACAGAGAGGTCACCAAGAGAACGGGGGAGGCAGGAATGACCTAATGCATTTTGCATTATAAATACATAAACTAGGGATTAAGAAGTACAATGACATGAAAGAAGAAAGAGACTGACTAATAAAAATCCAAGTATCCTCAATCTCTGAAATTAAAAGGACTGTTAAATGAATACAGTAAAGCAAGCAAGGAGAGTCAGTTTCACTGAGTGATGGATGAGTTCTGGGGTTGCATATTTAGATGGGGATAATGCCAAGATACATTTTCCTCCTGTTAAAATGCCAAGATGCATTTGCTCCTCCCTGTCGAAATGCCACCTCTGTACCCTGTATATATTTATTGAATGGCATTTGTCTCACCGTATTACAACTATTTATTTTCAGTTTGTCTTCTCTCCCAGACGGTGAGCTTACTGAGGACAGAACTACACCTTATTCCTGCATCTTTAGAACAGGATAATTACTGAGGAGTTTGGTCTCTTGCAGTTAAATCTTAGTTGAAGGAAAGGAAGGTGTGGAATGGGAGATGGACGGCTTCTATTACAACCTAGACTGAGGCTCTATATATCAAAACATCAAGGTTCATTTCGGTGTGAAACTTTTGTCCAAGGAAAGCATTTTACCCACAGCTGACATACTGCAGCTTTTCCACAAGATGTTTTCTAAGTATATATTAAAATATAAATTGCCATCAGAATAAGAGGAAGGTGTCACATCCCAGGGATGATGGCCAATGC
The DNA here is from genome assembly GCF_016906955.1 of Phacochoerus africanus. NCBI lineage: Eukaryota > Metazoa > Chordata > Mammalia > Artiodactyla > Suidae > Phacochoerus > Phacochoerus africanus. The sequence goes on along the minus strand of NC_062546.1, from coordinate 187,261,123 downwards.
CCAGTGAATGGGGCAAAAAGGAGTAGAAACTTCATGAATGTTGTCAAGATTTATCTTTTGGTGCCTAAGTTAATCTCCAAGCTTTGATCACAGGAGTCAGTGCAGAACTGCACCTTGGCAAGAAATGGAAGTCAGTGAATTCAATGAAGCATGAAATTTAAGCATAGCATCATTTACTAGCAGGTCTTAATGACTAATAAGGCATCGTTATCACTAACGTAATAAATCATCAAACTTGAGAGCTTGCGACATTTTCATATGTCAATGCCTTGGATCCTCACAGTCTCAGGAAATAACTTTTTGTGTGATAATCTTTTTTACAGAAGGGGAGACCAGATCTTGCTTACTTTATCCAAGATGACCAGGCCCTGATTTTCTGAACTCTTTGGCTCCAAACTGCAGGCCAAAGGAGCTGAATTAAAATCTAACAAGTGGCTAGAATTGACTGGAGAAAGAGGAACACAACTCTAATTCAGGAATTTGCTAATTGCCCTTCTCTCTGCAGACATTACTCCATTCTTGGTCTTTAGCCCTGGCACAGATTTGATCTCAATCATGCTTTCTGAGAAACAGCAGTGGGCAGACAGAGAAGAGTGTGTCCAAGTTACATTTGGCCACAAAACAAATCTCTTCTGTCCTTTCCAAAGCAACATCCCCAAGCCCTTGGAGCACAGGGCTGCCCACTTGCGCAGGAAACCATACTAAGAGCTCCCTGTTTTGAATCATCCAGAGCCTGCCTCCCTGACTCCCATCCAGGCTTTCCTGGGCATGAGCTCCCCAAGGCTCTGGGCCCTACTGTTCTTGCCTTTTTCTCTTTTGCCCATTTGGACCTAGTAACATTGGCTCTCAGTCTACTTCCAGATCAACAGGGAAATCTCCTGAGATGCAGCCCCCAGAACCACGCTCAGCAGCGCCCCCTGCCAAGGGCTCAATGCCCACTCAAGCCAAGGCTCAAAATTGTCAATGATCAAAACAAGGGACAGGCTATCAGCACTTCCAGTGCATTTCCAAGCCCACATACAAACATCTGTTTGACAACTTTTCTCTACCACCTGCCACTGAGCAGTAGAGAAGAGAAAAATACTCAAGGGGTAGGGAGAATCCTGTGGAGAAAAACATGGTATGATCATAGGAATCTAGGTATTCCTGTGTCTCCTCTCTCACAACATAGTGATTAACGGTACAGGTTCTGGAACTAGCGTACTCGGTTCAAATGCTGGTTATTCTATTGACAGTATTACTTTGAGCAAGCAACTTACCCTCCCCAAGCCCCATTTCTTTCATCTGTGAAGTAGAGATAATAACACTAGGACCTAACTTGGAGGGTTGTTATGAGGAATCAAAGTAAAATTCAGGCAAAAGCACTTAGAAGAGTGACACAGTTAACTATTGTTTCCACCACTTCACTCTACCCAGGCTCCAAATCTTCATTTTCATGCCATTTCTAAATAGCTGTCATGCCCCGCCTCACATATTCTTCGCTTCCTCTCCATTCTCTTTGCTACTACTTGAATCCAGACTCAGAGGCAGAATCTACCAAGTGCCTGCCCCTTACAAGCCTTTTCCCCTTTCTCCTTCATAAAAGAATCCTCAGTTTCAGCCAGACACATGGCGACTCAGCTAAAAGACTCCATTTCCCAGACACCTCTTCAATTCAGTATAGTCATGTGACAAGTTCTAGCCAATGAGAAGTAAGTAAAAGTGTCCTATGGAACTTCTGGGAAGTATCTCTTTAAAAAACATGCTTTTCTACACCTTTCCTCTGTTTTGCTGCTGGATGGAAATTGATAACAAGGGCAGTTCCCTAGGGATGGCAAAGCAAAGAGCTATGGAAGACAAAATCCCTGATAACTATGGAGCTTACATATCATTTCTTGACAGCTCCTTCCCACTTGTTTTACATAAGAGATAAATGAACTTAATTTGTGGAAGTTCCTGATACAGGGAAAGGAAATTAATCCTGAGTCATATAAGACCCTATTACCTCAACTTCTCCTAGATGACAGCAATGGCTTTCTGATCTCTCTCCCCAAACTTGCTGCCAGATTAATCTCCCTAAAGCACAGCTCTACACTCTCACAGAGATTTCAGACCCCCACCCCCACTGCCCAGTCTCCTTAGCTGCCATAATCTGGCCCCTACCTACCTTTCCACCCTTACCCCTATTCCTTCCCTACTTGCCGAACAAACTTGATAACTTCCTGTTTCATACACACATCCCATTCTTTCCTACTTTTTTTTTGTCTTTTTCAGGCCACACCCATTGCATATGGAAGTTCCCAGGCTAGGGGTTGAATCAGAGCTGTAGCTGTCAGCCTATACCACAGCCACAGCAACGTAGGATCCAAGCCGCATCTTTGACCTACACCACAGCTCAAGGCAATGCTGGATCCTTGACCCACTGAGCAAGGCCAGGGATCAAACTCGTGTCCTCATGGATCATAGTCGGGTTCGTTAATGCAAAGCCATAATGGGAATGCCTTTCCTATCTTTCTTTTACACAAATTCTCTTCCTTAAACTTTATGTATCTGGATCTAGATTTAAAAAAATTTTTTTAAAGTATAGTTTGTTTACAATGTTCTATCAATTACTTCCTTGGCATTCACTTCTACTTGTGTCAGGGACTCCTTCCTCTGCGGGAACCATGTCACTTTCCTGCCCACCTGGCTCCAGGACTTTTTTTCTCACCTTCTCTCTTGGTCTTCTTCTGAACCAGTGGACCCAAACACTTTTCCCTTGCCTGACCCAATCTCCTCAGGCCCCGCCTTCCTTCCTGTACCCAGAGAGAGAGAGGCACTAAGCCCATTCACTAAAGGGCTTTACCTTCAACAGCTTAAATCTCCAAGAGGTCTAACACTGGTGCAAGGGAGGTAACAGACACAATAAATGTGATCCAAGTCATGGGCTTAAGGAAGCTCACAAGTCTCTTATGACTGTGGTCCCTGCTCACTGGTCCTTATACCTTCTTGAGCTGGAAGCCATACAAAGCACTGGACATCTGTCTTTCATGTTCATTCCTACAGGCAGGAAACCTACTGTCAACATCTTCAAGGCCCTCTTCCCAGCAACCAGGAAATAATTAGAAATGAAAATCCACAGCATATTTCTCCCTGCTCAAAGGAAACGTGTATCTTGAAGAACCTTCAAACTAGAGAGCATGTTTTCAGAGGTTCTCCACCCGTCATGGGAGGGAGTCCTTTTGGGGGTTTCCTCACATCTTCTTTCATTGCATTGTATCACCTTCTACCTTGGGACATCACAGAGCAACTGATTGATTACTTGTGCTCTTCCCCATCCCCAGCCATACTTGACTTCTCTTTTGGTAGACTATGAACTCTTCAGGGAAGGATCTAAATTTGGTTCATCTTTGCAGCCCCACAGAGTATATATAGGCCAGTTATAGGCCAGTACCTTGCATGAGTAGCTACTCATTCCAATATTAGATAAAAAGAGATGACATAATTAATTGATTGATGAAATCACTGAAGACAAGACTTGGTGAAAAGAATCTATGAAGAAGATACAGTCTCAAACCATCATACAAAGACTGGCTAGAATTTAGACTTGCTAAGGAAAGAAAAAAATGATTGATGTGAGAGGGGGTGGGGGAGAGGAGAGGATTAACTGGAACCCTAGATCAAAACTCTAAAATAAATTTTCCTCTGCCTTTCTCACAAACACATATTGTTCCCCTAGACCTCATTCAGAGGATCCTTCAGCTCTCAGCACCCTGCTCAGGAACTCAAACATTTCTGAAGTTCTCTTAGGATACTTCCATTTTATGTACATTTGGAATAATTAGCCTTTTGGGAAATCAATGACAGTTTCACAAAGGAAACCTCAGGTACCAAGGTCCCATGGGTTTCACAGTTTTCCCACCCCCACAACTCCATCCAGTTTTGGAATTTAAAAATAATAGCAATAACAAAGGCTGTGGGGCAAGGGAGTTGAAGAGGTGGAAGGGAAGGTTGAGACAAAATTTGCTGAGGAAATGTGGTGTGTTCCACATCTTCCAACCTACAAAATTCATCTTAAATAGGAAGAGTAGTAGAGTCATATCAGGTTCATCTGTGATGGAGCCTTTTAAGTGAAATTGTTTGGACTTGCAACCAAGGCAAGAAATTCTACTTCTGAAAGGAAAACATTTATTTTGTAAGATGGGCTATCAATCCAAAAATAATTACTAGTGGTTAAGGAAGGATTCAGACCAATTAGGTTTTTTGCTCAAGTTGATTCCATCCCATTTTTCAAAGCCCCTGTGATACACTTATGCAATCCAGGGAGAGTCCCTCCCAACCACAAGGGGTCACAGATGAGAGAGGAAGCCTGACCCAGGCTTCATGCAGAGCAGATGTCCCTGTTTCATGCCAATTAGGAACCAGGAACTGTGCTCTCTTGCTCTGGCCTCTGATTATCTGTTTACATGTAGTTATATGTAACTGGAACCTCTTTGAAAGCTGAGTCCTGTGGAAGCCATTTAAAATTATTTCACTTCTAATTATAAGCCACATAGAGCTGTTTTCATGCAAGAGGAGGAACACTTTAGAGACTGTCAGGGTTCAGAACACTCCATGGGTGACAGGTGGTCTTAATATTTGAAGAACTTTCTCTGTCCAAGATAACTTTGACTGGAGGAGTGATTAGGGGGATTTTAAAGGAAATAAAAACTTTGCATACAAAGTTGGAGCCCATGAAACACTTACACAGATCTCATTTCAGAATGCATTGGCCAGGTGGAAGCTTTCCGTTTCCTTGGGAGGCCACAGAGTGTCAAGGATGGACTGTGGTGCTGGACAGAAGTAGGCTGAGTAAACTTGGGAAAGTTACCAAATCTCTCAGAGCTTTGGGTTATTTATTCATAAGAGGTGGGAATTGTTATTCTAAAAATTAAATGAAATAATGTATGTGAAACCACTAGCCTTGCATTTGCCACATGGCCATTGCTCCACTACATGACAGCTATTACCTACTTCTTGCTATTATTTTAAGTCAGAAGTATATGTTTGAAACAGTAGGTCAGGACAGGTCTACAATATACAATGGACTTTGCTTACACAAAAAGAGTTTACAACAACCAGGGAAGATTGGACAAGAGAAGTGAAATCTCCAACTTCACTGCTATTACATAAATCCCAGAGCTTTTCACATTTTTCCATCTTCTTCCCAATTCTCAACCCTTTTAATCAGAGTAGCACATTTCAGAGATTCAGTGTAGGGTACAACATTTAGAACCAAGGACTCTAGGGGGGTACAGGAAAACTTTCATCCTCTTAAAGCCAAGCAGTACCCTTCAGGATTCTCTCTGGTATATGAGCACCCAACATACACACCATCCCATGTCCCCCGTCTCTCGAAGTAAATGCTTTTGCTTCAGGCCTCTACCCTGATTCTCAAAAGGTTGGTTCAAGTGTTAATGATTAAGAAAATGTGAACACATAGTAATAAAGAATAGCTGTTGGGCCAGGAAACTGGTAACTAAATAAGAGATCAGCCATATGGCAGAGTAAAAGGAGCTTTATTTAGTTCCTCCCTAAAAGACATAGATAACAATGTCTGATGCACATTCCAAAGTAGCTTTTACAGAAGCTCCCATCATGGTGCAGTGGAAACAAATCCAACTAGGAACCATGAGGTTGCACGTTCAATCCCTGGCCTTGCTCAGTGGGTTAAGGATCTGGCATTGCCATGAGCTGTGGTGTAGGCCACAGATGCAGCTGGGATCTGGCATTGCTGTGGCTCTGGCATAGGCCAGCAGCTACAGTTCCGATTAGACCCCTAACCTGGGAACCTCCATATGCTGCAGGGGCACCCCTAAAAGGACAAAGGCAAAATAAAATAAAATAAATAAAATAAAATAAAATAAAATAAAATAGTAGTTTTTGCAGAAACCAGACTCCCAGCAGATAGAAACTGCTGACCACAAGCATGCAGACCCCAAATCAGTTGGGACCAGAAGGTTGATAATGTTGACTCCCAAAACGTCACCCTTTTGCCTCACAACCAACCAATCAAAAGAATGTCCATGAACTGATCAGGCATCCTTCCACACACACCTCTAATATTGCCTTTAAAAACATTTCCCCGAAGATCATTAGGGAGTTTAGGTCTTTTTTTTTTGTCTTTTGTCTTTTTTGTTGTTGTTGTTGCTATTTCTTGGGCCGCTCCCGTGGCATATGGAGTTTCCCAGGCTAGGGGTTGAATCGGAGCTGTAGCCACCGACCTATGCCAGAGCCACAGCAACGCGGGATCCGAGCCGCGTCTGCAACCTACACCACAGCTCACGGCAACGCTGGATGGTTAACCCACTGAGCAAGGGCAGGGACCGAACCCGCAACCTCATGGTTCCTAGTCGGATTTGTTAACCACTGTGCCACGATGGGAACTCCGAGTTAGGTCTTTTGAGTACTAGCTGCCCATTCTCCTTTCTTGACACCTTGCAATAAATGCTGTACTTTCCTTCACCACAACCTGGTGTCAACAGTTTGGCTTCACTGTGCATTGGCCAAAGAGATCCAAATCCAGGTTCAGGAACACTCATATGTGAAATCACATGCCTACAGATACCTAGTAAGGTGACCCATCACAGAGTCATGGAGGCCAGAGTATGGTTGGACCATCTGAGCATGTGCCTGACGCTGGACCCCAGGAAGGAACCATCACAGGTAAGAGGTGTTACTGGTGTATGTAAACAGGTATGGCCAACCCTGGTATGGAAGTCTGCCCACTGGAAGTCTAATGAGCTATAAATAAAACAATTATTTCAACAGTACCCAGTTGTCTCATCTGATGAATTAGGTAGCTCCTTGTAAATCCATTGCACTTCATCAGTTACCCATAAATTTAGATGTGTCAACTGGTACTTATTTTCAAGGCTGGGCAAGATATCTTGGCTTACAGCTTGGTTATCCAACTGACATGTGGGGGAAAAAAAGGTAGAGAGATAAGTCGGAGCCAATATTCAAACTATTTTGACAGCAGGTATGTCACATGTACAAACCAAGCAGGCATGAGCCCTGCATCAGAAAGGACACCATAATCTTCCACAGACTTTGGTCCAACAGAACCAGTACATGTTAGCTAAGCACCCTGAATAGAATTAATTTTTCTTCACACTGGTGGTCAGAATGCTCACTAACCAGCTATCACCAGCGTTATACAAAACAAAACAAAACAAAACAACCCTGAATGCCAAGTTTAATCCTGTGTGACTGAAAAAACCTGAGCTCCACATCCCCCAAACTGGGCTTAAATGCAAAACTCAACAGGTTTGTAATTACATGCAATACCATGAAGGAACATTACTATAATACAATTTTACTACGCAAAGGAGAACTATTGAGTTCTATTCACAAGAGAAAGATTCCTCTCTCCATGGCATAAAAAGAGATACCTCACAGCATATATTTTCCTAGTAATTTATTTTCATGAAACCAAGCATAAAGGATAATGCACCTGATTTCTGCATTTTTTTAAATGTACCCTGAGGTAGTTTGAACAAACAAGGAGAAGCAGGAACAATGATGGGACCCATCACAATTTCAGAAGATGAGTAAGCAGATAATCCCCTTGTGAGAAGTGAACCTGTTTGGAATCCTTGACTGCCCTTCCTTCCTCATCCGCCTTCACGTATCCCCTGAGCCCCATTCCCCACCAGGCAGGATCACACAAAATCCACACCAAACAGAGGAGATTCCCCTATGTCAAAGGTCCCAAGGAAAGTCCACTTGGTCTTTATCTCAATGACTAATTCCCCTCATTGTCAGTGTACCTTGCCTCACAATGAAGCCTTAGGTAAGGGAGAGGTCCAGCCTTTCAGACCCACCCATATTTCCCCTGGGGGCTCTTGGATGCTTCATTCTCTCTCCAGAGTATGGGCACTTGATCCATACTCCCTGACTAGTTAGTGGGTATCACAAGCCTGCAGGGACACACAGCCCAAGCAGGCAGGAGAGAGAAGCCAAGAACGTGGTGCCAGGTGGCAGGATGCCCATCATCACAGCACTTCCTCTGCTCCCATCCTCATCTCCTTCCTCAGCTGAAAGCCAGGAACCAGGCAGTCTCAGCTCTCATCCCCACCCCCATGGGCCCAGAGGCCCAGGTACCTTCTCTTCACCAAGCTTCCTCCCAGGACACTCTTCATTTCTCCTCCCAGACACTGGTCCCAAAAGTCTAGTCACACCCTCTTTTCTTGAAAATGGAATTATCACCTTTCTTGTTAAGTCTACAGACATCTCAACTCTCTTCATGAAGATGATATAGGAGGTACTTTCAGGGATTCAAAGATGTATTCTTCTCAGGACAAATGAGGTAGCTTTCTCACCCTCTCTTGCTAGAAAACAGGGTGTTTAATCTCCAAGAGAGCATACAGTTGAATATACAGGGTACATTTTTAAAAATTCTCTGTATAGAAGTTCCTCCTGTGGCACAATAGGATTGGCAACGTCTCTGGAGCACTGGGACACAGGTTCGATCCCTGGCCTGGTACAGTGGGTTAAGGATCCAGTGTTACTGAACCTGTGGCATAGGTCACAACTGCAGCTTGGATCTGATCCCTGGCCTGGGAATTCCATGTGCTGTGGCATGGCCAAAAAAGAGAAAATTTTAAAAATTAAAAAAAATTAAATTCTCTTTATAGTGGATGTAGAGTAAAATTAACGAATCTTCTCCATGCAGTCCTTAAAAATTATTGTAGAAAATATGCATTATTCTTTTTTTCTCAGACAAAAAAAAAAAAAATGAGGAATTATTTTCAGTGCAGAGAATATCCAATCTGGCACAAAACCCTAAAACTTAGATATTACTTTTGATTCCCCAAGTCACTCCATCTCCCTTTTCTCCCTACTAAAAACTTCTTTGACAGGCTGTGGACATTAAGATTGAGACTTCAAATGGGAAATGTGATACCCAAGAGGCAGTTATAAACATGTAACAATATCCTAGTTCACTGACCAGAATCTCTCTTTCTAACCTGTAATTAGTCCTTTGCACTTGACCTTGGACTCCTCCTGTCTGCTTGGAAGCTGAACCCTGGGCACAGTTGAGTCCCTCCTGCTAAATGCAAGCACAGAGACAGACATGCAGTTTAGAGAAAGAAAACTGTGGGTTTAAACTCTATTAGGCTCCCCAGTGGAGCATCACAGACCTACTGATTCAGAATTTCTAGGAACAAAAGCCCCCAAATCCACATTTCATGATGTCTCAGGCTAAAGTATGAGCATCCTGAGGGACAAGACAAGAGATCGTGATGCCGTGGTTGAAGGTCTCCTGCAAATGTCGATGCAGGAGGTCATTGGGCCATTGTGTTCTGATTAGATTGCCTTGTCTGACCACAGTGTGAGACCACACTGCTGTGAGTGGCAGTGTGGGGTCTACTTTAAAGGACAGACCTTCACAAAGCCAATGACACTGCTGTGAGTGGTGATGGGGGTCTGCTTTAAAGGACAGACGTTCACAAAGCCAATAATCCTAGAACAGGACACTCAACCTCAGTAGTGTTGACTAAAAAAAATACCACCTGAAAGTTGAGAGTTAAGTTTTACTTGGGGTGAAATTAGGACTTAAGCCTGAGAGACAGCATCTCTGGTAGCCCCGAGAAACCGCTCCAAGGAGGTGAGGGGGGGAAGCTAGATTATACAAGTTTTTGCAACAAAGGGAAAGTAGTAGGAACACAAGATTTACAGAAAACCAGATTTACAGAAGATTTACAGAACACCTTTTCTATGGGAAGATGTAAAGGTCTGGGCTTACTGGAATCACTCCTTTGATCTGCTTTCCTGAGTTCCCTCAGGGCTCATTGGCCCACCCTTGGGCGTGGCTCTTCTCCCAGGTGACCATGACATCTTTCGTTTGGCCCATTAAGTACAGCCCAGGAGGCAGGATTTCGGAATGAAGAGAAAAGGGAGAATATCAAGATCTAAGTCCTAAAGGTGAAGGGGGAGGGGCATGCAGCCATGCGTATATTTCACAGAGGTTTGCTGCTGGTCTCAAATAGGTCACTACTGGTCACAGACATCAGTCATCATTGATGGATTTTAGTGTTTTTCTAGATATGAGATGCAAGAATTGGGCTCATAAAATCTTCTCCTGAAATATCTAACTATCCGAAGGCCCATTCTTCCAGTTTTCCCAGAGCACAGAGTGCCTCCCTCCTGGTCTCCACCCTGAGCTCCACTCAGGGGCAGCTACAGTGGCTCATGTTCTACTCCCTGTAGAGGCAAATGCCAAACTTCAGTTCACAGTAGGTAGGCTTGAGATAAGAGGCAGGGACATCCTTCCTCAGGGTGGACATGGCTCTCTTAGGCTGGACTCTTGGTAATGCAGAGATTGTGAGGGTGCCCATGGGTTGGGAGATGGGTCTTGAACTAAAGCCACCAGTTGGGGGCTGCAAAGGAAGGAAGTCACTGGGGATAGAGCTGCTCCAGCTGCAACCACAGCTGGCAGCCCTTAATAAATAGTTCTCTGCCTGCATTGTCCCCAACAAACCTACAGTAATGTCTGAATTATACACCATGCTTTAGGGGGAAAGCTGGTGTCTTCTCTTGGTCACAGAACCCAGGGGCTAGTGGGTGACGAGAGCAGTAAACAGCCCACCAAGAGGAAGACAAAACTCTAGAGACAAGGGTTGGGACTGGGAGGTCCTGGAGTTCTTCCCTCCATAAAGAATTCCTTCTTCTGATAAACTTGGGGTGTGAATGTATCAAACGAAAAAGAGAAAGACCTAGAAAAAAAACTGAGCAGGGGAAAGAACCATGAAATAGAAGATGTGTGTGGCCATCTAAAACACGCCTTCTTCAGAGTTCCCATTGCGGCTCAGAGGGTTAAGGACCTGATGTAGTCTCTGTGAAGATGCGGGTTTGATCCCAGGCCTTGCTTAGTGGGTTAAGGATCTGGCGTTGCAGAAAGCTGCAGCATAGGTCACAGATTTGGCTCTGATCCAGTGTTGCTGTGACTGTAGCGTAGGCCTCAGCTGCAACTCCAATTCAACCCGTGGCCCAGGAACTTCCATATGCCACAGGTGCAGCCCTAGAAAGAAAAATAATAAAAATAAAAAACACGCCCTCCTCAAGAAGGGATCATCTGAAACTGCTGAGAATGAGTGAGATCTCACCTTCCACAGAGAACTCCCAGAAGGAAAGGGAGGAGAAAGGTTGAGAAAAAGTTAGACAACAGAACAAAGGGAATATAATCATAGTGAAAATGAAGATCCATCCATGAAACACTAACTTCCGGCCAAGAGGCACCATGAACAGACATCAACACGGACTGAATCTGGGAGCTTCACGCACACTCGCTGCTCCCACAGCAGGAGCCGGAGGGCTGATTCTCCTCCCCAAACACTGAGAGTCTAAATAACCACAGCTAAGCAGAGTTGATCTTAAATAAAATTATTATACCAGGTCATTTAGCTGGTACCAGGGAAAGGGACTGAGAAGCTAGTTATCAGGGTCCAGTCCTAGGAGGGGCTACCCATAAAGGACTCCTAAGCACAGCATCCTGGGCAGAAAGGCAGAAGGACAAGGCCCTGATAAGGTAGCTGGAAGGGACAGACGAGAAGGTGATACAGGTGTTTTGTTCCAACCATCCTCGTAACCAAATAATTGTGGTATCTTCCTAGTCTCTCTGCTCGCTTCTCTCTGCAGCCTCCTTTGCCAAGCAGTACATCCTGCCTGCCAGAGCTGTTATCCACAAACCCAGCCATACCGCTCTCTATGCTAAAAACTCTTTGGTGGCTGCCCACCGCCTTGGGGATGACTTCTGAGCTCCCTGGCAAAGCTCTCAAGGCCTTCTGCGGCCTTGTTCCAATACCATAGCCCTCTCTCCATTCCTCTCGTACCAGCCGAACAATGCATGTCTTTCTCAGAATTAACATGGCACCTAGGATGGCAGGAAGGTGCAGAGGGTGGGGGTGATGCTGGACAAATAGCCCCAGGAGGCCCTATACAATTAAAGACCGCATGGGCAACATGGCCTAGCAAAGGGGTCTGCAGGAGAGCATCCCTGAGACAGGAAGTACCCGCTGATCCACAGAAGGCTTAGCTCTTGCCACTGGCTCTGTCGCAGCTACAGGAAGGCACTTGACAGGCCTCCAACTCCCGGACACAGTTAATCAATTGTGCCAGGGTCTGCACCTAGAAAGCTAGTGCCACCTGCATACCAAGGCCACACGGCCCACCAGTGCCCCCAGCCAATGGTTGAACACAGCAGGCCTGTAACTAGGCTGGTGGCTGGCTTGGCTCTAAGATTCCCTGGAAAGCTTGGTAAACCTTCCTTTGCTTGCCTGGAGGTCTAGGACGTTGCCACCAACTTTCCCTCCGCCTTCGCTCAGCTCAGACTTGCATCACAGCCTGACAGCTCTCACATTCTCTCTTGCAGAGGCGTTTCCCCTAATAAAATCCTTGCAGGTTGAATCCTGTCTCAACGCACGTTTGCTCTCCCGCTGAACATGGTTTAACACAGTTCTCAGGCAAAGAGAGACAACAGCTGCTTATTTGGAGCCTGGGACCCTTGACCCCCCCTCCTCATTCTTTCACCCCTCAAACATCCACAGAGAGCTTGCTGTGCGCCCGGCATGTTAGGTGTGGGGGCAGAGGGGCTGCGCTCCCAGGAGGGGGCCCGTGGGGGAAAGGAAATAAGTAACAACAGAATCTGCCAATCTAACCATTGCCCTGGGCACTCAAGAACCCAGCCTCGCTCCACCTTATACTCTAAGGAGAGGGGGAGATGGCAGCAGAAAACCATTCCCGATAGCACCCCCTCTGGGGACTATTCTGCACCTTTATTTATTTATTTATTTATTTATTTATTTATTTATTTTTGTCTTTTTGCCTTTTCTAGGGCCGCTCCCTCAGCATATGGAGTTCCCAAGCCAGGGGTCTAATCGGAGCCATAGCCACAGGCCTACGCCAAAGACACATCCGAGCCACATCTGCAACTTACACCACAGCTCATGGCAACGCTGGATCCTTAACCCACTGAGCAAGGCCAGGGATCAAACCTGCAACCTCATGATTCCTAGTCAGAATCGTTAACCACTGAGCCATGAAGGGAACTCCTTTATTTATTTATTTTTTTTATGGTGCTTTAATTTTGACCTGTTTGTCCTTTCTTTCTTTCCTTCCTTCTTTTTTTTTTTTAGGGCCACACCCTTGGTATATGGAGGTTCCCAGGCTAGGGGTAGAATCAGAGCTACAGCTGCCGGCCTACACCACAGCCACAGCAATGCCAGATCCAAGCTGTGTCTGCGACCTACACTATAGGTCACAGCAATGGCAGATCCTTAACCCACTGAGCGATGCCAGGGATTGAACCCTCAACCTCATGGTTCCTAGTCGGATTCGTTTCCACTGTGCCGCGATGGGAACTCCATATTCTGCACCTTTAGTAGAATGGCATGTGTGTGAAGAATTCTTCCCAGTCTGATGGGCGGGACCCAAGTACAATTAAGGCAGAAGAGGAGACTGAAGTGTTAGGAACCATATAGGAAATAAATCCCAGCATGAACCCTGATGTAAAATCACGCTGAACTTACTGATCACAGGCCTCCATCATGAAAACCCATTGTCACTGTCCATCAGGTGTTCTTGTTGGAAAAAAAAAAAATGTTTTTAACTAATTTAGAGTTTTAATGAAAATGAATCCAGTGGGAATGAGAAAATGTTGTTAACCATCCATGTCACCTAATCGTGGCTAAGAGGGATTCTCATGCTTATACTTGACTGAGGATTAAGACGTTGACAGCAAGTTTAGTCAATGAAGTCATTGTAATAACACACCCAGCTCACCCCGCAAGTCTCTACCCTGTGGTTCCTGGTGAGTATCATTTAACTAAGAGCATGGAGCTGATGAGTCTTGATAATCAGGCTAATCTGCCTTTTCGTTGTGATCTAGGGGATGTGACAAATAGGAATTTCAGCATGATCTGAAGCCAAGTTGGATCAGATGAGTGACAGCAGATGAGTCTCTTTAGCCCACCAAGAAAACCAGGGGGCCTAAAACTGGTTAAACCTCCATGTCTGTCACTAGGGGCTTAAATGCTCCTCAAAGAGTTTTTACAAAGACAGACCAGAAAGAGAACTAACAAGAAAAGGCCGACCTCATCAAGCAGACTTTGTGCTATAGCGCGGTTGCCTTAACCAGATGTTGGAAGTCAAATGCATTTTGAAAGATCTCCTAGTTGCAGGATGGCTGCTCACAGAGCCAGCTCCAGGCAAACTGTGAACAAGGCGACCTGCTCTCTGCACCTCCCTCCCTGCCCTTGTCCTCCTGAAATGCCCTCCCCCATCTCTCTTCCCATGGTCCCTCCAAGACCTAAAAACAGGAGGGGAAGAAAGGGTCGTTGTTAAATATTCCGTTTGGTCATCGTCCCCTTCCCGCCATTACCCAACCCACCGCAGTGGGGGCTCAATGACAAACGTCTAAGAATTTTGACATTAGAATTGAACCTGTCTCTGTCTGGCACTATTACCACCCTCAAATATCTCAAAATGTTTATGGAAAATCTTAAAAAGGGGGGAGGGGTTCCTGTCATAACTCAGCAGTAATGAACCCAACTAGTATCCATGAGGATGTGGGTTTGATCCCTGGCCTCGCTCAGTGGGTTAAGGATCTGGCCTTGCTGTGAGCTGTGGTGTAGGTCACAGATGAGGCTCAGATCCCAAGTTGCTGCGGCTGTGGTGTAGGCCGGCAGCTGCAGCTCCAATTTGCCCCCTACCTGGGAAGAGCCATTTGCCACAGGTGCAGCCCTAAAAAGAAAGAAGGAAAATCTTCTCCACCTGGGCTTTGCCCTGGGTGCCCTGGAGGAAGGAAGGAAGAAAGAGGGTGTTTTCCAGCAGAGGGTGAAGCTGGGAAGTCAGAGGCGGTGGCAGTCCCAGGAGACAGTGCGAAGCTGGAGAGAGAACAGCGAAGACAAAGAGGGGGTCACAGGTCAGCGTAGGCACAGGCAGAAATAATGCATGAGGAGTTCCCGTTGTGGCGCAGCAGGAACAAATCCGACTAGGAACCAAGAGGTTGAGGGTTCGATCCCTGGCCTTGCTCAGTGGGTTAAGGATCCCTCGTTGCTGTGGCTGTAATGTAGGCCAGCAGCTACAGCTCCAATTAGACCCCTAGCCTGGGAACCTCCATATGCTGTGGGTGCGGCCCTGAAAAAAACAAAAAAGAAAAGAAAAGAAAAAGAGAAGAAATAACGCATGAGAGGAAGGCAACCTCTAATATCCACCCAGTGTATGCAAGAGCAGAAGCAGACACTTGAGTCACATGTATACACTCATTTATATGTGTAACTTTATAATATTTTTTTCCTTTTTATGGCCACACCCACAGGATGTGGAAGTTCCTGGGCTCGGGGTAGAATAGGAGTTGCAGCTGCAGCCTACGCCAGAGCTATAGCAACACCAGATCCAAGCTGCAGCTGACAGCAACACCGGATTCTTAACCTGCTGAGCAGGGCTAGGGATCGAATCCACATCATCACAGAAACAACATCAAGTCCTCAACCCACTAAGCCACAGTGGGAGCACCTGTTTTTTTACTTTAATGCTATGGCACACAAAATCAAAATGAGGACTGGTGTGTGATAAAGTAGGCTTATCTGAAGGATGGTACTTTCTTCACATTTCCTTACAAAAATAGCTGGCCCTCCAAGATATCCCCAATATAGTTTCTAACTAATGTTTGCTAAAAATCCAAAGTAGAAAAATTAAGACAACCTGATGTAAAGGCAAAGTCTTCAAAGGATCTTAATCCTAAACGTAGAAAGCTTTACCATGCAGGAAAAAAAAAGGGTAAAGGGCTGAAAGCCAACACAGCCTCTAACAAGGGACCAAGGCTCAGAGGGGTTAAGAATCTCATCAAAGGTCACAGAGTGGAGAAGAGGTTCCAGGAGTCACGTCTCCCTCCATCAAGGGTTGGATTCTTTCCACTCTCATCTGGCCTAAGGATGTGTCCTTGTCCATCCTCTGGAAACAAAAAAAAAAAAAAGAAAGAAATTTCACTTTTCAAGTTCTAGATATTTTGAGGCTAGAACTTCTGTTAGGTAGTAAAGCCTGGTTTAATTTCTTTCTTTTTTTTTTTTTTTTTCAGAGGAACTGTTTTCTCCCAGGAGTCTGTTCGGGTTCTCTCCCCCGCCCCTCCTGCCTCCATACTTGATTGCAGCCTCTGGATTTATGTAGTCGTGGTGGGAGTAAAGAGAGAGAGGAGGAGATGGTGCAAGAGCATCTCTAATAAGCATAAGCTGGCTGGCTGCTAAATCCTTTTCAAGAATTGAAGCTTTTGCTGTCTCACGGCTTTTCAGTCACATTACAGGGAGTGATGTTTTAGATGATTAGGTCTGTGATGAAACTGGTTATAGAAGCTATTTCAGAACCCACAGTGGCTCCCCCCCTTAAACTCAGAACACGGAGATCTGCCAAGGATACTCTCTCTGAAACTATTTCAACTCGTTACGGTCTTCTGCACCTGCCAATAGTCTCCCCTCTGCCAAGGGAATCAATAACTAAAGAGAAAAAAGCAAATGTGGCTGAAAAAATATATGCGGCTCCCTTTGCTGTATAAAATACCACTTCCATTCTGCCACTTTTCTGTTGTATTTGTTGCTCCTAATGAGTGGGGCTTTGTTCTATGATAAATTGTCCTCTGAACTCTTTATGTTCTCTGTGTTTACTTTTGAAATTGAATTTTTTCATTCCCAAGCGTGCCCAGGATGCTTTTGTAGACAACCCAAGCTCCCGCAGCAGAAAGTAGAGTTAAGATTTGATAACAATCTGATTTCGTTTGATCATCAGAGAGCATCGCATCAGTTCTTTTGGTCCCAAATGCCCATTTTCAGGTCCGAGAGATCCTGAGTAGCTCTGAAAATCAATCACGTTAACTGGGTACCAGCCAAACTCCCAACACCCTGGGTGCTGCAGAGACCTCATCAAATTGTTGTTAGCAGGCATGGACTATGACAAATGAGTCGCCACCTGCTTTTGAATTAATTTGTACCTTACTCCATGCAGAATTTTCCAGAGCAAACTTTACATGCTATGATGTTGATCACAACAACAAAAAAAATAATTGAGTTGGATGGTGTGTTCCTGCATCCTGATGAAAACCTAAATAGGCATAGATTTTTTTTTTTTTTTGCTTTTAAGGACCACACTTTTGACATATGGAGGGTCCCAGGCTAGGGGTCTAATCAGAGCTACAGCTGCCGGTCTAAGCCACAGCCATAGCAATGCCAGATCCGAGCTGCATCTGGGACCTACACCATAGCTCACTGCAACACTGGATCCTTAACCCACTGAGCCAGGCCAGGGATCAACCCCACATCCTCGTGGATGCTAGTCGGACTCATTACCACTGAGCCACAACAAGAACTTCCCAGGCACAGTATTTAGAG
This sequence comes from Phacochoerus africanus, assembly GCF_016906955.1. Lineage (NCBI taxonomy): Eukaryota > Metazoa > Chordata > Mammalia > Artiodactyla > Suidae > Phacochoerus > Phacochoerus africanus. Next base: position 187,243,745 of record NC_062546.1, on the reverse strand, counting down.
AATAGTCAGCAACATAGTCCATAGTCCTCGAGGCAGCTGTCTGTTCCTCCCTCCCTCCCTGAGCATCCAAGATACTCTTCTCCACCTGATACCCCAAGAGAGAACTGGATTCAAAGACAACTACATCACACACTAGGGGTCGAATGGGAGCTACAGCTGCTGGCCTACGCCACAGCCACAGCAACTCTGGGTCCGAGCCATGGCAGTGGGATTACTCTTTCCACTAGAACCATTGATATCCCCTTAGGGTTTTGTTTCCTGCCCCGAATTCACTGCAGATTTGGTATAACAGTGTAGGAAATAGCAAGTAAACGCCTTTCATACCATGTCCGAGAGGCAAAACATCTTAGAGAGGAATGAGCTAGCTAGTGTCTAAAGCTGTGATAAATATCCTCCCCCGACCCCAGCTGCCCAGGAATTGCTAGAAACAGCAAACTCCTGGCTGTCTGATGAATATTTGTTTCATCAAACTGCATGTAATATTGTAACAGGAAGCCTTAGAAGTAAATACAGGAGATTTTGGAATTTTTTAGAAACAGGAATCTTGAGAAGGATGAAATAAACTAATAAATGTAGATGTGCTTTGGAAATGATAAAACATGTAAGTACTTACTGTCATTGTTACTTCGACACATATCAATGCAAAATAATTTTTATGATTTTTATTTTTTTCCATTATAGTTGGTTTACAGTGTTCTGTCGATTTTCCACTGTATAGCAAGGTGACCCAGTCACATACACACACACACACACACACACACACACACACACATTCTTTTTCTCACATTATCCCAAACATTTTTTTTTGTCTTTTTTTCAATTTCTTGGGCCAATTCCGACGCATATGGAGGTTCCCAGGCTAGGGGTCCAATCGGAGCTGTAGCCGCTGGCCTACGCCAGAGTCACAGCAACGCGGGATCCGAGCCAAGTCTGCAACCTACACCACAGCTCACGGCAACACTGGATCCTTAACCCACTGAGTGAGGCCAAGGATCAAACCCTGCAACCTCATGGTTCCTAGTCGGATTCGTTAACCACTGAGCCGTGACAGGAACTCCTATCCCAAACATTTTTAAGTGCTCCTTTATGATGAACCAGACATTCACTTACAGGAGACCCAAGAACTGCTAATTCCGTCTTCCACCTGCTTATGCTGCAGTTCTCCTTAGGAAAGTCTTCAGATTGCAAGGACGTCATTTTTTGGTATTTGGACTTCCTCAGCAGGCTGAATTTGATGATTTTCAAGGTCTCTGTGATAGAGGGAGCCAAGGCTAAGAAGAACAGTGGTGTCCTCAAGTGTACAGACCAAAGAGGAAACCCCCCCAACTTCTTATATGTGACCAGTAAGAGAACAGTAGGAATAAGCCAATGGGGTGATGCTAAATACTGAACAACTTCTCTCTGGGGGAAAAAAAATGCATATATGGCTCTATTATATATACAAATTTAATATAAATTTTACTGATATAAATGATGTATGGCATTCAATTGTCAATAACAATAAATTATACAGTACTCTTTATTGTAAATCCCAAGTGGCCAATGGACTCACACATGGTTTTCTTGATTTTTGCCAAATTCCTATATCCCTAGTCAACCTATGGTTGCAAATGACAAACGAATGTAGTTGCAAATGAATGCTGGTTGACAGTTTCCTTTACATTAACAAGAAAAAAGACAGGGAAACGATGAAGACTTATGTCAGAGCTCATTTGCACATAAACAACCTGTGGGACCTCCTTGCTGAGTCACATAATAGTTTCAAAGCCTAGGAGACTTTCCTCTGTGTTTTGGATTATTCTCAAGGTAGCAAGTAGAGACATGACACACTTTTTAAGTTTAATATGCATTATTCACATTTTCTCCATTACATTCTTAAGACTAGGAAGCCAACAAAAGAAAAAGGCAAGCCCTAATTTGTGGTATTTGCAGAATTCAGGGTGTAAAAACTCCCACCATGGCTGATTCCAAGCTATCAACATGGTGCCATGAATGCTGTTGCGAAGAAATACAGAGACGCACCCTGTGATATAGTGAGTCCATCACACTGATAAAATAGGTATAAATAACTTCAAAAGACAAGGTAATAGTAAAATGTAAAATAAGCAGGAATGATGAGTTTTAAGTATTTATTCCTTCTTAATCTAATTGTTTATATGGTTTGATTTTCAATCATGGCCATGTTTAACAACTGGCTTACAAAATTCCTGACCTGAAAAACAATTTTGCCATAGGTGCATTATCTATTTTTAAATTTATTTATTTATTTGTCTTTTTGCCATTTCTTAGGCCACTCCCGAGGCATATGGAGACTCCCAGGCTAGGGGTCGAATTGGAGCTGTAGCTCCCGGCCTACGCCAGAGCCACAGCAACGCAGGATCCGAGCCACGTCTGCAACCTACACCACAGCTCACAGCAACGCCAGATCCTTAACCCACTGAGTGAGGCCAGGGATCGAACCCGAAACCTCATGGTTCCCAGTCGGATTCCTTAACCACTGAGCCACGACGGGAACTCCTATTTTTAAATTTTTAACTGAAGTAGGGTTGATTTATAATATCATGTTAGTTTCAGGTGTACAGCTCAGTGATTGAGCTACACCTGTATATACATGTGTACATATATGTTCTTCTTCAGATTCTCTTCCCTTATAGGTTATTACAAAATATCATGTATAGTTCCCTGGGATATACAGTAGAATTCCTGAAAATCTGATGATAGGTTGGATGACAAACAAGCAGGTATGAGCCAGGACCACCACACCTCTAGCATGTGCCCAAAAACAGGCCTGGGGAGGGGCTGGACTTTTTTGAGAGGCTAAGCATTTGAGAGAGTCATGTATATGGGTTTTAGGTCTTAAGAGAAGTTGCTTCCTATGAAAGAATGAAGTATCTGCATAGGTCTCTGTCCCCAGTGCCTGGCCATGAGCTTCTAAACCCTCAGAATTTCCAGGGTGATAGCAATGTCTTTTATTCTAATAAGGCAACTCCTGAATTGCTCTAGGATGGGGGCTGATCACCAGAAAGACCAAACCATGATTAGAACACTGGAACATTCAGCCCCACCCCCATCCCTAGGAAGGGGAGAGAGGCTGGAGACTGAGTTAATGATTGATCATTCCTATGTGATGAGGCCTCTATAAAAATCCCAATAGTTTGGGTTTGGAGAGCTTCCAGGCTGGGGAACTCATTCACATGTCAGGATGGCGCACAGCTGAGCTCCACAAGGACAGAAATGCCTATACTTGGGACACTTTTGGACTTCACTCTGTGTACCTCTCCATCTGACTGTTCATCTGTATCCTCTATTAGAGCCTTTATTATATAATAAACTGGTAAACAGAAGTGTTTTCCTAAGTTCTGTGAAGCTGTTCTAGCAAATGATCAAACCCAAGAAAGGGGGTCATGGGAACCCCCAATTTGTAACCAACTGGGACAGAAAGCTTGGGTAACCTGGAGACCTACTATTTGCCATTGGCACCTGAAGCTGGAGGCAGTCTTGTGGGACTGAGCCCTTAACCCCTGGGCTCCACAGTAACTCCAGCTGGTGTCAGGACCAATTTGAATCTCAGAACCCCCAGCTGGTGCTGCAGAAATGCTCAGTGTGTGGAAAACCCACATGTCTGGTGTTAGAAGTATTGTGAGCTTGGTAGTACTATGTGAGTCACAGAGAAACAGTGTGGCTTTCCCTTTGTACCTACTTTTGGCCCAGTTACTTGAAATGGTGGTTAAGGTACAGAGAAACCCCTCTGAGCTCCTGGACAAGCTCCTGGACATCTTTGAAGTTTCCTTCTAAGCATCTGTGTAAATCTTCATGAATGATCTTTTGTAGTCCAACCACTAGATCGAAACAATTATTTTTTGTGGTCCTGAATCCCGCTCCCCCATTTGAGGGGTGTGGTTCCTGAGCCTGGCCCTTCCTTCTTCAACGCACACCCCAAGCCCATGGTCTGATTGGCTTGACTCTACCAGGAAGCAATGATCCATCACAGGAAGCAGCTGCTTAATCATAGGAATACGGCAGCAGGGGAAGGCAAGAGGCTGCCCAAATAATTCCGTGATATGGTTCCTGTCTCCTCTTCCTACATACTTGATCTCAGAAGAGGAGGCAAGAAAATAAAGATTCCTGGAGTTCCCGTCGTGGCTCAGTGGTTAATGAATCCAACTAGGAACAATGAGATTGCGGGTTCCATCCCTGGCCTTGCTCAGTGGGTTAAGGATCCGGCGTTGCCGTGAGCTGTGGTGTAGGTCGCAGATGCGGCTCGGATCCTGTGTTGCTGTGGCTCTGGTGTAGGTCAGCGGCTACAGCTCCAATTAGACCCCTAGCCCAGGAACCTCCATGTGCTACGGGAGCGGCCCTATGGAACATCCGGTAAGTTAATAATTGCTCAAGAGGGTCATTGGAACGGGCAAGTTTACTAATTAGTGGAAGCACGAGATATGCTTCAGGTCTTTGGGTGGGTGGACCCCCTGCATTCAGGTTCAGACCAAGGGCAGGAGTTTTAAGGACCACCCTTCTGCGTTTGAATAAGCATCATGACAGTCCTAGTTTGACCTTAGAGTGTCAAATACTCTCTTACTGATGCCAAGGAGGAGCTACTACTCAAAGAAAGAGAAGAGGGGGTTTTTTCCACCCCGACTCCCCTTGGATGATAAAACTGTAAACTGGGGACAGAGCCTCCTTGCCTGCCCACTTGCATCTCTCACAACATTCTATCTCAATAAATCTATTTCTTGCCAATCACTTTGTCTCTTGCTGAATTCTGTGCAGAGGCACAAAAACCTGAACTTCTGGGTGAGTGATTCTCATTTAAAAAACTGTGGGGAGTTCCTGTTGTAGCTTAGTGGTTAGCGAATCTGACTAGGAACCATGAGGTTGTGGGTTCGATCCCTGGCCTTGCTCAGTGGGTTAAGGATCTGGCGTTGCCATGAGCTGTGGTGTAGGTTGCAGACACAGCTCGGATCCCTGTTGCTGTGGCTCTGGCATAGGCCGGTGTCTATGGCTCTGATTCGACCCCTAGCTCAGGACCTCCGCCACGGAGCGGCCTAGAAACGGCAAACAGACAAATAATAATAATAGTAATAAATAGTAATAATAAAAAATAAAAACTGTGGGTTCAGTCCCAATCTAGGTAGAGGCGGGATTCGAGTCCCAGTCGGGTTCTGGCTAGGTTCAAGTCAAAGTGCTGTCAGATTCGATGGCCATATTTTTTTATCACACTTTTTCATGTGCTCAACCCTGAACCCCTTCTGGGAAGGGGTTCTCAATCCTTGAACCATTCCCAGGGCCCAGCACATAACACTTTGATAATATGCGCTCAGCAAATGTGTGTATGTAGCTGCTTGCTCTGGGGCCTCCGGCAGGCTGAGCAGATATGTGGCTGCAGTGGGGTAATCAAATGTACGTCCTTTTTGATGTCTGAGCTCTCCTGTTTGAAATTCATCATCTGGTTGGCGTGGAAAGATACCAGGTATGGTGTTTCTGTGCCTGTCTCATCACCAGAAAGGGTTAAAACTGCTATTTCAGGTCTCCTGTGATCAGGGGAGGTTGCTGGCAGGAGTGTCTATTTGGTGCCTTAAAGGCAAGCAACTTGGGAGTTAAGACTCTCTGAGTATCCCCTTGATGTAGTTAGAATAAAAGCAGCAGTGACATTGCCAATGACCCAGATGTTGGAGAAACCTTGGATTAAGCTCAGAGGCCCTTGCCTCGAAATCCTATAATATTGCATTAACACGGGCTCACCCTGCAGAATTGGATTTAAATCCAGCCCTTGAATCCTCCTCCCACCTCGCCCTGCCTCACACCTAATCTCATTTGTCCTCAGAGCTTGGAAATATGGTAATGCAGCTGCCACGGAAAGTGACTGTGTAGCGTTTTTTTACGTTTGAAAGGCTCTTAATAAAGTCAAAGTGCTTTGAGTGCAGAAGTCCTGCTTTACATTCCTCTGCCTGGATAATAAATGACAGGTGGCAGCTTCAAACCTCTGTGGCCGGCTGTGACAGAGGGGCAAAGGCAGCCACACTGCCTGCCCCTGAGACGAGCACAGCACAGGGTCTATACGTGCTCTGGGTTGTTGGATTCAAGTTGATGCAAAACCACAGCACGGAGGGAGTCAAGGCAGGGATGTCTTTATGGCCCAAACCCTCTCCACCTTCACTCAACCATCAGCAAAATAACAACAACAACAATAATAATAACGGCAGTGTGACCATTTATTGAGCATTTAAGAGGTGCTAAGAATATCATCGTGTGGTATCATTCAACCCTCTTGACTTCCCTAGAGGCAGGGTACCACCAAGTGCCCCACTGTACAGATGAGGAAGTCGAGGCTCAATGAGGTTAAGTCATTTCCCCAGGGTCACATAGGTAGCAGGTGGGGATCCAGCACTCGGACCCACAAAAGCCCCACAGTGCCTGGACCCCGGCCACATGAGGACTGGGCAGTGGTCCTCAGCCAGGGTTGGCAGGAACTTAGGGGACCCCGTCCCAGACTGCTTAGAGCTGAATGGGGAATGGGGGCCGAGCATCAGGGGGGTTAGCTCCCAGCTGCACTCAAGGTGAAATGAAAAACGCACCTTTCTTGGAGTCATATCTCTAGAGACACCACACCTAACCAGCTGTTTAGCTTATGATGTGGTCAGTCTGCCCACACACAGACCTGGGCTCAGAGCTGGCTGCTCTGAGAAGTGCCCTCAAGATGTGGCTAGTTCCTGGCCCACTGATGTGTCTGTCCATCCAATAAACATTCTAAGCATTTATTAAGTGCAAGGCTGTCAGCTGGAGAGGGAGAAAGAAGATAAAAAGTTGCTTCCAGAGTACCTGCTGTGGCGCAATGGGATCGGCCTTGTCTCTGCAATGCCAGGGTGCAGGTTGGATCACTGGCCTGTGCAGTGGGTTAAAGGATCTGGGGTAGCTGCAACTGCAGCTGGGATCTGACCCCTGGTTTGGGAACTCCATATGCCATGGGGCACCCAAAATAGGAAAAAAAATCCTTCCACCCAGAGGAATTATCTTGCAGTTTTCTGCCCTCAGTCCACTTATAATCTAACCAAAGAGAATGGCTGAATAAGAAAAAATCACCAGAGCCACCCATTAAGTGCCATTGAGTGGCCCAGACCAGGAGGACTTCAAAAGATCTAACAGGGCCATGATCCCCAAGCTCCAGGGGCTTCAGGCAAGGAGGAACTTGGGCTTTGCCAGGTCCGTGCAGCCTTCCCAATGGGCACTGGAACCCAATATATTGTACCAGAAGGTCTAGGAGAATCCACCTCATCCCAGGTTGTTCCAGCCTGAGCAGGGCTAGGAGCTGGAGCCCGTGACCCAGCACCCACAAGGGACACAAGGACACGGACGGTAGAGGGGCAAACACCATCAGAAAGGCCAACAGTCCTTGGCAGGTGGGTGACAGTAGTGCAGAACCATGTCCCGCTCCATCAGAACCCCGTCAGCAGATGTAAAGACCTGGTTTTCTCACCCAATAAAGCAGGACAACAGTACCTTTCTCCCAGAGCCACTGGGAAGCTCAACTGTTGCTAAGACCACCAGCTCCACCACCACTCATGGAGCTCCCTCCTCAGAACAGGTGCAGTGTTCACCACTTTGCCCAATTTGGGCTTTTTATTGAAATATTGTTGATGTACAATATTCTGTAAGTTACAGGAGTACAATATATGAATCAAAATTTTAAAGGTTATCCTCCATTCACAGTTATTATAAAAGCTGGCTATATTCCTGTGTTGTACAATATATGCTTATAGGTTACGTTACACCTAACAGTTTATATTTCTTAATCCCTATCCCTATCTTCTCCCTCCCTCTTCCCTCTCCTCACGTAACCACCAGTTGTCCTCTCTCTCTCTCTCTTACCCTCCACCACAGCCTGCAGAAGTTCCCGAGCCAGGGTCAAACCCACCCGCCACAGCAGTGACACGTGAGGTTTTTAACCTGCTAGGCCACCAAGGAACTCCACTAGTTGTTTCTCTGTATCTGTGAGTTTATTTCTTTTTTGTTATATTCACTAGTTTGTTATATTTTTTAGATTCCATGTATAAGTAACATATATTTGTCTTTCTCTGTCCTGACTTTTTTCCCTTAGCATAATACCCCCCAAGTCCACACATGGTACCACAAATGGCAAAATTTCATTCATTTTATGGCTGAGTAGTATTCCATTGTGTATATATGCCACATATTCTTTATCATCTGTTGATGGACACTTAGGTTGTTTCTTGGCAATTGTAATAACGCTGCTGTTATCTTTTCAAATGAGTGTTTTTGGATACATACCCAAGAGTAGAATTGCTGGGTCACATGGTAGTTCTATTTTTAGTTTTTTGAGAAACTACCATACTGTTCTCCACATGGCTGCCCCAAATTACACTCCCACCAACAGTGTATGAGCCACTTCGCCCACCGTTTGATCTCTATGAATCCACCCCACAATGGTGAGATAATTCCATCTATATCCCTTTCCCAGAGAAGGCAGCTGATCCTCTAGGAGGCTGGGAAGTTTTCTCAAAGTCACATACCTAGCACAGCAGAAGCAAGCCCAGCCCTATCTGATTCCAAGCCCCTACTCTACACAGGACAAGACACCAACAGGGATCTGTAACCTGGGATCTGAGACTGGAAAGGGGGCCTTGGGGTAGAATTCAGGAGTCTGTGAACTTGAACAGGGAAAAAACTATACGCTTACTCAGTGGCACACTGGAGGGCAGTGGCACCTTTGGCCACTGCAGGAATGTTTTATCACTGATATTATTTAAAATTGATGGTGCATAGTGATAATAAATCAAAACTGACTTCAATTTTGCTGTTTTTTAAAAAGTTGCTGGAGACCATGACCCTTTTTGTCTGCATTAACCTCCTAATTAAATGTAACTTCTCCCAAGGGAAGCCGCCTACACTGGTGTGGAATGTAAGTGGGCTCGATCACTATGAAGAATAGTATGGAGATTCCTACAAAAGTAAATGTAGAATTATAGTATGATCCAGTCATCCCACTCCTGGACACATATCCTGGGGAACCATAATTCAAAAAGAAATATGCGCCCCAATGTTCATTGAAGCACATTTATCATAGCCAAGACATGGAAACATCCTAAATGTCCATCAGCAGAGATTGGATAAAGAAGATGTGGTACATATTACAATGGAATATTACTTGGCCATAAAAAAGACAAAATAATGCCATTTCTAGCCACATAGAAGGACCTAGAGATTATCATACTAAGTGAAGAAAGTCAGACCGAGAAAGACGAATATCATATGATATCACTTATATGTGAATTTTTAAAAAAAAGGATACCAAAGAATTTATTCACAAAACAGAAACGACTCAAAGATTTCAAAACCAAACTTACAGTTACCAAAGGGAAAACACGGGGCGGAGGGCAGGGGGATAAAGTGGGAGGTTGGGATTGGCATATACACACTGCTATACACAAAATCTATGAGTAACAAGAACCTACGTATGGTACAGGGAAATCTACTCTGTACTCTGTAATAGCCTATATGGGAAAAGAATCTGAAAAAGAATGGAAGATTATATATAGTATAGATGATGATACACTTTGCTGTACACCTAAAACTGACACTACATGTAAGTCAGCTATATGCCAATAAAAGAAGGAAGAAAAAAATTTAGCATCTCCCTCAACTATAAATGTGGCACAAACCCCTTCACCTTGGCTATATTAACAGTACCTGAGATTTTTGTCATCAGTAGAAAGCACAGCTATTTTGTACCACATTACAGTTGTGGTACAGTATCTCCCACGTTCCAGTATATAGTTTGTATGCATTGCTACTTCAAAATTACAGTGGTTATAAGGTTGTTGCTAATCTTATCAATGATACAGAAGATTAGCGGATACTACATTCAGATTGTTTTGGTTTACATTTAGGTTTCGCATTGCAGAGCTGTATTTTAAGATATTTGATTTCCTTTATAATTTTGTAATTATAAAGGGGCCCCAGTTTCATCGGACTCAAAAAAGTGAAGAAAGTACTTGCTACCCACTCCCATGTAACTGATTTAAATGCAGGAAATATACTTTGGGCTATTTTACTTCCATATATGTGTCTTTTCCCAAAAAAATTTCCAGCTCTTGAGAATGTGGATAAAGTCACATAGTTCTTTATTTCTTCTCAGGCACTTCTTAAAATGAGCAGGCACTTCGCCACTGTTTGTTGATTGACTAATAGAACTCCTTCACGCTTCAAGCTCTAAACCTTGTTTCTATTCAGTGACCAGAGATGAATAATATGACAGAAGAAAAAAAGGTATTAAGTCACATCTTCCATACAAATTGGCAAACCCTGGCATGGGTGCTGGAGCTTGCTTCTTAGAAACTAAATATAGCTATAGAAGAAAAGGCCCATTGGAATTTTCCATCAAGTCTGATAGAAAAGGTAGAGTGCCCAAATCAAAGGCAGACTGCAAGCTGGAGAAATAAATACTCCTGGACAAGATGGCACCATTTATTTTTCATTCTGGAAGTTTATAAAATAACACCAGACAGTCTGGGATCCTAATATTGCAAAGAATCCCACTCTGCATAGAACACACATCAGCACCAGGCTAAGAAAGTCCCGGGGCCTTTAGCTGCAGTAGATACCAAGACACTCTGACTGTTCCAGTTGTCTTGTTTTATAATAAACAGCCAGGACTGAATGGCATTAAAACAACCACCATTTTCTTTTTGCTCACAGATTCTGTGGGTCAGCAATTCAGGCACAGTAGGCTTGGCTCTTTCTCTTCTCTGATTATCTAGGGCACCAGTTGGCTTTGGCAGCACACGTCTAGCACCTGGGCTGGGATGGCTAGGTACCGGTGAGAACACTTACCTACACGTGGCCTCTCCACTTGGCAACCCAAGTTCTCACAACAAGGCAGGAGGGGGCTTCCCAAGGGGTGGGGGGGGTGTCTCTGGAGAAGCACATTGCAAGAGGACAAGGTGGAAGCCTCCTGGCCTTTCCTAGCCTTCCATCATATTCTTTTGGCTAAAGTGGTCACAATCTGCCAAGAACCAACAGGAAGAGACATGGACCCACCTCTTGCTAGGAAGAGTGCCAAGGAAGTTTGGAGCCACGTTTTTTTATTTGTTTTATTTTATTTTGTTTTATTTTATTTTATTTTATTTTGTTTTGTTGTTGTTTGTTTTATTATTTTGGGGCCGCACCTTTGGCATATGGAAGTTCCCAGGCTAAAGGTCGAATTGGAGAGCTGTAGCTGCCAGTCTATGCACAAGCTACAGCAACACCAGATCCAAGCCACATCTGCAACTTATGTCACAACTTTCGGCAATGCCGGATCCTTAACCCACGGAGGAGGCCAGGGATTGAACCCATATCCCATGGATATTAGTCCGTTCTTAACCCACTGAGACACAATGGAGCCACATTTTAACACCCCACACTGACCACGTGAACATGACCGCTCTTAATCTTAGAGAGACTATCCAGAGCCACAGGTGGGCCGACATGGAACCGTCTCCCACCTGGTGGGAGAAGAGGGTGAAGTGGCCCCCACAAACCCCTCAGGTTGTCTCTCCGAATGAGTCCACGTTGTCCCAAGACGGCGCACCAGAGGAGCCTCAGCTGCCAACAATACTTCACGAATGAAAAAATCCGTCCTGTCATCATCCTAACCCACCCCCCACCCGACTGCCATTCCCCTTCCACCTTAAACTTCCAATTACCCTCGGGCCAAAAACCTGCTCCCACAAGTGAGTTCTGCATGCTGGTGTGTCTCATTGCTCTCTATTAAGACACATCATTCACAAACACTGCACTTCTTAAAAGTTTCCTCAGCTGTCACTTACATAACAAACTTGGCAAACAGATGGAGAGCGCCAGTGTGTCTTTGCCAGGGGCCATATATGCTAATATCTTGGCACAGACACCTTGAACACTTCAATTCCCAGCTAAGTTCTTTCTATCAGCTGGAAAGTCTGAAGGGTGAGAGAGACCTTAGAAGAGTGAATGGAGGAAGATTTTCTTTTTCCCCAAGAAATAAAATCACCTTGTCATCAGTCAAATGATTGGAGAAATCTAGAGAACTATTCCCCAAAATCAGCAGGAAGGGAGGAAGCTTGATGCAATCTGATGAGAGGTATTACACATAGAGAGAAGGGACATGGTACCCGGGATGAGGAGAAAGGGATTTCAGAGAGGGAACAGCAGGCACCAACATGCCAGGCTCCTTCCACGAGCACAAGATGGCTGGCTTACCTGGAGTGGGCCTTTGGTTTGGTTGGGAGCTGGAGAGGATATTTATTATTTTGTCTGCCCAAACCTTCTTGGGGAACAGCTCCCTCCTATTTGGTTCTCTATAGCCCAGAATGAACGTGGGACCTCAGGATCGGGTAATCCCAGTAGCTGGTCCTTTTGACTTCAGTGATTGGCTCAGGGATAAGCAAATGACCAATCAGAGCACACCTCTCGAGAATGTTTTCAACTGTAGGTCATGGGAAGAGCCACTTTTCCTCGGCTCTTGAGAGGAGGGAGGGGAGAGTGATACAAATGACTCCAAGTCTTGTGCGGTTCTTCACCCAGGCCTCCATTCCTCACCTGTAAATGAGGATAGCCACACCCACCTTACCTGTTGTGCTCTGAGGATTAAAAGAGAATGATGTCACGTCTTAGAAGTGCCTGGACTCCGGAAGAGCGCCCTGATGGTTGTTATTACTTTAAAGAATCTCCGGAGCTGCCTACACCACGGGCACCAGCTTTAGGGGTCCGTCGGTCCTCAAAGAGGAAGAAATGAGCAACCCAGCCTCCTTGCAGCTGGGTTATAGGAATCAAGAAATTCCCTTTTGTGGAGTTCCCCTAATGGCACAGTGGACACAATCTACTGGAACCATGAGGTTGGGAGTTCAATCCCTGGCCTTGCTCAGTTCCTTAAGGATCCGTCTTACCATGCTTGTGGTGTAGGTCACAGACAGGCTGGGTTCTGCTGTGCTGTGGCCAGCCGGGGAATCTCCATATGCCGTAGGGGCAGTCCTCAAAAGAAAGAAATTCTCTTTTTGTATGACTGGGTCACTTGGCTGTATAGCAGAAGAATCGGCAACTTGGCAATCAACTATTTTGTGTACTATTTTGTGTACATTTAAAAATGTTTTAAAGAAATTCTCTTTTTTTAATTAATCTGATTGGATTTCAATTTCTGTCACTAATGCTAAAACAGTAGGTGAATGGTTAAAATACTTAGAAATCACCATAATATGCCTAATTACTCAATTCATTGAAATAATGCTAGTTTTGAAACTACTCCCTTTTGTGGGTTCCTTTCCCTTAAGATGACTTGCTACATTCTGAAAAAACAAGTCAAGCTGGAGGAACTTCCAAAAGAAGTGGGGGGAAGGGGCAGGATGCATGTTGGAGATGTGAAAAGATTAAGTGGTCCATCAGCCTGTGGATTCCAAGCCCCGAGAATCCTGGCCCCTAACGCCTTTAAGTGCCAACCAGTGAGAGCCAGAGCACGTGGTCAGAACTCAGCTTGGTATCCCAGATCATAACGGAACCAGAAGGCAGAATCCTCCAGAGAAACCAAACAAACGAAAGACCAGCAAGAAGCCTGCTCTTGCCGCTGTAATTTAACATTACTGTGAAAGGATGCCAGACACAGGAGTTCCTGTTGGTTGTAGCTAGTTTTAACTCTATGTCTGGAAAACAAAAAGAATCAAGTTAAAAAAAACAAAAAAACCTTAAAATCAATGGGAAAATTCAAGATGCCTAGCTATAAAAATTTATATGTGAAAAATCAATATCTTGCTACATACACATAACAATTTGAAATATAATGAAGAAAAAAATCCCATTTAAAAGGAGCAATTCAGGAGTTCCCTTCAATGGCTCAGCAGTTAATAAACCCAACGAGGCCCATGAGGATGGGTTTCGATCCCTGGCCTGTTCATGGGTTAGGATCTGGCACTGCCATGAGCTGTGGTGTAGGTCACAGATGTGGCTCAGACCTGTTTGCTGTGGCTGTGGTTAGGACGGCCACAGCTGCGATTCGACCCCTAGCCTGGAACTTCCATAGCACGGGTGGTGGCCCTAAAAAGCAAAAAGAAAAAAAAAAGAAAGAAAGAAGAAGAAGCAACCCAAAAAAGTCAAAAGTCAAACAAATTGAAGAATAAAACCTAATAAGGAATGTGCGAACCTATATGAAGAAGACTTTAAAATGCTAATGAGGGCCTTCCATCAATTTTAAGCTGGGCAGGTGATAGCAGAATGGAAAATACACAGATGCACCGAGAATAGAGATCAGAGAACACCAATAAAAGGAAACAGAAACAGAGTGGGAAGGCAAACACGGAATCTTCCTAGGCCAATGAGAGTGTGTTGTTTAGGTGCTCTCCTGGGGGGCCCAAGACTCCGGCATCTACTCCAGGAGCTGAGCTACCTGCCATCATCCAGCTCTGCGTCACCACTTCCTCCCTGAGAACAAGTTGCACTTCAGGCCCCAAGATTGACCTGGGAGCTGAACAAGAAAAGGAGACACTGGGCAGCAAAGGCATTGCTGTTAACAGAAGCAGCCATCCCATCCCGTCTGAGATGAAACTCAGATCTTTGCTTTTCAGTGTAGGTTTGAGTATTATTTAGATATGGTACAGCCAACAGAACAGTGTGATGACTGCCACTGAAAAACTAGTTTTGTACTTTTCAACAAATGGTGCTGAAACAACTGGACATTCACGTTAAAAAACAAATAAAAAAAACACCATAGGCACAGACCTACACCCTTCTAAAAATTAAGTCAAAATGGATCACAGCCTAAAACATAAAACAACAAACTATAAACTCCTAGAAGTTAACATAGGAGAAAACCAGATGACCTTGGGTATGGGGTAACTTTCTGGATAAAAACACCCAAAGCACGAATCCAGAAAGAATAAATGAAATCTGCACTTCATTAGAATTTAAAAACTTTTGCTTCTTCGAAAGAAATGTCAAGAAAATGAGAAGGACAAGCCACAGACTGGGAGAAATTACTTGCAAAGGATACTTCTGATAAAGGACTGCTGTCAAAATATACAAAGAACTCAAAATTCCATAAGAAAACAAGCAACCTAACTTATAAATGGCAACGATCTCATAGACAGCTTACCAAAGAAGATATACAGATGGGTAAATAAGGATATGAATATCTTCCACACCATACTATCAGGGAAATGCGGGGAAAAAAAAAAAAAAAAAGATACTACTGGAGTTCCCATCGTGGCAGGGAGTTAAGAACTCCGACTGATCCAATAGGATGGGTTTGATCCCTGGGCCTCACCAGTGGGTTAAGGATCGGCAGTGCCAAAGCTGAGCTGTTTGCAGACCAGCTGATCTGGCATTGCTGTGGCTGTGGTGAAGCCAGCCACAGCTCCATTCCACCCAGCCTGGGAACTTCCATATGCTCAGGTGTGGGCCCTAAACAAACCAAAAACAAAAACAAACAAACCCCCCCCAAATAAACATACTAAAAACAACGACTACTCAGACACCTATTAAAAATGGCCAAATCCAGAACATGGACAATGCCAAACACTGGATGTGAAACAACTGGAACTCTCACAGGCGTGCAAAGTGGACAGCCACTGCGGAAAACTCTCTAGGGGTTTCTCATAAAACTAAACATTACTCTTACTGTATGATTCACCAACCAATCCTAGGTTTTCACCCTCCTCCGAGGAGTTGAAAACGTATGTCCACACAAAAATCTGCAAATGAATTTTTACATCACTTTCCTCATAATTACCAAAACTTGGAAGCAAGCAAAATGCCCTTGGAGGATGAATAGAAATAAACTGTGGTACATCTAGACAGTGGGATATATTCAACATAAAAAAAAGATGCTATCAAGCCATGAAAAACAGCAAGGAACCGAAGTGAATACTACGAAGTGAAAGAAGCCCATGTGAAGAGGCTCCACCCTGTATGATTCAACCATATGACCTTCTGAAGAAGGCAAAACTAGAGACAATTAAAGATCAGTGGCCTACAAAGAGCTGGTGGTGGATGACTAGATTAAGCAACAGAAAACGCTTTGTTTTTTTTTTTTTTTAAGTGCCGCACCCTAGCATGGAGGTTGCCCTAGGCTAGGGGTCGAATCTGAGCTATGCCACAGCCACAGCAGCTCAGGATCCAGACCGAGTCTTTGACCTACAACCACAGCTCACTGCAACACCGGGTCCTTAACAAATGAGCGAGGCACCGGGATCAAACCCCATCCTCATGGATCCTGTTGGGTTTTACCACTGAACCAAGGGACCACCCATCAATAGAAATTTAGGGCCATGAAAATACGGTGTGGTGATATCATACTAGGGATACATGTCATTAACATTTGTCCAAACCCATAGAATGCACAACACCCAGAGGTGAACGGGAAGGGAAACCATGGACTTTGGGTGAGTACTGTGTCAACTGGAGGTTCATCAACTGTAACATATATAACACTGTGGAGGTGGGGGGTGTTGATAGTGGAAGGGCTGTAAAGCATGTGCTGAGGGTTGTGGGAAATTGCTGTACCTTCCCTCAATGTTACTGTGGGTTTTTTTTGTGTGTGTTTTGTTTTGTTTGTTTGTTTGCTTGCTTGCTTTTTTGGGCCACTCTAGGCAGGGTTGATGGGAGTTGCAGCTGCCAGCCTACACTACACACACCATGCCAGATCCACAGCTGCGTCTGTGACCTACACCCACAGCTCATAGCAACGCTGGATCCTTAACCCACTGAGTGAGGTCAGGGGATGAACCTGAATCCTCAGGGATCCTAATCAGGTGTTCAGTCTGCTGAGCCATGACAGGAAACGCCTGGATTTTTAATGTTCTTTAAGTATTAAGTTAACATAACAATCAATGATTGATTGATTTTTAAACAATGTTGTTACACTCATAGGTCCCAAAAGAAGGAGGCCTGTCATGACAAGAGGGACACACAGGGATTACTCCGGGTCAGTCAGCAGACAGAAAACAGCAAGGGGAGTGGGCAAAAGACTTTCTTCGTGGTTTCCATGTGAAGAAACAGGTGAGGCAGGGTAAGCAGGCTTAGCACTGATTTGAATGAGTCACTGCGCTGGGCAGATGGGCTGTCCCTCATTGTTGGTACCTGGGCCTCGGGTGATTAGGGCAGAGATTCGTGGCCCAGAGGTATGAGCATTTGATACAGGAGGTGGTTAGAGGGTCTGGGCTCTGGACTGGGGGCTGATGGTGAATCATCTGCTATCTCTAGGAAAAAGCTATCCCTGGGAGGGAAGTTCTCCAGAGTCAGCAGGCCAGGCATGGCAAAGCCTCAACAGTACAAAATAAAGGAGTTCCCACTGTGGTAGCGGGTTAAGATCTGGATTGTCTCTGTGGCAGCATGGGTTGACCTCGGCCGGCACAGTGATTAAGGATCCGCATTGTCACAGTGGGGGCGTTAGGTCAGTGGTCAGATTCAATCCCTGACACAGAAACTTCATATGCACAGGTGTGGCAAATACATCATACATGCATACACACATATTACACACACACAAAATGTACATCTAGATATCTATAGATAGATATCACAAAATAAAAAGACGATCGCCCTCCCACCCACATCTCCCAGTTCACAGAGCATTTTACGCTTTCATGAGACTGTATCATCTTCACTACTTCCCGAGGAGAAGAAAACCTGGGTTGAAAAATCCACATGTCGTTTCCGAAGCTCTTTTTTTTTTTTTTTTTGCATTTTTAGGGTCGCACCTATGACATATGGAGTTCCCAGGCTGGGGTCACATGGAGCTGCAGCCGTGGCCTATGCCACAGGCACAGCACTAGGGATCCGTGTCTCGTCTGTGACGTAACTACACGCTCAGGAAACCTGGACCCTTAAGCCACTGAGCAGGCCAGGGATCGAACCTGCGTCCCATGGATGCTAGTCAGATTCGTTTCCACTGAGCCATGACGGGAACTCACCATGTTTTTTTTTAATTTTTGCTGCTGCCGCTGTGGCATAAGGAAGTTCCCAGGCTAGGGGTCCAATCGGAGCTGCACTTGCCAGCCTACACCACAGCCACAGCCACACCAGATCCCACCTCTGTCGAGCTTGCAGCAACACTGGATCCTTAAACCACTGAGCAGGGCCAGGAATCAAACCCACCTCCTCACGGACACTATGTCAGGTCCTTAACCTCTGAGCCACACAGGAAACTCCCCAGAAGTTCATCTGGATAAAGCACTACCCAGGATCACGTATGCTCTTTGGTGCAGATCAAGACAGAATGGGCATCTTCCAACCACCAGACCAACAAGCTTTTCCTCTGCCAGAACTCAGTAGACACCTTCACATGTACACATCTACCTTTGCTATAAAGACGGGTAAGGGTGCCTGAAAAATCCCTGTCTTAGCAATGAGCTAAGGGTTTAAAGATATTGAAGCTCTTTTTAAAATAGGATTCCTGGAATGCCACTGTGGGTCAGCAGGTTAAAACCCGATTAGTATCCATGAGGATGTGTTCGACACCTGGCCTCGCTCAGTAGATAAGATCCGACATTGCTGTGAGCTGTTGGTTGTAGGTCACACAGACACAGTGGATCTGGCATGCTGTGCTGTGGTGTAGGCTGGCAGCTGCAGCTCCAGTTCGACCCTTAGCCTGGAACCTCCATGTACCATTTGTCAGTTCCAAAAAGACTAATAAATAAATAATTTTTTACCACGTTTGGTTCTGTTTCAGTCCAGAGGTAATGGAATCAGCCTGGAATTTGCTGCTTCTCCATCCCTCCCGTGCCTTTCTTGCTTCTATGTGAGAGAGAATGAGAGAGAGAGACGTGTGTCCTTAACAGTGAGAAAGTAGTCTCGCATCCAACTGGAGGGCTGGCAAAGGAGGGCAAAATGTGATATGTGTGGAAGAGACATCGGGAGAGGCTAGCCTCAGGAGAAACCGTGTAGCATCTGCACAGCGGGGCAAGTCCTGCCTTCCTGGGCTCATATTCTTCAAGTTTCAGTCAAGGAGGGGCAGTGGCTGCCTCAGAATAGGAGACCCTGAGACAAGGGCTCTCCAAGCTAATTGTATCCGAACAAATGTCTCATGGAGGGACTACGGTCACCGTGGATTTTGCCTGCCTACTGTCTACTGGTCCCTTGGGGAACTCATGCCTCACTCCCTGAGGTCCCCTTGTGGCTTCACAGGTGGGGCCCCTGCTCAGGCTGATCCCTCCTTTCAGATTCCTTGTCTGCGCTGCATCCATCAGAAATGACCCAAACAAGGCCAAGAGTGGTCTTGCCAAGGCCTGATATGTGAACAGTAAGCAGCCAAACGTCTCTTTCTCCGGAGGTTTCTAAGCTAGGCTGGTGTGCATCTGTTCCGTGGGTCATCTTGTCCACGACACCCATACTGCTCTCCAAGAACAAAACCAGAGAGAGAAGCGTTAGGGTTGCCAAGGGAGGAACGCACGAGGCCAAGTTGGTAAAGCAAGAGAGATTTCTGGAGGCATTTGAGGGACACAGACTGAGCTCAGGATGGCACCAGCTCTGACTGTGAGGAGGGGCTAAGCTTACAAAAGATCTGTGGCAGGAATCTGGCTGGCGGAAATGTGTAGCAGGAATGACGAAGAAGGAGAAGGGGAAGGCCAAGGGAGGAGGAAGTGGTCGAGTCCCGTGATAGAGGGCAGTTAACCCTCGTAGGTGGTTAATCTATGCTCCACATTCCATCTTGGGCTGGGCCCTACCCATGTCCACAGCACGTCTCCAAGGTGAACAGCCACATTTGGGGGGGTGGGGTGGGGGTCCATCTCTATCCTCCTGGGAACCTATCAAGAAGGAGCTAAGAAGACAGCAGATTGACAGAGCACTGTAAACCAGCTATGATGGAAAAAAAAATCATTAAAAAAAGATGGGTACACAATTCTTCTGAGGCTAAGGCACAATGGAATAAAAATCTGAAACAGAAAAAAAAAAGTAAAAAAATAAAAAATAATAAAAGACAACAGAGGTATTCCCATAGTGGCGCAGTGGTTAGCGAATCCGACTAGGAACCATGAGGTTGTGGGTTCGATCCCTGGCCTCACTCAGTGGGTTAAGGATCTGGTGTTGCCGTGAGCTGTGGTGTAGGTCTCAGACGCAGCTCGGATCTCACGTTGCTGTGGCTCTGGTGTAGGCCGGTGGCTACAGCTCCGATTTGACCCCTAGCCTGGGAACTTCCATATGCCATGAGAGCGGCCCAAGAAATGGCACGAAGACAAAAAAAAAGACAAAAAAAAGACAGCAAACACCTGCTCACATAATTTATGTTCCTGGATCCAGGCAGACCTGAAGCAAGGCAACTCTTGGGCTTTCCATCACACGAGTCAACAATCCTCCCTTGTTATTTAATCTAGTTTGGGTTTGGTTTCCGACACTTGCAGAAAGAGCACTAATTCACCAATTTTCCCAGCTTCTGCCTCTGCTCACGTTAAAGCTTTCCCCTGCCATCTCTACACATGAAACCCTGAAGGCTTTTAGGTCTCAGCTCAAATGCCACCTCCTCCATTGAAGCCTTTTCTGACCTCCTCCTGTGCCAGCTCACCTCTCCCGCCTTGACAGGCCCCTGACACTTCATCTGTACTGTTCTGTGTCCATCAGGATGACATTCAGCTGCAAGAGGTAGAAAGCTGACTTACTGCAGCTTAGGGATTTATTTTTCTCACATAGCAAGAAGTCTCAAGGAAGGTAGCTGCCAGCTTTGAAAGGACTCACAATACCTAGGACAGCGGCCATTGTCTCATGGTCATTGCCTCATGGTTGCAAGATGGCTGCTGCACATCCAGGCATCAGATGTGCTTTCCAGACAAATCATATTTGCTTTGCAGCTTCTTCTTCTCCTTTTTCAGGAAAACAGAAGTTTTCCTGCAACCCACCGGCAGGCTTCTACATAACGACTTATGCCCCCAAACGCATGACCAACCACTTCTAGTTGGAGAAGAAGGTAGGAAATGACATTGTAATTGTAATGACAGTCTCTAGACATTGTCATTGTAATGACAGTCTCTAGAGCAGATGAGAAAAGAGAGAGAGGAGTTAATAATGACTGTTAGGCCAGCCAGGGAAGAACATTTGTCCTGCGCTCTTAAGGCCTTGGTGCTAGTGATGGGTATGGAGCAGGATAATTATACAGGTAGTTGTAGGGGCCGTAAGATAGAGAGAGAAACCTAGGGAACTTTGGGAGATCACTGTAAGTTAATAATTGCTCAAGAGGGTCATTGGAATGGGCAAGTTTACTTAATTAGTGGAAGCACGAGATATGCTTCAGGTCTTTGGGTGGCGGGTAGGGTGACGCCTGCATTCAGGTTCAGACCAAGGGCAGGAATTTAAGGACCACCCTTCTGCGGATTTGAATAAGCATCATGACAGTCCTAGTTTGACCTTAGAGTGTCAAATACTCTCTTACTGATGCCAAGGAGGAGCTACTACTCGAAGAAAGAGAAGAGGGGGTTTTTTCCCACCCCTACTCCCCTTGGATGATAAAACTGTAAACTGGGGACAGAGCCTCCTTGCCTGCCCACTTGCATCTCTCACAACATTCTATCTCAATAAATCTATTTCTTGCCAATCACTTTGTCTCTTGCTGAATTCTGTGCAGAGGCACAAAAAACCTGAACTTCTGGGTGAGTGATTCTCATTTAAAAACTGTGGGGAGTTCCTGTTGTAGCTTAATGGTTAGCGAATCTGACTAGGAACCATGAGGTTGTGGGTTCGATCCCTGGCCTTGCTCAGTGGGTTAAGGATCTGGCGTTGCCGTGAGCTGTGGTGTAGGTTGCAGACACAGCTCGGATCCCGCGTTGCTGTGGCTCTGGCATAGGCCGGTGGCTATGGTTCTGATTCGACCCCTAGCTCAGGAACCTCCATATGCCACGGGAGCGGCCCTAGAAATGGCAAACAGACAAATAATAATAATAATAATAATAAATAGTAATAATAAAAAAATAAAAACTGTGGGTTCAAGTCCCAATCTAGGTAGAGGCTGGATTCGAGTCCCAGTCTGGGTTCTGGCTAGGTTCAAGTCATAAGTGCTGTCAGATTCGATGGCCATATTTTTTTATCACACTTTTTCATGTGCTCAACCCTGAACCCCTTCTGGGAAGGGGGTTCTCAATCCTTGAACCATTCCCAGGGCCCAGCACATAACACTTTGATAAATATGCGCTCAGCAAACGTGTGTATGTAGCTGCTTGCTCTGGGGCCTCCGGCAGGCTGAGCAGATATGTGGCTGCAGTGGGGTAATCAAATCTACATCCTTCTTTGATGTCTGAGCTCTCCTGTTTGAAATTCATCATCTGGTTGGCGTGGAAAGATACCAGGTATGTGTGTTTCTGTGCCTTGTCTCATCACCAGAAAGGGTTAAAACATTGCTATTTCAGGTCTCCTGTGATCAGGGGAGGTTGCCTGGCAGGAGTGTCTATTTGGTGCCTTAAAGGCAAGCAACTTGGGAGTTAAGACTCTCTGAGTATCCCCTTGATGTAGTTAGAATAAAAGCAGCAGTGACATTGCCAATGACCCAGATGTTGGAGAAACCTTGGATTAAGCCGCAGAGGCCCTTGCCTCGAAATCCTATAATATTGCATTAACACGGGCTCACCCTGCAGAATTGGATTTAAATCCAGCCCTTGAATCCTCCTCCCACCTCGCCCTTGCCTCACACCTAATCTCATTTTGTCCTCAGAGCTTGGAAATAATGGTAATGCAGCTGCCACGGAAAGTGACTGTGTGAGCGTTTTTTTACGTTTGAAAGGCTCTTAATAAAGTCAAAGTGCTTTGAGTGCAGAAGTCCTTGCTTTACATTCCTCTGCCTGGATAATAAATGACAGGTGGCAGCTTCAAACCTCTGTGGCCGGCTGTGACAGAGGGGCAAAGGCAGCCACACTGCCTGCCCCGAGACGAGCACAGCACAGGGTCTATACGTGCTCTGGGTTGTTGGATTCAAGTTGATGCAAAACCACAGCACAGGAGGGAGTCAAGGCAGGGATGTCTTTATGGCCCAAACCCTCTCCACCTTCACTCATACCAATCAGCAAAATAACAACAACAACAATAATAATAACGGCAGTGACCATTTATTGAGCATTTAAGAGGTGCTAAGAATATTCCATGTGTGGTATCATTCAACCCTCTTGACTTCCCTAGAGGCAGGGTACCACCAAGTGCCCCACTGTACAGATGAGGAAGTCGAGGCTCAATGAGGTTAAGTCATTTCCCCAGGGTCACATAGGTAGCAGGTGGGGAATCCAGCACTCGGACCCACAAAAGCCCCCACAGTGCCTGGACCCCGGCCACATGAGGACTGGGCAGTGGTCCTCAGCCAGGGTTGGCAGGAACTTAGGGGACCCCGTCCCAGACTGCTTAGAGCTGAATGGGGAATGGGGGCCGAGCATCAGGGGGGTTAGCTCCCAGCTGCACTCAAGGTGAAATGAAAAACGCACCTTTCTTGGAGTCATATCTCTAGAGACACCACACCTAACCAGCTGTTTGAGCTTATGATGTGGTCAGTCTGCCCAACACACAGACCTGGGCTCAGAGCTGGCTGCTCTGAGAAGTGCCCTCAAGATGTGGCTAGTTCCTGGCCCCACTGATGTGTCTGTCCATCCAATAAACATTCATTAAGCATTTATTAAGTGCAAGGCTGTCAGCTGGAGAGGGAGAAAGAAGATAAAAAGTTGCTTCCAGAGTTCCTGCTGTGGTGCAATGGGATCAGCCTCGTCTCTGCAATGCCAGGGTGCGGGTTGGATCACTGGCCTGTGCAGTGGGTTAAAGGATCTGGGGTAGCTGCAACTGCAGCTGGGATCTGACCCCTGATTTGGGAACTCCATATGCCATGGGGCACCCAAAATAGAAAAAAAAAATCCTTCCACCCAGAGGAATTATCTTGCAGTTTTCTGCCCTCAGTCCACTTATAATCTAACCAAAGAGAATGGCTGGAATAAGAAAAATCACCAGAGCCACAGGTCCATTAAGTGCCAGTTGAGTGGCCCAGACCAGGAGGACTTCAAAAGATCTAACAGGGCCATGATCCCCAAGCTCCAGGGGCTTCAGGTAAGGAGGAACTTGGGCTTTGCCAGGTCCGTGCAGCCTTCCCAATGGGCACTGGAACCCAATATATTGTACCAGAAGGTCTAGGAGAATCCACCTCATCCCAGGTTGTTCCAGCCTGAGCAGGGCTAGGAGCTGGAGCCCACAAGGGACACAAGGACACGGACGGTAGAGAGGCAAACACCATCAGAAAGGCCAATGGTCCTTGGCAGGTGGGTGACAGTAGCGCAGAACCATGTCCCACTCCATCAGAACCCCCTCAGCAGAAGTAAAGACCTGGTTTTCTCACCCAATAAAGCAGGACAACAGTACCTTTCTCCCAGAGCCACTGGGAAGCTCAACTGTTGCTAAGACCACCAGCTCCACCACCACTCATGGAGCTCCCTCCTCGGAACAGGTGCAGTGTTCACCACTTTGCCCAATTTGGGCTTTTTATTGAAATATTGTTGATGTACAATATTCTGTAAGTTACAGGAGTACAATATAATGAATCAAAATTTTTAAAGGTTATCCTCCATTCACAGTTATTATAAAAGACTGGCTATATTCCCTGTGTTGTACAATATATGCTTATAGGTTATGTTACACCTAAAAGTTTATATTTCTTAATCCCTATCCCTATCTTCTCCCTCCCTCTTCCCTCTCCTCACTGGTAACCACCAGTTTGTCCTCTCTCTCTCTCTTACCCTCACCCACAGCCTGCAGAAGTTCCCGAGCCAGGGATCAAACCCACGCCACAGCAGTGACAACGTGAGGTTTTTAACCTGCTAGGCCACCAAGGAACTCCACTAGTTGTTTCTCTGTATCTGTGAGTTTATTTCTTTTTTGTTATATTCACTAGTTTGTTATATTTTTTAGATTCCATGTATAAGTAACATATATTTGTCTTTCTCTGTCCTGACTTTTTTCCCTTAGCATAATACCCCCCAAGTCCACACATGGTACCACAAATGGCAAAATTTCATTCATTTTTATGGCTGAGTAGTATTCCATTTTGTATATATGCCACATATTCTTTATTCATCTGTTGATGGACACTTAGGTTGTTTCTTGGCAATTGTAAATAACACTGCTTGTATCTTTTCAAATGAGTGTTTTTGGATACATACCCAAGAGTAGAATTGCTGGGTCACATGGTAGTTCTATTTTTAGTTTTTTGAGAAACTACCATACTGTTCTCCACGATGGCTGCCCCAAATTACACTCCCACCAACAGTGTATGAGCCACTTCGCCCACCGTTTGATCTCTATGAATCCACCCCACAATGGTGAGATAATTGCCGTTCTTATATCCCATTTCCCAGAGAAGGCAGCTGATCCTCTAGGAGGCTGGGAAGTTTTCTCAAAGTCACATACCTAGCACAGCAGAAGCAAGCCCAGCCCTATCTGATTCCAAAGCCCCTACTCTGACACAGGACAAGACACACAACAGGGATCTGTAACCTGGGATCTGAGACTGGAAAGGGGGCCTGTGGGGTAGAACTCAGGAGTCTGTGAACTTGAACAGGGAAAAAACTATACGCTTACTCAGTGGCACACTGGAGGGCAGTGGCACTCTGGCCACTGCAGGAATGTTTTATCACTGATATTATTTAAAATTGATGGTGCATAGTGATAATAAAATCAAAACTGACTTCAATTTTGCTGTTTTTTAAAAAGTTGCTGGAGACCATGTACCCTTTTTGTCTGCATTAACCTCCTAATTAAAATGTAACTTTCCCAAAGGGAAGCCGCCTACACTGTTGGTGGGAATGTAAGTGGGCTCGATCACTATGAAGAATAGTATGGAGATTCCTTACAAAAGTAAATGTAGAATTATAGTATGATCCAGTCATCCCACTCCTGGACACATATCCTGGGGAACCATAATTCAAAAAGATACATGCGCCCCAATGTTCATTGAAGCACAATTTATCATAGCCAAGACATGGAAACATCCTAAATGTCCATCAGCAGAGGATTGGATAAAGAAGATGTGGTACATATATACAATGGAATATTACTTGGCCATAAAAAAGAACAAAATAATGCCATTTCTAGCCACATAGAAGGACCTAGAGATTATCATACTAAGTGAAGAAAGTCAGACCGAGAAAGACGAATATCATATGATATCACTTATATGTGGAATTTTTAAAAAAAAGGATACCAAAGAATTTATTCACAAAACAGAAACAGACTCAAAGATTTCAAAACCAAACTTACAGTTACCAAAGGGAAAACACGGGGCAGAGGGCAGGGGGATAAAGTGGGAGGTTGGGATTGGCATATACACACTGCTATACACAAAATCTATGAGTAACAAGAACCTACGTATGGTACAGGGAAATCTACTCTGTACTCTGTAATAGCCTATATGGGAAAAGAATCTGAAAAAGAATGGAGATTATATATATATAGATAGATAGATAGATAGATACACTTTGCTGTACACCTAAAACTGACACTACAGTGTAAGTCAGCTATATGCCAATAAAAGAAGGAAGAAAAAAATTTAGCATCTCCCTCAACTATAAATGTGGCACAAACCCCTTCACCTTGGCTATATTAACAGTACCTGAGATTTTTGTCATCAGTAGAAAGCACAGCTATTTTGTATCACATTACAGTTGTGGTACAGTATCTCCCACGTTCCAGTATATAGTTTGTATGCATTGCTACTTCAAAATTACAGTGGTTATAAGGTTGTTGCTAAATCTTATCAATGATACAGAAGATTAGCGGATACTACATTCAGATTGTTTTGGTTTACATTTAGGTTTTTCGCATTTGCAGAGCTGTATTTTAAGATATTTGATTTCCTTTATAATTTTGTAAATTATAAAGGAGCCCCTCAGTTTCATCGGACTCAAAAAAGGTGAAGAAAGTACTTGCTACCCACTCCCATGCTATTTAAATGCAGGAAATATCATCTTTGGACTATTTTACTTTCCATATATGTGTCTTATTTCCCCCAAAAAAATTTCCAGCTCTTGAGAATGTGGATAAAGTCACATAGTTCTTTATTTCTTCCTCAGGCACTTAAAAATGAGCAGGCACTCTGCCACTGTTTGTTGATTGACTAATAGAACTCCTTCACGCTTCAATGCTCTAAACCTTGTTTCTTATTCAGTGACCAAGAGATGAATAATATGACAGAAGAAAAAAAGGTATTAAGGTCACATCTTCCATACAAATTGGCAAACCCTGGAAATAGGGTGCTGGAGCTTGCTTCTTAGAAACTAAATATAGCTATAGAAGAAAAAGTCCCATTGGAATTTTCCATCAAGTCTGATAGAAAAGGGTAGAGTGCCCAAATGTCAAAGCAGACTGCAAGCTGGAGAAATACTCCTGGACGAGATGGCACCATTTATTTTTACATTCTGGAAGGTTTATAAAATAACACCAGACAGTCTGGGATCCTATTATTGCAAAGAATCCCACTCTGCATAGAACACACATCAGCACCAGCTGAAGAAAGTCCCGGGGCCTTTAGCTGCAGTAGATACCAAGACACTCTGACTGTTCCAGTTGTCTTTGTTTTATAATAAACAGCCAGGACTGAATGGCATTAAAACAACCACCATTTTCTTTTGTTCACAGATTCTGTGGGTCAGCAATTCAGGCACAGTAGGCTTGGCTCTTTTCTTCTTCCTGATTATCTAGGGCATCCAAGTTGGCTTTGGCAGCACACGTCTAGCACCTGGGCTGGGATGGCTAGTGGACCGGTGAGAACACTTACCTACACGTGGCCTCTCCACTTGGCAACCCAAGTTTCTCACAACAAGGCAGGAGGGGGCTTCCCAAGGGGTGGGGGGGGGTGTCTCTGGAGAAGCAACATTGCAAGAGGACAAGGTGGAAGCCTCCTGGCCTTTCCTAGCCCTTCCATCATATTCTTTTGGCTAAAGTGGTCACAATCTGCCCAGAACCAACAGGAAGAGACATGGACCCCACTCTTTGCTAGGAAGAGTGCCAAGGAAGTTTGGAGCCACGTTTTATTTTATTTTGTTTTGTTTTATTTTATTTTATTTTTTAGGGCCGCACCTTTGGCATATGGAAGTTCCCAGGCTAAAGGGTGAATTGGAGAGCTGCAGCTGCCAGTCTATGCCACAGCTACAGCAACACCAGATCCAAGCCACATCTGCAACTTATGTCACAACTTTCGGCAATGCTGGATCCTTAACCCACGGAGCGAGGCCAGGGATTGAACCCATATCCTCATGGATATTAGTCCGGTTCTTAACCCACTGAGACACAATGGAGCCACATTTTACAACCCCCACACTGACCACGTGAACATGACCGCTCTTAATCTTAGAGAGACTATCCAGAGCCACAGGTGGGCCAGACATGGAACCGTCTCCCACCTGGTGGGAGAAGAGGGTGAAGTGGCCCCCACAAACCCCTCAGGGTTGTCTCTCCAGAATGAGTCCACGTTGTCCCAAGACAGGCGCACCAGAGGAGCCTCAGCTGCCAACAATACTTCACGAATGAAAAGATCCGTCCTGTCATCATCCTAACCCACCACCCCACCCCGACTGCCATTCCTCCTTCCATCCTTAAACTTCCAATTTACCCTCGGGCCAAAAACCTGCTCCCACAAAGTGAGTTCTGCATGCTGGTGTGTCTCATTGCTCTTCTATTAAGACACATCATTCACAAACACTGCACTTCTTAAAAGGTTCCCTCAGCTGTCACTTACATAACAGAACTTGGCAAAACAGATGGAGAGCGCCAGTGGTGTCTTTGCCAGGGGCCATATATGCTAATATCTTGGCACAGACACCTTGAACTACTTCAATTCCCAGCTAAGTTCTTTCTATCAGCTGGAAAGTCTGAAGGGGTGAGAGAGACCTTAGAAGAGTGAATGGAGGAAGATTTTCTTTTTCCCCAAGAAAATAAAATCACCTTGTCATCAGTCAAATGATTGGAGAAATCTAGAGAACTATTCCCCAAAATCAGCAGGAAGGGAGGAAGCTTGATGCAATCTGATGAGAGGTATTACACATAGAGAGAAGGGACATGGTACCCGGGATGAGGAGAAAGGGGATTTCAGAGAGAGGGAACAGCAGGCACCAACATGCCAGGCTCCTTCCACGAGCATCAAGATGGCTGGCTTACCTGGAGTGGAGCCTTTGGGTTTGGGTTTGGGAGCTGGAGAGGATATTTATTATTTTGTCTGCCCAAACCTTCTTTGGGGAACAGCTCCTTCCCTATTTGGTTCTCTATAGCCCTAGAATGAACGTGGGACTCAGGATCGGGTAATCCCAGTAGCTGGTCCTTTTGACTTCAGTGATTGGCTCAGGGATAAGCAAATGACCAATCAGAGCACACGCTCGAGAATGTTTCAACTGTAGGTCATGGGAAGAGCTCACTTTTCCCTCGGCTCTTGAGAGGAGGGAGGGCAGAGTGTATACAAATGACTCCAAGTCTTGTGCGGGTTCTTCACCAGGCCTCCATTTCCTCACCTGTAAATGAGGATAGCCACACCCACCTTACCTGGTTGTGCTGAGGATTAAAAGAGAATGGATGTCACGTGCTTAGAATAGTGCCTGGACTCCGGAAGAGCGCCGCTGATGGTTGTTATTACTTTAAAGATATCTCCGGAGCTGCCTACACCACGGGCACCAGCTTTAGGGGTCCGTCGGTCCTCAAAGGAGGAAGAAATGAGCAACCCAGCCTCCTTGCAGCTGGGTTATAGGAATCAAGAAATTCCCTTTTTGTGGAGTTCCCCTAATGGCACAGTGGAAACAAATCTGACTAGGAACCATGAGGTTGGGAGTTCAATCCCTGGCCTTGCTCAGTTCCTTAAGGATCCGTCATTACCATTAGCTGTGGTGTAGGTCACAGACAGGGCTGGGTTCTGTTTTTGCTGTGGCCAGCCTGGGAATCTCCATATGCCGTAGGGGCAGTCCTCAAAAGAAAGAAATTCTCTTTTTGTATGACTGGGTCACTTGGCTGTATAGCAGAAGAAACTGGCACAACATGGCAATCAACTATTTTGTGTACTATTTTGTGTACATTTAAAAAATGTTTTAAAGAAATTCTCTTTTTTTAATTTAATCTGATTGGATTTCAATTTCTGTCACTAATGCTTAAAAAGTAGTTGAATGGTTAAAAAATACTTAGAAATACATCCATAATATGCCTAATTACTCAATTCATTGAAATAATGCTAGTTTTGAAACTACTCCCTTTTTTGTGGTTCCTTTCCCTTAAGATGACTTGCTACATTTCTGAAAAAACAAGTCAAGCTGGAGGAACTTCCAAAAAGAAGTTGGGAAGGGGGCAGGAATGCATGTTGGAGATGTGAAGAAGATTAAGTGGTCCATCAGCCATGTGGATTCCAAGCCCCGAGAACATCCTGGCCCCTAACGCCTTTAAATGCCAACCAGTGAGAGCCAGAGCACGTGGTCAGAACTCAGGCTTGGTATCCCAGATCATAACGGAACCAGAGAGGCAGAATCCTCCAGAGAAACCAAACGGAAAGACCAAGCAGAAGAATGCCTGCTCTTGCGGCTGTAATTTAACATTACTGTGAAAGGATGCCAGACACAGGAGTTCCTGTTGGTTTGTAGCTAGTTTTAACTCTATGTCTGGAAAACCAAAAAGAATCAAGTAAAAAAAAAAAAAAAACCTTAAAATCAATGGGAAAATTCAATAAGATGCCTAGCTATAAAAATTTATATGTGAAAAATCAATATCTTGCTACATACACATAACTAATTTGAAAATATAATGAAAGAAAAAAATCCCATTTAAAAAGGAGCAATTCAGGAGTTCCCTTCAACGGCTCAGCAGTTAATAAACCCAACGAGGATCCATGAGGATGAGGGTTCGATCCCTGGCCTTGCTCAGTGGGTTAAGGATCTGGCACTGCCATGAGCTGTGGTGTAGGTCACAGATGTGGCTCAGACCCTGTGTTGCTGTGGCTGTGGTATAGGCGGACGGCCACAGCTGCGATTCGACCCCTAGCCTGGAAACTTCCATACGCCACGGGTGTGGCCCTAAAAAGCAAAAAGAAAAAGAAAGAAAGAAAGAAAGAAGAAGCAACCCAAAAAAGTCAATAAGTCTAAACAAATTGAAGAATAAACCTAATAAGGAATGTGCAGAACCTATATGAAGAAGACCTTTAAAATGCTAATGAGGGCCTTCCATCAATTTTTAAAAGCTGGGCAGGTGATTAGGCAGAATGGAAGAATACACAGATGGCACCGGAGAATAGAGATCAGAGAAACCAGATAAAAGAGAAAACAGAAACAGAGATGGGAAGGCAGAACACGGAATTCTTCCTAGGCCAATGAGAGTGTGGTTGTAGGTGCTCTCCTGGGGGGCCCAAGACTCCAGGCATCTACTCCAGGAGCTGAGCTACCTGCCCATCATCCAGCTCTGCGTCACCACTTCCTCCCTGAGGACAAGTTGCACTTCAGGCCCCCAAGATTGACCTGGGAGCTGAACAAGAAAAGGAGACATTGGGCAGCAAAGGCATTGCTGTTAACAGAAGCAGCCTCCCATCCCAGCTGAGTGAAACTCAGATCTTTGCTTTTCAGTATAGGTTTGAGTATTATTTAGATATGGTACAGCCAACAGAACAGGTGATGACTGCCACTGAAAAAACTAGTTTGTATCTTTTCAACAAATGGTGCTGAAACAACTGGACATTCACGTTAAAAAAACAAACAAATAAAAAGCACCATAGGCACAGACCTTACACCCTTCATAAAAATTAAGTCAAAATGGATCACAGCTCTAAACATAAAACACAAAACTATAAAACTCCTAGAAGTTAACATAGGAGAAAACCCAGATGACCTTGGGTATGGGGGTTACTTTCTGGATAAAACACCCAAAGCACGATCCATGAAAGAAATAACTGACAATCTGTACTTCATTAGAATTTAAAACTTTTGCTCTTCGAAAGATAATGTCAAGAAAATGAGAAGACAAGCCACAGACTGGGAGAAATTACTTGCAAAGGATACTTCTGATAAAGGACTGCTGTCCAAAATATACAAAGAACTCAAAATTCAACAATAAGAAAACAAGCAACCTAACTTATAAATGGGCAACGATCTCAATAGACAGCTTACCAAAGAAGATATACAGATGGTAAATAAGGATATGAAAATATGCTCCACACCATATACTATCAGGGAAATGCGGGAAAAAAAAAAAAAAAAGATACTACTGGAGTTCCCATCGTGGTTCAGGGAGTTAAGAGCTCCGCTAGTATCCACAAGGATGTGGGTTTGATCCCTGGCCTCAATCAGTGGGTTGAAGGATCTGGCATTGCCACAAGCTGAGGCATAGTTTGCAGACGCAGCTTAGATCTGGCATTGCTGTGGCTGTGGTGTAAGCCAGCAGCCACAGCTCCAATTCCACTCCTAGCCTGGGAACTTCCATATGCCTCAGGTGTGGCCCTAAAAGCCAAACCAAAAATAAAACAAACAAACCTCCCCCCAAAATAAAAATACTAAAAAACAAGATACTACCAGACACCTATTAAAATGGCCAAAATCCAGAACACTGACAATGCCAAACACTGGATATGTGAAACAACTGGAACTCTCACAGGGCATGCAAAGTGGTACAGCCACTGCGGAAAACTCTTTAGGGGTTTCTCATAAAACTAAACATTACTCTTACTGTATGATTCACCAACCGCAATCCTAGGTTTTCAACCTCCCTCCGAGGAGTTGAAAACGTATGTCCACACAAAAAATCTGCACATGAATTTTTACATCAGCTTTCCTCATAATTACCAAAACTTGGAAGCAAGCAAAATGCCCTTCAGTGGGTGAATAGATAAATAAACTGTGGTACATCTAGACAGTGGGATATTATTCAACACTAAAAAAGAAAGATGCTATCAAGCCATGAAAAGACAGAAAGGAACCCGAAGTGAATACTACGAAGTGAAAGAAGCCCATGTGAAGAGGCTCCACCCTGTATGATTCCAACCATATGACCTTCTGAAGAAGGCAAAACTAGAGACAATTAAAAGATCAGTGGCTACAAAGAGCTGGTGGTGGATGACTAGATTAAGCAACAGAAAACGCTTTTGTTTTTTTTTTTAAGGCCGCACCCCTAGCACATGGAGGTTTCCCAGGCTAGGGGTCGAATCTGAGCTATGCCACAGCCACAGCAGCTCAGGATCCAAGCCGAGTCTTTGACCTACACCACAGCTCACTGCAACACCAGGTCCTTAACAAAATGAGCGAGGCCGGGGATCAAACCCACATCCTCATGGATCCTAGTTGGGTTTGTTAACCACTGAGCCACGAAGGGAACCCCATCAATAGAAATTTAGGGCCATGAAAATACGGTGTGATATCATACTAGTGGATACATGTCATTATACATTTGTCCAAACCCATAGAATGCACAACACCCAGAGTGAACGGGAAGGGAAACCATGGACTTTGGGTGATTACGATGTGTCAACTGGAGGTTCATCAACTGTAACAGATATAACACTGTGGAGGTGGGGGGTGTTGATAGTGGAAGGGGCTGTAAAAGCATGGTGGCTGAGGGTATGTGGGAAATTGCTGTACCTTCCCCTCAATGTTACTGTGGGTTTTTTTTTTGTGGTTTTTTGTTTGTTTGTTTGTTTGCTTGCTTGCTTTTTAGGGCCACACTCTAGGCAGGGGTTGAATGGGAGTTGCAGCTGCCAGCCTACACTACACCCATGCCAGATCCAAGCTGCGTCTGTGACCTACACCACAGCTCATAGCAACGCTGGATCCTTAACCCACTGAGTGAGGTCAGGGATTGAACCTGAATCCTCAGGGATCCTAATCAGGTTCATTACTGCTGAGCCATGACAGGAACGCCTGGATTTTTAATTGTTCTTTAAAGTCTTAAGTTTAACATAACAATCAATTGATTGATTTTTAAACAATAGTTTGTTACACTCATAGGTCCCAAAAGAAGGAGGTCCTGTCATGACACCGAGGGACACACAGGGATACTCCAGGGTCAGTCAGGAGGCAGAAACAGCAAGGGGGAAGTTGGGCAAGAGACTTTCTTGTGGTTTCCATGTGAAGAAACAGGTGAGGCAGGGTAAGCAGGCTTAGCACTGATTTGAATGAGTCACTGGCGCTGGGGCAGATGGGCTGTCCCTCATTGTCTGGTACCTGGGCCTCGGGTGATTAGGGCAGGAGATTCGTGGCCCAGAGTATGAGCATTTGATACAGGAGGTGGTTAGGGGTCTGGGCTCTGGACTGGGGGGCTGATGGTGAATCATCTGCTATCTCTAGGAAAAAGCTATCCCTGGGAGGGAAGTCTCTCCAGAGTCAGCAAGGCCACAGGATGGCAAAGCCTCAACAGTACAAAATAAAGGAGTTCCCACTGTGGTGCAGCGGGTTAAGATCTGGCATTGTCTCTGTGGCAGCATGGGTTTGATCCTCGGCCTGGCACAGTGAGTTAAGGATCCGGCATTGTCACAGTGGGGGCGTAGGTCGCAGTGGGTCAGATTCAATCCCTGACACAGAAACTTTCATATGCACAGGTGTGGCCAAATACATACATACATGCATACACACATATATACACACACACAAAATGTACATCTATATATCTATAGATATATAGATAGATATACACAAAATAAAAAGACGATTCGCCCTCCCACCACATCTCCCAGTTCACAGAGCATTTTAGCTTTCATGAGACTGTATCATCTTCACTACTTCCCCGAGGGAGAAGAAACCTGGGGTGAAAAATCCACATGCTCAGTTTCCAGAAGCTCTTTTTTTTTTTTTTTTTGCATTTTTAGGGTCGCACCTATGACATATGGAGGTTCCCAGGCTAGGGGGGTCACATGGGAGCTGCAGCCGCTGGCCTATGCCACAGGCACAGCCACTAGGGATCCGTGTCTCGTCTGTGACGTACACTACAGCTCAGGGAAACCCTGGACCCTTACTTAAGCCACTGAGCAAGGCCAGGGATCGAACCTGCGTCCTCGTGGATGCTAGTCAGATTCGTTTCCACTGAGCCATGACGGGAACTCACCATGTTTTTTTTTTTAATTTTTGCTGCTGCCCTGTGGCATAAGGAAGTTCCCAGGCTAGGGGTCCAATCGGAGCTGCACTTGCCAGCCTACACCACAGCCACAGCCACACCAGATCCCACCTCTGTCGTAGCTTGCAGCAACACTGGATCCTTAAACCACTGAGCAGGGCCAGGAATCAAACCCACCTCCTCACGGACACTATGTCAGGTCCTTAACCCTCTGAGCCACAACAGGAACTCCCCAGAAGTTCATCTGGGATAAAGCAGCTACCCAGGATCACGTATGGCTCTTTGGTGGCAGATTCAAGACAAGAATGTGCATCTTCCAACCACCAGACCAACATAGCTTTTCCTCTGCAGCACTCAGTAGACACCTTCACATGTACACATCTACCTGTTGCTATAAAGACGGGTGAAGGGTGCCTGAAAAATCCCTGTCTTAGCAATGAGCTAAGGGTTAAAGATATTGAAGCTCTTTTTTAAAATAGGATTTCCTGGAATTCCCACTGTGGGTCAGCAGGTTAAAAACCCGATTAGTATCCATGAGGATGTGGGTTCGACACCTGGCCTCGCTCAGTAGATAAAGATCCGACATTGCTGTGAGCTGTGGTGTAGGTCACAGACACAGTGGATCTGGCATTGCTGTGGCTGTGGTGTAGGCTGGCAGCTGCAGCTCCAGTTCGACCCTTAGCCTGGGAACCTCCATGTACCATTTGTGCAGTTCCTAAAAAGACTAAATAAATAAATAACATTTTTGAAAAATAAAAATAAAATAGGAGTTTCCGTTGTGGCTCAGCAGAAATGAATCTGACTAGGAACCATGAGGATTCAGGTTCGATCCCTGGCCTTGCTCAGTGGATTAAGGATCCGGCGTTGCCATGGACTGTGATGTAGGTTGCAGACGCGGCTCGGATCTGGTGTTGCTGTGGCTGTGGCATAGGCCAGCAGCTACAGCTCCAATGAGACCCCTAGCCTGGGAACCTCCATGGGCCGTGGGTGCGGCCCTAAAAAGACAAAAAGACAAAAAAAAAAGTCATCTCAAAAAACAGACACATAAACCACCGTCTTTGGCTAATCTCAGAGCCAGAGAAGTTAATCACTAACTTTCCTCCATGCTACTCAGAGAACACAAACCTGGGGCGAGTCTGGACAAGACACGGAGTAGGCTGGGGATGGGGTCTGGCAGGACACCTGTGTTCTGGCTTCAGTGTTTTCACCTGTAAAAGGAGGGCTGGATGTGATTATCTCTGAAACGCCAAGGTCAAGCCTCTCTCCCGTCCATCAGAGGATAATCTCTACCTTGGACATGGCTTGGGAATCCTGGCACCAAAGTGTCCCACCCCAGATCCTTCTCCATTTGACATTTTAATCTGTATCTCTGTTCTGTTAGGCAGCTGTTGAGAGCTTTTTACTCATTTAACAGGTAGATCTTCTTGAAGTCCTCATTTATAATAATTTGATATTCAAGCAGTATGTGTGTGACTGAAAGTCTTAAAATTATTCATTTGAAAGACTTCTCCTTTTCTCTCGGATACCAACTGAAGTGGGTAGCAGTTCCCTGGAGCAAAGCTCGCTGCCTAGAAAGTCTTCCTTCAGCCATGCTTTGCCACCATCACTAAATTGAGTTATTCCGACAGCCTTTGATGCTCTGGGTGTTGTTTTTTTTTTTTTTTCCTAAGTGTGCATATGAAAGCAGAACAGCAACATAATTTAATTCTTCAAGATTTACTTTTTAATCACCAGGGTGGTTCTTCTGGGGGTACAGAGAGTTGACCCCATTTTCTCAAGCTGAAATTGATTTAGGTCAAATAATTCTTGGAATTTGAATTAGGTATTTTTCTCCTTATCGGCATGAACGTCAGGCTTCATTTTCCAGCAGCTGGGAACATCTGCGCTTCCTATGAATCACGGATGATTTGAGGAAACCAAATGTGGACAAAGAAGGTATTCACAGGCCACTGAATTCTATCAGCGAAAGTCTTCCCACCGACCTAATTGATGTCAAGGCACAATTGTGTTAGGTGTCAGCATTCTTCTTACAAAAAGGAAATGAGACAATTACCGAGGAGTGAGAATGTAATCAAAATAACACAACCATTTTGCAGTTGAATAAGTTTTTCTGTAAACTCGATGGCAAAGTATTCTGGAATAAAAAAAAAAATTTACCACAAGGGGAGTCTATTGAAAACTGTGTAATAAAAAGTGAAGGGCCATCTTCCTCTCAACGCTAATGTGCGGCCCCAGCTTTAAAGTCTGAGGGGTTTTTGGTTGTTGTTTTCTTGTTTTGTTTTGTCTTTTGGCTGCACCTGTGGCATAAAGACGTTCCCAGGGAGTTCTCGTCATGGCTCAGCATTAGGATGCAGGTTTGATCCCTGGCCTCACTCAGTGGGTTGAGGATCTGGTGTTGCCATGAGCTGTGGTGGAGGTTGCAGATGCAGCTCAGATCCCGCGTTGCTGTGGCTCTGCTGTAGGCCGGTGGCTACAGCTCCAATTCGACCCCTAGCCTGGGAACCTCCATGTGCCACGGGAGTGGCCCAAGAAATGGCAAAAAGACAAAAAGAAAGAAAGAAGAATTCCCAGACCAGGGTTTGAACCCATGCCACAGCAGTGACTATGCTGAATCTAATCCACTGAGCCACCAGGGAACTCCCTAAAGTCTGATTATTTATTCAACAAACAAGGGACAAGTCTATAATAAAGCCCCCCTGCTTACCTCAGCAAGGTGTTTCACCACACAGGGATTGAGTTTAAGTATATAAATAACTTCCTATGTTTTGTCAATTACCTTTCGTAATTTTAAAATGCTAATAACTTGACAGAACATAAATTAACTATAATAAAAAAAAATTTAATGCTAATAACTTGGGTTCCCCCAGTGGGAAAATATTGTCTGAAAACTAATTAAAAATGAAAGCAGAGGGTGGGTTAACTTCAAGTTCAAGGACCTGAAACAGAGTCTCTCTTGTAACCCTGCAACTCTACCCCTCAGTGGCCAGCAGATTCATACCGTCATTTGTTTGACCATCTGGGCACCCAGTGAATTAAGTTCCATGGATGTCCAGCTGTGCTCTCACACTCCTAGAATAGGACTTTTAGGAGGACAAGGAAGGGTAGGTCCCCAGACCTAGTCCTAAAGTAGACATCAGTGTCAGGGAAGTCCTAAGGATTCAGGCTGGACCAGGGTATCAGAGGGCATTTTTCTTCCCACCAAGGCAACAAAAACATCCCCAGCAAAAGAATGAAGACTGAAACACCTTTATATTCATTCAATAAGTACCTCCCTAGCTCCAATTATGTGCCTGGCACTGTAATCAAAGTTTCAGAGACAATCTACAGAATGGGAGAAAAATATTTACCAGTGATGTGATGGACAAGGGATTAATCTCCGAAATATACACACAGCTCATGCAGCTCAACATCAAAAAAAAAAAAAAAAGAACAACCCCAATTAAAAAAAAATGGGAGAAGACCTAAATAGACATTTCTCCAAAGAGGACATACGGACAGGCACATAAAAAGATGCTCAGGGGTTCCCGTCATGGCTCAGTGGTAACAAACCCAACTAGTATCCATGAGGATGCAGGATCAATTCCTGGCCTCGTTCCATGGGTTAAGGATCTGGCATTGCGTTGCCGTGAGCTGTGGTGTAGGTCGCAGACAAGGCTCAGATGCCACATTGCTGCGGCTGTGGTGTAGGCCAGCAGCTATAGCTCCAATTCTACCCCTAGCCTGGAAATTTCCATATGCCTTGGTGCAGCCCTAAAAAGAAAAAAAAAAAAGTAAGAAAGGAAGGAAGGAAAGATGCTCAGTACCATTAATTACTAGAGAAATACAAATCAAAACTACAATGAAGTATCAACTCGTGCCAGTCAGAATGGCCATCATCAAAAAGTCTGCACAAAAGAGGTCTCAGGTGGCTCACTAGTTTAAAGGTATGGCATTGTCACAGCTGTGGCTTGGGTCGCTGCTGTGGTGGGGGTTCATTCCCTGGCCCAAGAACCTCTACATGCCTTGGGGTGTGGCCAAAAATTTAAAGAAAAAAAAAAAAGCCTGTGAATAATGAATGCTGGAGAGAGTGTGGAGAAAAGGGAACCCTCCTACACTGTTGGTGGGAATGTAAATTGGTACAGCCACTATGGAGAACAGTATGGAATTTCCTTAAAAAACTAAAGATAGAACTACTGTATGATCCATCAATCCCACTCCTGGGCATATATCTGGAGAAAACCATAATTCAAAAAATTCATGCACCCCAAGGTTCATCGCAGCACTATTTACAGTAGCCAAGACATGGAAACAATCTAAATGTCCATCAACAGAGGACTGAATAAAGAAGATGTGGTACATACGTACAATGGAATATTACTCAGCCATAAAAAAGAATGAAACAATGCCATCTGCAGCAACATGGATGCACCTAGAGATTATCATACTAAATGAAGTAAGTTAGAGAAAAACGAATATCATATGATATCACCTATATGTAGACTCTCAAAAAAAATGAAGCAAATGAACCTTCTTATAAAATCATAGAGAAAACAAACTTATGGTTACCAAAAGGGAATGGTGGGATAGGAGGAATAAATTAGGAATTTGGGATTAACAGATACACACTACTATACATAAAATAGATAAAAAAAACAAGGACCTACTGTATAGCCCAGGGAACTATTTCAATAACTTGTAACAATCTATAATTGAAAAAAAACCTGAAATAGAATAGATAGACATGTATGTGTGTGTATGACTGAATCACTTTGCTGTACACCTGTAAAAATCAACTATGCTTCAATTTAAAAAATTAATAAATGTTTACAAAAAGGATTCAGGCATAAGATGACGCAAGTTATGCACCAGCACGCATTAAGCCCTTGGTATTTATTGAATGAAGAATCAGCTGGGGAAGACAGTAGTGTGAACAGGAAGATATTACAGAAAGATATTGAGGGAGTTCCCATCGTTGCTCAGTGGAAACGAATCCGACCAACATCCATGAGGACGCAGGTTCGATCCCTGCCCTTGCTCAGTGGGTTAAGGATCTGGCATTGCCGTGAGCTGTGGTGTAGGTCGCAGATATGGCTTGGATTCAGCGTGGTGTAGGCTCTGATTCGACCCCTAGTCTGGGAACCTCTTTATGCCACGGGTGCGGCCCTAAAAAGACAAAAATTAATTAATTTGTTTAAAAAAGAAAGATATTGAGCTCATAATAATCACTCAAAAATATTTAAGGAGTCAATAACTGGCTGGACGGAAAAGTAAAAGGGAAGGGAAGGGAATTTGAACCCTGGCCTCAAAGGTTTTAAACCTCGGGGTCTAAATAACAGGAATACACTGGATGCAGATGTGGGGTTTGGAGGGGAAGAGAAAGGATACTTAGTTTATAGTAACAGCGGGACAGTCTAGTAGAGACACATAGCCTGCCTCTCCTTGCATAGGACCCATCCAGAGCTGGCACAAAAGACCTAGGATGGAGCCCTAAGGGGATGACGCTGGCCTGTGGCGGGGGAGGTCCAAGGTATCATTTTAGAATCAGAAATTCTTGGAGTTCCCATTGTGGCTCAGCGGTTAATGAAATTGACTAGTATCCATGAGGACTTGGGTACGATCCCTGGCCTTGCTCAGGGGGCTAAGGATCCAGCTTTGCCGTGAGCTGTGGTGTAGGTCACAGACACAGGTCGGATCCCACGTTGCTGTGGCTGTAGCGTAAGCCAGCAGTGCTAGCTCCGATTGAACCCTAGCCTGGGAACACGTGTATGCCACGGGTGTGGCCCTAAAAAGACAAAAAAAAAAAGAAAAAGAAAAGAAAGAAAGAGAAAATCTTACGTTGGGGGTTTCATTAAAGTCCTCTATTTCTGAGTTCCCCTTGTGGCTCAGTAGGTTAAGAACCCAAAACAATATCCATGAGGATGTGGGTTCGATCCCTGGCCTTGCTCAGTGGGTTAAGGATCCAGTGTTGCCCAAGTTGCAGCATAGGTGGCGGGTGCAGCTTGGATCTGGTGTTGCTGTGGCTGTGGTGTAGGCCGGCAGCTGCAGCTCCAATTGGACCCCTAGGTTGGGAACTTCCATGTGCTACAGGTGCAGCCCTAAAAATACACATGTAGTTTTGCTTTTGGGGGCCACACTTGAAGCATATGGAAGTTCCCAGGCTAGGGGTCTCATTGCAGGTACATCTGCCACAGCCACAGCAATGCAGGATCTGAGCTGCATCTGAGACCTACACCATAGCTCAGGGCAATGCTGGATCCTTAAGCCACTGATCAAGGCCAGGGATCCAACTTGAAACCTAATCGTTACTAGTTAGATTCGTTTCTACTGTACGACAACAGGAACTCCAATAAAGGTCTATATTTCAATCACTCATGTGAGCCATTAATTTATGTCTTGTTTTACCCAGATTTTCCTTAAATGAGCCCCGTATCTGCCTTTTTTACAATAACGAAGTTAAATCATGTCATTTCGGAATTTTAAACTTCCGTCTTCTTAAATCAGTACATCTGTGGTGTCTAAAAACACATGTTCTTGAAGTTCCCATCGTGGCTCAGTGGTTAACAAATCCAACTAAGAACCATGAAGTTGCGGGTTCGATTCCTGGCCTTGCTCAGTGGGTTAAGGATCTGGCGTTGCCGTGAGCTGTGGTGTAGGTTGCAGACGCGGCTCGGATCCTGCATTGCTGTAGCTTTAGTGTAGGCCGGTGGCTACAGCTCTGATTTGACCCCTAGCCTGGGAACCTCCATACACCAAGGGAGCGGCCCAAGAAATGGCAAAAAGACCAAAACAAACAACAAACAAACAAAAAAAAACAAGCCAAAAAAAACGCATATTCTTAGGTCCTTCTGCCTCCATCTAATTTTGCCCAGCCTCCTCGCTCAGTGGAAATAGCCAGTGCTAGGGAGCAAAGATCCCTTTGCTCTCCTGACACCCAGCAGACCTGTCTTTCTTATTTAGAAGTCAGAGGCTGGGGTCTGGAAAGGGAAACCAGAGGTTCAGGCTTAACCAAGCAGTATCAGTTGTTCACTACTGATCAGAATGATCAGTTTTTCAAAATCCCACTTTCCCATGTAGAGTCTTACGCGCACACACACACACACACACACACACACCCAGTGCCCTGCACTGAGGATCAGTGTCTGCCCATTTCCCCTGGGAGCCTCCCTCCCAGCCGTCCGAGGGGGCAGGGTCATGAGGAGGGCATGGTCACAGGACGGGGCTGTCGCTAGACTGACCCAGTGACTCGTCTCTGTGGACACAAATGAACGACAAAAAGAGACCAGGAGGAAGCCAGAGGAAACACGCTGCTAAACTCACCTGAGCTGCCACCAATCTCAACATTTTTGTGCTGGACTTTATTTTATTTTATCTTATCTTATTTTATTTTATTTTATTTTATTTTTAGGGCTGCACCTTCAGCGTATGGAAGTTCCCAGGCTAGGGGTCCAATCAGAGCTGCCGCTGCCAGCCTACACCACAACCACAGCAATGCTGGATCCTTAACCCACGGAGGGAGGCCAGAGATTGAACCCTCATCCTCACAGATGCTAGTCAGATTCTTTTCCACTGAGCCATAAGGGGAACTCCCTCTACCATTTTCTTAATATTTTTGTTTGAATCTACTCACTTTATTTTGGTTTTTTTTTTGTCTTTTGTCTTTTTAGGGCCGCACCCATGGCACATGGAGGTGCCCAGGCTAGGGGTGGAATTGGAGCTACAGCTGCCACCCTACACCGTAGCCACAGCAACGCAGGATCTGAGCCGCATCTTTGACCTACACCACAGCTCATAGCAACGCCAGATCCTTAACCCACTGAGCGAGGCCAGGGCTCAAACCCTCAACCTCATGGTTCCTAGTCAGATTCGGTTCCTCTGCGCTACGACAGGAGTTCCTCTACTCTCATTTTACTCAAGTAAAGGGACTTTTAAAAAGAAGTTATGTTACCAGAAAAGCTTACAATCATCAAAGGGGAAAAAGGATGGTGGGAGGGGATAAAATAGGAGTGTGGTATTAGCAGATACAATCTGCTATACACAAAATAGATGAGCAACAAGGATTCACTATATATCACAAGGAACTCTATTCACTATCTCGTAGTAACTTATAATGGAAAATAATCAGAAAAAAATATTTATGTACAACTGAATCACTGAAGTTAACCCAATGTTGTAAATCAACTATACTTCAATTAATTTTTTTTTAATTTTTGTTATGTCACTGTTATAAAGCGCAAACCAGTTTTACTTGCCATATAAATAGGAGGTAACTATAAAAATAAAGGTAATGAAACACAATCTCATCACATCCTAGCTAACTCTGAAACCAAGCCTGGCTCTCTGTTAAAGAGAAATTAGCAAATGCCCAAAGAGGGTGTTAAAGATAGCTGAGCCTCAAACTGAGACCTTCTTTCTAACCAGAATCACTGAAAACAAATTCATCATCATAACAATAAACCCTCTACAACTCTATCTGCCAGGCACAGTTCTCATGACAACCCCAAAAGTCAGTAATCAATCCCAACCCCTTGAGAAATGTGGAAACAAAGACACAGAGATTAAGCAAATGGTGAAGGCAGGACTCAAGCCAATATGACTCTAAACAGAATCCCCTTCCTTTTTTTTTTTTTTTTGTCTTTTTGCCATTTCTTGGGCCGCTCCCTCGGCATGTGGAGGTTCCCAGGCTAGGGGTCGAATCGGAGCTGTAGCCACCGGCCTATGCCAGAGCCACAGCCACAGCAACATGGGATCCGAGCCGAGTCTGCGACCTACACCACTGCTCACGGCAACGCTGGATCCTTAACCCACTGAGCAAGGCCAGGGATCAAACCCGCAAACTCGTGGTTCCTAGTTGGATTCGTTAACCACTGAGCCATGACAGGAACTCCCAGAATCCCTTTCTCATGACGTTACTCAGTGCTGTACATCCACCACCTAAAACCCCCGCCCCTTAGCAATCGTTGCTTGGGAGCAACCTGAATCAGAAGGGAGACATGCCAGCCCAAGTTCACACATTTGGAGGCAGGACTAGTATTTGCTACACAGAGACCTTGAGAAAAACAAATCCTTGTCTCAAGGTCAATCACCCTTATTGACTTCTTACCTCGAACAAGTATTTCTTTTACAACTCACGAGTCATCTCAGTTTCTGGGTGAACTCTGCTTATTTGCTTTTTGTTCAAATCATGTGGTTCTTCTGAAAAGGACACATTTCGAGACATTTGAACATTTAGCCCTTAATTTTCAGTTTTACCATCTTCAGGCTC
The DNA here is from genome assembly GCF_016906955.1 of Phacochoerus africanus. Lineage (NCBI taxonomy): Eukaryota > Metazoa > Chordata > Mammalia > Artiodactyla > Suidae > Phacochoerus > Phacochoerus africanus. The sequence continues at coordinate 187,199,488 of NC_062546.1, read as the reverse complement.
CAAGGCTTATCACATGATTCCTTGAGGGATGGGGGAAAAAAAAAAAAAAAGACAACCCAGGAGTTCCCACTGTGGCACAGCAGGTTAAGGATCCAGCACGGTCTGTGTGGCGGCACAGGTTCAGTCGTTGGCCCTGTGCAGCAGGTTAAGGATCTGGTGTTGCTGCAGCTATGGCCTACACCACAGCTGCAGCTCAGATTCGATTCCTGGCTCAGGAACTTCCATATGCCTCATGTACAGGCAAAAAAAAGGAAAGGAAAGGAAGGGAAGGGAAAGGAAAGGAAAGGAAAGGAAAGGAAGGAAAGGAAAGGAAAGGAAAGGAAAGGAAAGGAAAGGAAAGGAAAGGAAAGGAAAGGAAAGGAAAGGAAAGGAAAGGAAAAGAAAAAGACAGAGTTCCCGTCATGGCGCAGTGGTTAATGAATCCGACTAGGAACCAGAAGGTTGCAGGTTCGAACCCTGGCCTTGCTCAGTGGGTTAAGGATCCAGCACTGCTGTGAGCTGTGGTGTAGGTCACAGACGGAGCTCGGACCCCACGTTGCTGTGTCTCTGGCATAGGTTGGCAGCTACAGCTCTGATTAGACCCCTAGCCTAGGAACCTACATGTGCCTCGGGAGCAGCCCTAGAAAAGGCAAGAAGACAAAAAAAAAAAAAAGAAAGAAAGAAGGAAGAGACAAGACAAGACATCCCACACAGGTCCCTTTAATTCTTTCAAGAAAACATAAAGGAGGTAGAAAAAAATGAGCCTCTCTGCATCCCCCAGCTTGAGACCTGATGAAAGAGGAGGCGGCAACTCCAGTCATTTTAGAATTATTGACTGAAGAGGGACCTCTGGTAACTGCCAAAGCCAGGGTTGGCAACTTGACATACTTGTGTTTGGATTAGTTAATAGTTCAATTCCATGAGGTTATGACTGTGAATCCCAGGACTGCTACCTTAGCTCTAATTTGCAGCTCAGAACTGTCTGCGAAGTTGCCATTTACAGTCCATTTCCTCCGAGAATGAGAGAAAGAGAGAGAGAGGAGAAGAAAATGAAGAGAGAATATTTAAATATCAAGTGAGCCCTTTCAATGGAGTCCCAGGAGAATCACCTTGAGGTGGAGACCAGAGGGCATGCCCTTTGGAGCAGCACGCATTCTTATCATTAGAATCTGCCGCAGTGGGTAGCGATGTTAGAGAGTGTTCAAGCCTGATACCCCGTCCCCAGGTAACTCCCAGCTTTACGCCTCAACCCTCACCCTCAGGTCCCTATCCCATGCCCTGGCTTGTCTTCTGCCTCTCCTGGCTTGAATCCTGTCCAAACCCTTCAATTAGCACTTCTAAACCCACCTTGATCGGGTCCCTGTTTTAAGGACAGACCAGAACCAGTTTCTGGCGTAGCCCTGCTGGTCTAGATGGGGCCCTGGAAAAGGCTTGCTTATAGAAGCTACCTATCTAGCTGTGCTACCTGTTAAATGACTCATATAAAAAGTTAGGTCTGTGGAGTTCCCGTCGTGGCGCAGTGGTTAACAAATTCAACTAGTAACCATGAGGTTGTGGGTTCCATCCCTGGCCTCGCTCGGTGGGTTAAGGATCTGGTGTTGCCGTGAGCTGTGGTGTAGGTTGCAGACGCGGCTTGGATCCTGTGTTGCTGTGGCTCTGGCGTAGGCCAGCAGCTACATCTGCAATTAGACCCCTAGCCTGGGAACCTCTATATGCTGCGGGAGCGGCCCTAGAAAAGGCAAAACGACAAAAAAAGCTAGGTCTGGGAGTTCCCTGGTGGCTCAGTGGGTTAAGGATCTGGCAAGGTCACTGCTGTGGCTCTGGTTACTGCTGTGGCATGGGTTCGATCCTTGGCCAGGGGACTTCCACATGCACTGGGCGTGACCAAAAAATAAAATAAAATAAAATAAAATAAAACTAGGTCCTTGCTGAGGCGCCAGCCCGACCACTGCTTGACTGAACATGTTTACAAAACGTGTGCAGAAACAGGCTAAAATAAGTAGGAAACCAGCAAAAGGGAAGGAATTGGGGTCATTTGCTATAGTTGATGGCAGCCTGTCCCTCGGAGCCCAGCCAGGAGAATGCCAGGTGCTTTTTTGGCAAGCAGTCCACGTTTCCTGGTTTACAGCAGTGAGGTCCTCATTTTGAATAAGTTCTGCAGAGCCCTCCTCCTACCACCTTGCCCTTTAATAAACCTCTTCTCCTAAAGGACGCAGGATAGGGTTTTCTCTCTCTCTCTCCTAAGCTAGGGTGATAAAAGGCCACCCCAAGGCTTTGGGTAAAGTGAGAAAAAGAGATTCCAGGAGCATATTCATGCATTCGACTTTTGCTCTAAGAGGAGATAGACATTAACAAGAGAAAGATACTAATCTTTCCGCTCTGGTTGGCTGGAAAAACCAGCCCCAGACCCAGAGGCAGGTTTTCTGAAACCCTGGGTGGCAGGGGAAGAGGCCTCGACAAGAACTCACAAGGTCAATGATTTTATAAAATGTGCAAAAGCAAGACATTTTTGTATTCTTTTTCTTAAAAAAACTCCCAAGATAGTATAAACTTCAGACCCTATAAAATTCTATTCCACCCAGCCACCTCTTCCTGCTTGCAGTATCCTGCCCAGGACCAAAGGACCCTGAGGGTAGAGGGTCCCCAACCAGGGAGAGGACAACCAGCTGGAAGAAGAAGGAGCCAAGAATGAGGGATTATCTGAAGCCCCAAGAGGGTCTCCGAGGGGACTGGTGAGCAGCAAGGCCAGACTCACAGTGTAGTCCAGGCACCAAATTGCAGTGGAACCAGATCAACTGGATTCCATCCAGGCTCCACCACTTACAGGCCGGGTGACCTTGGGCAAGTTACTGAGCTCTCAGTGCCACAGGCCCCTCATTGGTCAGATAAAAGAAAAGCCACCTCACTGAACCGTGAGGACTAAATAAGCACAAGCACGTAAAATGCTCAGAACAGCGTGTGGCATATAGAACACTCTAGAAGGTGCCAGTAACTTCCTGCTCTTCTAAACACTAAACACATAGCCAAGGTATTCCGTAAGGAAGGCCAAGACCACTCACTGTGTTTTAGCACTCCAATCGCCTCACGAATGGCGACACTACCTTCCTGAAACATCCAGAGGCCAGCTCCTCTCACCTCCTGTGTACTTGCTGCACCAGCAGGAAAGACGGGTGCATCTTTCGGTTCCCTCCTCACTACTTCACACACAAATGGCCTTTTCTGGTTGGTGGCCTCCTTCTCTCTGCCATGAACAAGGTACGCTCCTCTCAGCCTCAAATCTTTGCCTTCCTCCGCCAGGAATGTCTTTCACCCTCATCTCGAAAGACAACTCTCTGAATTCCCATGACACTCAGGTATGTCCTTCTTTTTCATTCTTGCACTTAACGATTGCCCTCTGGCTCAGTCAAGAAAGAATCTCTTTGTATTCCATGTTAATTGTCATCTGAACCTCAGCCACAAAATGAGAACATAAAAAGGAATGGGCTCTGTAGTGATTGTTACACATATACCCCCATCGTTCACTCATTCATTCAACCAACAGTCCTGGGTGCCCTTTACGAGCTTAAATTCTATAAAGGGCCACAGCATTAAAGAACAGTAAGCATCAGGACCACTTGAAGGGCTTGTTAAAACACAGATATCCGGAGTTCCCGTCATGGCACAGTGGAAACGAATCTGACTAGCATCCATGAGGACACAGGTTCAATCCCTGGCCTTGCTCAGTGGGGTAAGGATCCGGCATTGTAGTGAGCCGTGGTGTAGGTCACAGACGCTGCTCGGAACCCACATTGCCGTGGCTATGGCGTAGGCCGGTGGCTACAGCTCCAATTGGACTCCTAGCCTGGGAACCTCCATATGTGGTGGGTGTGGCCCTAAAAAGACCAAAAAAACCAAAACCTAAAACCCACAGATTTCCAAGTGTAGGGTTGGCCCTGTGAATCTGTCTTTCTAACAAGATCCCAGATGATTAGAACACTGCTCATTCAAGATCACACGGTGAGGAGCACAGTTGCCACAGAAGGCAGCCCCCGCTCAGGGACTGATGTATGATGCTCCCTAATTCCGGTCACCTCACATATACTATTCATTCACCTTTGCCTGCACGTCTGCTTGTGTCAGGGCCTTTGCACGTGCTCTTCCTTCTGTAATACTCTTCACCTTCTCCCTACAACCACTCCCCTCCACCCTTATTATACAGCTGGCCTGTCCTCATCAAAGTCTCCCCACCCCAACACACACACGCTGTTCTCTATTTCTGCTCCCTATTTGTCTCTTCTATAGAATTTTCCAGAATTTGTTTTCGGTAATTGTTTGGTTACCTGCCTCTCCCACCAGACTAGGAATTTCATGGCAGCAGGAACAACGTCCACTTTACTCTTCTATGTCTTCCCAGTGCCTGGCACACAGCCAGTGATCAAAAAAATATCTTCACCCATTGACTAAGCCCTTTGGCAATTATTTCATGAGTATTTACTCTGCACCAGGCACTCTCCTGGATGCCGGAGATAGAGCAGCAGACAAAAATGGCAAAACCCCCTATTCTTGGCGCATACATTTTCATGTGGGGACTGATACTCATCTATGAGAATAATACATAACTACAGTATAAAATCTGCTAGAGGCGTGAGGTGCTATAGACAAAGTAGAGCAGGAATGATTGACAGGGGTGAGATTTTAAATCGGGTGGAGGGGGTGGGACTCTTGGAAAAGGTGACACTTGAGCAAAGAGTCAGGATTTGAGGGAATTTGCCTTGTGGATGTCTTGAAAGAGCTTTCCAGCCAGGGTAAAGTCCCCAGGGCAGCAGGGTCCAGGAGCACTGCCTGTGATGGTGGGTATGCTCCAATGTCTAATATGAGAGTGTGGCCAAAACTCGGCCTCTGTCCACCGGTGCCAGATAGAAACTCAGAGATAGAGTTTTGGGCGAAGGAGAAAAAGATAGCTTTTACCACTTTGCCAGGCAAAGGAGCCCACAGCAGGCTCATGTCTTAAAGACCAGGCCCCCGCATTGGGAAGAATTGCAGGGAGTTTTATAGCAAAAGGAGAAGAGGTTTTCAGATAGGAATCAGGATTGGGATAGACTTAGACGTGCATTCTTCTTTCTCTGGGGGAATCTTAGTCGTCAACGCTGACATCGGGAGAGCTCGGCATGATCCTGGTGGTGGTCTTCTGGGTTATTGCCTAGAATAACAGTCCTTGTGAAAAGGCCATATTGATCAGAGAGTAGAATAAACTAGGAAAGTTCCTGAAAAACTTCATGTGCTAATAACCTTTAACCCACTGGCAACTGTGCTCAGGGTGCCTAATCTTTAGCTTATGGGGTGATTGTGTTTACGGTGCAATTGAGCCAGGGAGAAGGACAAGGAGGGACTCTAAGCGGTTCAATTTTAAAGTATTCATTTCTACAAAAAAAAAAAAAGTGTGAAGAATATAACTTTTCTCTTAGAGGCATAAGATGCCTGCATCATTATGTGCATCCCTTGAGAGGGAACCAGGATCTGCCCCAGGGCTGTACGACTGTCTCCTGACTGTTCCTCCCTTGTCATTGCATCTCCTGCCTTCCCTGGTCAGCAACTGTCTGAACCTGCCTCTGGGATCTCAGGAAAGGCCATGGAGGCTGAATGAGGCCCATTTCCTAAAAACGAGAAATGGAAAGTTAAATAAATCAGAGTTCCCATCATGGCTCAGTGGTTAGTGAACCCGACTGGCATCTGTGAGAACGTAGGTTCGATCCCTGCCCTCGCTCAGTGGATTAAGGATCTGGCGTTGCTGTAGCTGTGGTGCAGGCCGGTGGCTACAGCTCCAATTGGACCCCTAGCCTGGGAACCTCCATATGCTGAGGGTGTGGCCCTAAAAAGCCAAAAAAAAAAAAGACAAAAATAAATAAATAAGTAAATAAATGGAGTTCCCATCATGGCTCAGCGGAAACAAATCTGACTAGTATCCATAAGGATGAAGGTTCCATCCCTGGTCTCACTCAGTGGGTAAGGATCCGGCCCTGGTTGAAGATGCGGCTCGGACCTGGCATTGCTATGGCTGTGGCGTAGGCTGGCAGCTGCAGCTCCGATTTGACCCCTACCCTGGGAACCTCCATATGCTGGGGGGCATGGCCATAAAAAGAAAAAAAAAAGAAAGAAAGAAAAGAAAAGAATAAAGTTATGGAGGACACAGAAAGGCTCTTGTGCCCAGAAGCCCCACAGGACCCTGCTGGGTTACAGGTGTCTTTGGTTTTGGTGGCGGGGGGTTGTTTGCTTTGTTCTGTTTAGGGCCACACCCGTGGCATATGGAAGTTCCAGGATGTCTTTGGACAGAGCTTTCCAGCCAGAGTAAAGTCCCCAGGGCTTTACGGGCCCAGCAGTACTGTCTGTGATGGTGGAAACACTCCCCTGTCCAATATGAGAATCACATCAGCCACACGGGGCGGGTGGGTATGGAATTGGGCAAGGCAGGACTGAAGCGAGGACGTGCCAGGGATATTGAGGGCGGGCTCAGTGGAGAGAGTGGCAGAAAGCACGAGCAGATGAGCTCAGAAAGATAAGGCAGGTCAGGTGGATGGACCCTGCCAGTCCTCACAGGGACTCCAGGTTTTATTCCCAGTGAGATGGGAGCCGTCACAGGGCTTTGAGAAGAGCAGTGATAGATGATTTCTGTTTTAAAAGATTCCTCTGGCTGCCTCATTGAAAATAAACTGTAGGGGCTGAGGGTAGCTGCAGGGAGATGAGTTGAGAGGCTGGTGGGGGCTGGCAGGTCAAAATGATGGTGGATCAGAGCAGGAAGCGACAGTTAAGGAGGTACTAAGTGTCAGGTTCTAGACAGACTTAGAAGGTTGAGCCCAAAGGATTTCCTGACAGGCGCTGATTAAAACATATATTAAGCTCCCACTATACGCCAGGCACTGGCTATGAACTTCTTCGAAGCCAGATTTGCCCAAGAAATGTCATCCAGGTTTTGAGTGGTACCGGCTTTTCCCAAGACAGATTGCACTACGGGGCATTTCTCACTTTCAGTCTCCTGCAATTTGGTCTTCAAACACTGCCTCTTCAGATCAGAGCCCATAGAGCCTGCTGGCACCATGAAATTTGTTATTATTATTCACCCAGCATCACTCCATGGTATGAACATTTAAAAAAAAAAAAAAGGATGACCCAAAGCCTCCATAAATCCTTCATTCTCCTGTTTTATTCCCCTGTCTGTCACCTCCTCATCTATTCTTGATAGTCACATTGTGCGTTCAAGGCCAGGTCAGCTCTCTGGAGGAGTTCCATCATCCTCTCCGCACATCTGCCAGGTCCTCGTCCTGGGACTCACACAGCCTGAGGATGGGAGATGGAGTCATTCATCTTCTGTAACCATATGGATAAGATGTCATCATTACCATTGTCGGCATTGTTGTGTTTTGGAAGCTCATTAAGACAATTAGTATTAAACACGAAAAACAATTAAGCTAATTGAAATAAAGCATATGCAGTTTACACCCTTGCATAGACAAAAAGAAATGAACATGTGGCTAGATGGTGGCTCTATAGATGTGCTGGTGCCAAGATAAATCAGGGGATATGGGAGCCGAAGATGGAGGTGTCTTAGCACCCAATCAGTTTACCACTGTCAAATGTTTCAAAAACCATTTGGCTTGATTCTTGGAGGTTTCCTCTATATTGGATTAAAAAATATATATATATTCCTGCCCAAATGTTTCTTTCAGGCCATAAACCAGCAGAATCACACGCTGTTACCCTGCCTGTGACGCAACTCTGAGGCTGGTGGCAGCATCCAAAGACATTCAGAGGAGAGAAGCAGTTTTCTCAGGGGCCCTCTGGAGAATTAATATCTGCAAGTTAACCAGATCTCTAGGTGGAGAAATGTTTCCCACGGTTTTAGGTTGTCACTGGCTGTTTCGGGACCCCATCTATAAATTCCAAATGGAGGAGAGAGAGACCAAGAGCAGGAAAAAGGAGCAGAAGCCATGGAGACTCTATAAGGAATGTGTGTTTATCTGGAAATTTTTCAGTTGCATGTGCCAAAAAAAACTCAACTAGTTTGCTTTGGCCAAAAATGGAATTTAGCTAGGAAGAATGAACGGCAGGGACCAGAGCCTTGGGGGCTCCCAGGGACTCCGCTCAAATGGTACTCTGTCTGTGTGTGTACCTGTCAGTCTCATCCCTGCCTAGCTCTATGCCAGCCACATTCTGGCTGCAGAGAGGCTCTCTCTGGGTGGCAGGGGGCATGGGTGCTGCCAGTGTCAATTTAGGAATCCCAGTGGATGAAGAGAACTCATACCGAATGTCCGCATAATTCCTTGGCTGTGTGCCTATCCTTGGGACCAGTCACCATGGCCGAAATATGGAACAGAATGGTGGACATCCCTATCCAGGGACCACTCACCCCCTACTCCCACCCCACCTATAGCTAAATGGAGACACACAGAAAGGGAAAATTTGCTGGAAGAGCAAAACCAGCTAGTTATCCAGGCTCTAGATTAGGGTCCTAAAGAAAGAATCAGATATATGGCACAAATGAAACTTTCCACAGAGAAGGAACTAATGGGCTTAGGGAACAGACTTGTGCTTGCCAAGGGGGAGGGGGAGGGAGTGGGATGGACTGGGATCTGGAATTAATAGATGCAAACTCTTGCATTGGGAAAGGATAAGCAATGAGATGCTGCTGTCTCGCACAGAGAACTCTATCTAGTCACTTGTGATAGAGCCTGATGGAGGAGAACGTGAGAAAAAGAATGTATGTATATGTGTATGACTGGGTCACTTTGCTCTATAGTTGGAATTGACAGAACACTGTAAATCAACTATAATGGGAAAAATAAAAATCATTTAAAAAAGGAAAGAATCAGAATTTGATGGAGAAAAATTGGAGAGGATTTTGCTTAGGGAAAAGTACGATGAGGTCTGAGCTTTCATATGATTCCATTTTTTTTGTAGTTCCACCATCTTGCCATTTCTCTGCTGAATACTCAAAAGAAGAAGATTATTCGCAGATACAGTTTCATTTCCCCTGAACCCACCTCCCCTACTGTCCATAATTGTCTGGTATAAAATGAGAGTAGCAATAAACTACAGAGGAAATAGCCTTGAAAAGAGCCCAGCTTCCTCCTCCTCTCATAACTGATCTGAATCATTATTCTTTTTTCTTTTTTTCTTTCTTCCTTTTTTTTTTTTCTTTCTAGGGCTGCCCCACGACATATGGAAATTTCCAGGCTAGGGGTCAAATTGGAGTTGTAGCCACTGGACTACGCCACAGCCACAGCAACAGGGAATCCAAGCCACATCTGTGATCTACACCACAGCTCATGGCAACACCAGATCCTAACCCACTGAGAAAGGCCAGGGATCGAACCTGCATCCTCATGGGTGCTAGTCAGATTCATTTCCGCTGAGCCATGACGGGAACTCCTCATTATTCATTTTTTGATAGACATTTGTTATTTGGTCACCCAGTATCTAAAGCCACTTTCTATGTTAAGGAAATTCCTTACCTTATAAGCAGTGGTGTCCTGGTAAAAGTTTAACAACCTGCTATACAGGGCGGGGAGACCTAACTTTCAGTGTTTGCCCATTTTGGGGGTGTAGGTCCTCCTCCTATGGCTGATTTCAAGCCAATTTTGGGGAAATATGAGGGAAAAAAATCCCAAGGAACTCATTGATGTGTTCTTCCTCAGGTCCCAAAGTCTCTCCTGATCTGCCTTCTTTTGTCCTTTTGGCGTTTTCCTGTGTCTCTTTTTTATCCATTGTACGGCCGCACCTGCAGCATATGGAAGTTTCCAGGCTAGGGGTCGAATAGGAGCTGCAGCAGAGGTGTACACTACAGCCATGGCAACGCAAGATCGGAGATACATCTGCACCCCACATGCCACAGCTTGTAGCAACGCCAGATTTTTAACCCACTGAGCGAGGCCAGGGATCAAACCCGCATCCTCGTGGACACTACATAGGGTTTTTACCCCACTGAGCCACAACGGGAACTCCTGTGTTTTTTATATATACAATATCCAGGGAAGCTAGTTGTCGTTGTACTTTGCAGGAGGAGTAGGGGAGGGTACACCTACTGCAATTTACTTTTTAATAAAGGCTGTGTTCAACAACCAGCTCACAAGTCCCTAAAATTACAGCAATCTGCTCTTGTAAGCTGGCTCCAACATCCAGCTGCCATGGTGTGGGAGTCAGAGACCATCTCCCACCACTAAAGCTGAAAATGCACTTTCATTCCTGGTCTCCCCTCGAGCTTGGGCACAGGCACGCAATATAAGCTTGGCCAGTCAGATGCATCCATCTGAGACCTTGGGTCGGGCACTAGCAACACAGAGAAGCAGGATAGGGGCAGACCCTCCTGGCAGCCATTCCAGGGGCAACAATATCAAGGATGGCATCCACCACCAAGGACCCAAACTGTGGCCTCTCATGCTCAGCAGTGATGGCATCGTTCTCACCAAACTTTTTCTTTGTCTTTTTTTTTTTTTTTTTTTTCCTTTCCTGTTCTAGGGCCGCTTCCCGCAGCATATGGAGGCTCTCAGGCTAGGGGTCTAATCAGAGCTGTAGACCCCGGCCTACACCAGAGCCACAGCAACGCAGAATCCAAGCTTCATCTGCGACCTACACCACAGCTCACGGCAACGCCGGATCCTTAACCCACTGAGCAAGGCCAGGGATCGAACATGCTTCCTCATGGATGCCAGTCAGATTCGTTAACTGCTGAGGCACGATGGGAACTCCTCACCAAACTTTTCCTATGACATGTCCTTGTGGTTCTGGCCAATGTCACTTCTGATGTGGCTTCTCCTACTTTCCCAGACTTTCAACAGCTCTGTCTCTGCTTAAATTGGCTAGATCTGGCTTCTGCTGGTTGCATATAAGGATTCTGACCATTGCATATTCCAATGGCTCTCAGCTGTAAAGCCCTCTGGGAGACAAAAACCTCAGCCTCTACCAACAACCGTCCTTATTCTTGCTCAAGGGAAATGATTTGGAGAGTAACTTACAGCTAACAGAGCAGTGGAACCCAACCTAGAAGGGGCTGCCAAGAGGGGCTACTAGGAACCCAAAGCCACCACGTCGAAACTGACTATCTTGGCTGCCAGATGCCCCCCTCTACCCCCCGCCCAGCTATTCTGATCCCCCACAGCTTGAGCACAGACGTAATGATATAATTATTGTCTCTCCCTGTGAGATGAGCTATTGGCCACTGGGTGGAACACACTGACTGGCCTGACCTTGGGACCAAGACGCTAAAATTCTCTCTTCTCCACTTCCCACTCACTCTCCTCCCAGCCCACCCCACCCCTGCACCAGTGAAGACCAGCTCACTGGTTAGAAGGTAGGTTTTTATGTCCTTGAGAGTGGCTTTTGTGCACAGGAAAGACCACTCATAGCTTTCCTTGGGTCTTGAAAATTAGAATTTGATTTACTCAGTGTGTAAATTTAGAAATGTAGGCTCTTCCTTAAGCTTCTAAAATCAGCTTAGGAATCCTATTATCCTATTTATAAGTCTGGCAAATATTAACAATTACTTTGAGAGGGCTTTTGATTAATGTTTAGTCCCACTGATACACTTAGTTAATTAAACCTCTTTAACATTTTAAGCAGCATTTATAAATTTAATATATTCAATTCCTTTTTAAGTACTTCATCTGACTGACAAACCGTCTCGAGTACAACAGTGACTCCTATAGATTTAATAAATTAAGCACATGAATCAAACTTAAATTCTCTTAAATTTCCAATCTATATGTAAACTTAGATTTCAGCTTAAAAGTCACAAATTTCAATCAAAACACAAAATTTCAAGTGAAAACACAAAAAAAGAAGTTAGAGGTCTATTATTCTAATAGCCAAATTCTCTTTAAAATTGCATGACTCTAGAATGAATATCTGTGACCAGCCCCTAAAATCCATATGTTGAAGTCCTAACTCCCAAAGTGATGATATGGGGGGCAGGCTTTTGGAGATGACTAGGTCATGAAGGTGGAGCCCCCATGAGTTAAATTATTGCCCTTATAAAAGACCCCAGAGATCTGCCTTTTCCCTTCTGCTATGTGAAGACACAAGACAGTCAATTTGCACCAACTAGGATGGACCAAGATGGTATTATGTTTAGCGAAATGAGTCAAAGAAAGGCACATACTCTATGTGTTCACTTATATGTGGCATCTAAGAAATAAAACGGGGAGTTCCTGTTGTGGCTCAGCTGGTTACGAACCCAACTAGTATCCATAAGGATGCAGGTTCCATCCCTGGCCTTGCTCAGTGGGTTAAGGATCCTGCATGGTGTGAGTTGTGGTGTGATCCATGAGCTGTGGTGGAGGTCACAGACAAAGCTCGGTTCCCAAGTTGCTGTAACTGTGGCGTAGGATGGCAGCTGCAGCCCCAATGCAACACCTAGCCTGGGAATTCCCATATGTCGTGGTTGCAGCCCCAAAAAGCAAAAAAAAAAAAAAAGTAATAATAATAATAAAAACATTAACAAATGAATAACTATAGCAAAAGAGAGAGTCACAGATACAGAGGACAAACCAGTGGTCACCAGGGGGAGAGGAGTGGAGGAGGGGCAAGATGGAAGAGGATTAAGAAGTACAGACTACTAGATATAAAATAAATAGGAAGTTCCCGTTGTGGCTCAGTGAAAATGAACCCGACTGGTATCCATGAAGTCGTTGGTTCAATCCCTAGCCTCACTCAATGGGTTAAGGATTGGGCGTTGCCGTGAGCTGTGGTGTAGGGTGTAGATGTGGCTCAGAACCTACGTCGTTATTGGTGACTCTACAGACCAGTCAAGACCTATTTGCAGTCTCTAATTTCCTGACTGAAAGATGGAGGTGCTGAGGAGACCACTCCCTTAGCTATGAGTGGTTGATTACTAGTTTTCAAACCAGAGTCCAGTTCATCACCCCCCTCCAAGATCCACACCTGATTTTTGTATTTATTTGACTCTAAAGTCTGTAACTATATATTTTTCCACATAACGGGGAAGAATCCTGCCTTCTTTCCATTTGCTTCCTCTCCCTTGGGACTGCACAATTCTCATGGATATTAAACTTTTATGGAATTGAATGCTGGTTATCTCTCAGAGCTTTTGTCTAATTATTTAGGCATGAATCCCAAAGTCATTCTCCGAGGGCATCGCTCAGCTCCACCTCCTCACCCTACCTTACCGGCTCTGGTCCCTGAGTTCCTAAGTCCCCTGGCAATGGAAGAGTAGGCTCCCCTCAAGATCTATGCTCCCTTTTACCTGGCAAGCCTAAGTAAAAAGTTCTTAAGCCTATACCTTCTCCCAGAGATGGTCTAGGGGTAACCAACCTTCCAGACCAGGCCAAGGTTGGCTGGAAGAACAAGGTCCACTTAAGAGGCACTGGAGCAACCCCCTAACTTCCCAGATCTACATGGGACTCACCCACCACCCAGAAAACATCCCCATGGCAGTCTGCCTAGGCAGGAGTTGATAAAGTGTTGTCCAATAAAAAGAAACATGTCCAACTAAATAAAAAATAATCCCAGCAGAGGCCACAAATATTAAATCTTCCTTCCAGAACATAAATCTTACCAACATTGACGTTTCCTCTTGGGACACGTGGTGAATCGCCCAACTGATCAAGATCTCTCTCAGATGATCTTATCATTTATTTATTTGGAACCCAAACCCCTCACTCTGGGTTTCCTATTTGCCACACCAGATTCAATCCCCCATTCAATGCTTGCCCAGAACCTATCTGATTGTTATTTTCAGCAGTGGCTTAAGTGCCAGCTGCACTGGCAGCGTTTGGCGCAAGCGCCCTTGAGGTCTGTTTCATCTTTTTACTGCTGCTCCGAATTCCCTTTGAGAGCTCTAAGTGTCAACAGGCACGACCATTCTTTGAGTCACCTGATATGATACAAGAAGCGCTGTCACAGGGGCTGCCAAACAGGACACATTATTGCCAGGTTCCGTGCCCTAAGGGAGGGGCCGGGGCAGTCCAAGCAGATGGTCCATGAGCTCTGACAGCCAGAAGCTTTCACAAGGGCATCAGACTCATGAGGGAGCTGAATCTTCAGCAGAGAACGAGGAAATGCCAGCCGCCCTCGCTGCTCCAAGCAGAAGAATGAATTAGCACTTCCCAGGGCCTGAAGTGGCCTTGAACTTGTCCAAGGTTACGGAAAGCTTGGGGCGGCTGCTCAGGATGCAGCTATCACCTTGCTCAGAAAGCCACAAGGGGAAGGCTAAGCGGACAAGGGGCCCGCTACCCTGCTTATCGGAAGGGCCTGGCATCGCCTTGAATGTGCCCACTGGCCAAGCTGCTTCCACAGTAAAGCAGACAGCAGTGGGGTCTGTCACTCAAAAGTACCATGGCTGGGGTTCCTGTTGTGGCGCAGCAAAAACGAATCTGAATAGGATCCATGAGGATGTGGGTTTGATCCCTGGCCTCGCTCAGTGGGTTAAGGATCTAGCCTTGCTGTGAGTTGTGGTGTAGGTCACAGACGCAGCTCTGATCCCACATGACTGTGGCTGTGGCATAGGCCGACAGCTACAGCTCCAATTTGACCTGTAGCCTGGGAGCCTCCATACGCCATGGGCGCAGCCCTAAAAAGAAAAAAAAAAAAAGAAAAAGAATAAGTACCATGGCCTCTACCCTCCCTTAGTCCCCCAGAGCTGTGCCACCAGCGCCAGATGGGGCTACCCGCTGTCAACTCCCCTCTACACCTGGAAGAAGGGGCCCTCAGTCAAGCTGCAGCCCCCCCAGGAGGATCAGGGTGGAGGGTCAATGAAGAGAAAGTCAGAGAAACCACAGAGGCTACGGAAGCTTCAGGATACACTCTGAACAGCCCCATATGTAACGAGCTCTGAATCCATTGCTGAAAGACCAGGCCAGTGTCTTTCTGTGGGTTTGCCACTGTTCCATCACTTCTCATTCTCCTCTGGCCCCCAAGGTCACCCTGTCCTCTGCCACCCCTCAAGGGATGTTTAGGTTGTTCAGCCCCCCTAAGTCCTGTTGGAGCCTCCACAGGCCCTCACCCTGGGTGAGGAAGAATCCCCCCTAACCAGGCCCAGCTCCATACGTGTGCTGGCCAACTCTGGCCTCCTACGTCACTAAACGTAGGTTGCCTTCCCTTGATAAGGGGCGGAGGGCGGGTGAGGAAGGGTAAAGGCGGTGGTCTTTAAAGCTCCAGGCTCTTGGGCCTTATTCATGTCCTTTCCCACTGCGGGTAATTTTCATAGTCAGAAGTTGTATCCGGATTGACCTTTCGCTGAAATTGGTTCACCTATTACTCTGAAGCCTCAAGGCCTAGTTATACCGAAGGCCACCTGACCCACCAATCAGGACCAAGACTCTTTCCTTGTTTCAAAAGCCCCCGCCCTCTGGTGTGTCTCTTTCCAGCTGAGCAACGCCCATAGTCCTCAGCTATTCGCCAAGCAGAGACGACTGACACAACCTGTGTCCAATGAAGAGCCGAGTCTTCAGGGACCAGGTCACTACTTCCTCGCAGGGCCTCTGGAAGAAGATAGGTTCCTTCCTACAGAGTCTCTGCATCCCCCAGACCCGACAGGGAAGCCCGACCACCCTGAGGCCCGGAGCCAGCACCAGGCAACTTGACTTAGGGCTCAGGAAAGGAACACAGTCCTGTGTGCCTTTTCTCAGCCCAGCCTATCTCTCTGTGTATGTGGCTCCTGCCATCTCTGCATTTGGAATCTGCTCTGCACACATCTATGTTCTAGCTTTTTGTGTCTGACCTTCACTTTGCTCCTTGGCAAAGTTCTTCTGAAATTCCACCCGGCCTTGGCCAATCGCAGGGGAAAGTAATCTTGTCTTCACGTAGGCCAGGGGGAATCAGTCGGAGGCCAGATGAAGCTGAAGGCCATCGTGGCGCCAGAGACCAAAGGGGCTGACTGGTCTGAACGGCTTAAGCCTGAATGACAGTCCAGGACAGCTGGGGAGCCTCTGTTCCTTACGAACAAAACAAACAGCCTCACAGCGGTCTGCCCCTTCTTTCTTGACCAACTTCAGGGCTCTAGCTGTTGGCCTGAACGCCTAGGAGGAAACTGGGGAAAAGGATAAGGAAAAAGTAGGACCAGGCCCAGAGAAAATGGCTAACGAGGCTGTAGAAGTCCACGGAGCCTCTCTGCCCCACCCCTTTGTCTCCCAAGGAGGAACTCAAGGTGCTTGAATGGGCTCTCGTGACCACAGCGAGTCCACCAGGTGGCAGTGCTACCCCTTGCCGGGTCGGGACAGAGCCCGCAGTGTGAGAGTGCGGCCACCAGAGGGCAACACAGGGACAAGCGCGCTACCACGCCGCTGGTTGCCTGGCAACTGTGACGCAATGGGCTCCCACTTTGCACTCTCCTCAAGGCCTCCCAGGTTATTTCTGGTATAACAGACTGTTGCACAAGGAGTGGCCTCAGGAATCCCAGATCTGCCTCTCTTTTAAGCCTGGAGAATCTAAAATGGTCCAGGAACCCCAAATCCAGCACCACCCTGGCGTCTAGGGGATTGGGCAGCTTCTGCCCCTGCTCTTTGGAATACCAAGGATCAGGAAAAGAAAATAAACATTTTCTATTCCCCTCTGCAGCCCCACAGCCATTGGGACGCACTGATTTCCCCACTGGCTGAAGCAGAGCAACCTCCTCCCTCCCCCCTCTCCCTCCCCCTTCCAAGCAGGGGCTGGCTTAACTGGGCGTATGACCTTGAGCCAGACCTTGAGCCCCCAGATCCTCAACTGCACTTCAGGGGGGTTGCGGGGGATGATAAGGCCCCGCTCTGCCCCTCTGTGATCTTGATTCTCTCCCTTGCCCCTAAGAAATCTGTCCTTGCCTCAAACCTCCCTGATTTTGATGACCCTGAAAATAGAATTCTTCCAATTCTTCCAATGCCAGACGGCTAAATATGACCTGAGAAGCCAGAGATGGAACCAAGAAAGTGAGGCGGACACAAGACAAGGAGTGTGGTTATAATGAGCTCAAAGCCTGTGCCGGTCTGGTCTGTGAAAGGGCCTGGGTGAGACGAGGTCAGCGCCCCGGGAAGTCAGGGGGCCACTCTGGCCACGGCATCAGTAGTGGTTCCAGGCACGTCTCTGGGTCATGAGGAGTCCGCTGGCCCTGGGGCTGGGCTCTGACTGGGGCCCAGGTGACAATCACTAAAGGTGTCAGGGTCTCCAAGGGGCACCACGGTGGAGGGTCACACGGGCATGTGCAGCTCGTTGTACTCGTCCTGGCCATCCTCATCAAAGTTTGGTTCAGCATCTTCGGAGTCCAGCTGCAGAAGGGAGTGGACGGTTGGGACAGGTGAGGAAGCGGACTCACCGCCTCCCATCCCCAGCTCCTCCTCTGGCCGGAAACCCTCAGTGCCCACAGACCTTTCCAGACCTCACTGTCTATAGGAACCATGGCCCCAGGTTGAAGAACTTGCCTCTGGCCAAAACCTTCAGGTCACACACCCCCCTGCCCCCTCCCTGCAGCGGGACCTCCTAATAATAACGATAGCAGCTACGACCCAGAAGTGCTCTCCTGGGGCTCTAAGCTCCTGTGGTGCCTTGGTACACCGTGTGTGGGTGGCCGATTTTCAAAAAGATGTCCCTCCCTCTAGCTGACAAAAGCAGGGCTCAGGATGGATTCTGGTACCACCCTACCCCGACTCATCCCTCAGCTGCATGCATTTGTTCAGGACACAACCTGCACAGCTGTCTAGGGCAGCCTTGGACTTAACTTCACACCAAACCACCCTTCTCGTTGCTTTACCTGAACTCCATGTTTAATCCTCACCACGATCCTAAAAGAGTGAATCTATGAGTAGCCCCATGATACACATGAGAAGAAGATTGCAGAAGGTTAGGCAAGTTGCCTCTGGCCACACAACAGCAGAGACTGGCACCCAGGGCTCCCCTAAGATTGTCCCCAAGCAGCATCCCTTACCGCCTGCAGCTCCCTGTCCTGGAAGAGCCGGGGCAGAAGGCAACGCCTCAGAGGCACCGTGAGCAGCAGCACGAAGGGAAAGGCGAGTGAGGCGGCCGTGGACTTGACTACCCAGAGCAGGGCGATGCAGCCCAGTTGGATGCAGGTGAACAGGTGCATCCGCCAGGTCTTCACCTGGGGAACAGACCTCAGGTCTCACCACACAGCACCTGGCCTGCTCCCACCACATTCTGGAGGTGCTCCGTTCACCAGGTCCCAGCTTCTCCTCCACGGTCATCCTGCCCATCTCTGGCCTGGGGCCTCCCAGGAACCCCTTCCCCCTTGCCCTGTCCCCCAGCTCCTTGCTTCCTGGCCCTACCTTGGTCACGTAGGGCTGTTCAGGATGGTGTTTTGCCGGCATGAGGATGAGCAACAGACGCTGGGACAGCTGGATACCAGACAGCGATGTGACCCCCATGTACAGGAAAATCCCAAAGAGCACGGCCAGTGGGATCCGGCGCAGCACAGCCCCCATGACGATGGACAGGCCTGGAGGAGGGGACACAGACCTACATGACCCCCCAGACAGTCCCCAGGAGGATGGACAGGGCTGGTGGGGAAAGGATGAGCTGGGCTTCATCACTCTGACCAAGAAAAGATGGAGCAGGAGGTGTTCCCATCGTGGCTCAGTAGTTAATGAATCCACCTAGGAACCATGAGGTTGCGGGTTCGACCCCTGGCCTTGCTCAGTGGGTTAAGGATCTGGCATTGCTGTGAGCTGTGGTGAAGGCCGGCAGCTACAGCTCCGATTAGACCCCTAGCCTAGGAACCTCCATATGCCACAGGTTTGGCTCTAAAAAGACAAAAAAAAAAGAGAGAGAGAGAGAGAGAAGATGGAGCGGAGCAGGATAGAGAACCAAGACAGAGGGCTCAAGAAAAAAGGCACATAAAATGTCAAGAAGCAGGTTGGTGGGGGGGGGGGGGCGGTCAGAGCAGGGGCCAGTCATTTGGAAACTCAGAAGGGACCTGGGTGAAGCCTGAAAAGGAGAAAGGATTTAAGGTCCAAGCAGACAAGTCTGTGGAGTGGGGGCCAGACCCTCGAGAGGCAGATGCTCTCACCCACAAGGCTGGCGATGAGCACTCCAGTGACCCGCTGCTCCCGCACCTCCTGGATCTGGGGCTTGTCGCCGGGCGCAATGGCAGTGCGCATAACGGTCAGTGCATTCACGTGGGTGACCGAGCGGACGGTGGCAGCCGTGAGCCAGGGCAACCCAAAGAGCCCACAGAGCCCACCCAAAGAGCCGATGAGAAGCAGGTCCAAATGGAAGCCGGAGCCTTTGAGTAGCCTCCGTGCCTTCTGGCTGACGATGAGCCTGCAGGGAGGGGACAGGAGGCAGGGGTGAGCGGCCGGCAGCGGGGCCAGGCACACGCAGAGCAGAGACGGTGCAGTGGGGGAAGGACATGCAAAGCAGAGCTCTCCCAGGACCTGCCAGCTTCCTCTTTCAAGTTCTCAAATTGAAGTTCTCACATTGAAGCAAATTTGAGCCAAATTTCCATACTGCGGATATTTTAAACACCACAAAAGCCAGATGCCAGCTCTCACCACGTTGTTGTGGTTTAACCAAAATGAGATACATATGAGCATCACTCAGTGAGAGAACACACTGCCAGGGTGTTCTGAGGACTGTCAAGTGCCACCCGCAAGTGGTGGTGGCAACAGACAGATACCACATCAAAGCACCACGGGCAAACCACGTCCCACGTCCATGTACAGTCTGCTCCCCACTCCTCCCCTACCTCTGCCGCCCAGGGTCCCCCCAGCCTTCTCACGCAGTGATCTGTGTCTCCATGAAGATCAGGATGAGGACCAGGAGGGCGGGCACGGCGGCTGCCACCATCATCCATGGTGGGAAAGGACGGGCACTGCCCAGGGGCGGGATGAACCACGTGCGCTTATGGGGGGAGGTCACTGAGAGCCCCGTGGGCACCGTCAGCTTCTGCACAGCCAGAAGAAAAATCAGGCTCAGGGACACTGCCTCCCCACGCTAGGAACTCCCCCTGCAGCTGCTCCCACCCAGCTCCAGGGAATTTGGGTGTGAACAGGTTTGGGGAAAGTTAGTTTTGTATCCTCTGAAGTCACTGTTTCTCCAAGGATCCAGAAGGGAAGGGGGACATAATATACCCTCTCCCTGAGCCGCGGAGATGCCAGGAGGCCTGATGTGGGGGCACCTGCCATTACGCCCCCAGCCCCATATGGGACGCATCCGGGAGTCTTGATGGAGGGTCCCACCCGGCCCCAGCCCCTCTGGCTGGCTGGCCTCCTCAGCTGGACCACATGGCTGCTTCTGAAACCCCCAGCGCACCCACCTCTGTGCAGCCCCCACACAGAACCATTCCATTAGGAAAGCTGGGTTCCAGGGGATTGGCTGCTGGGGATATGACCTCCCTCTCAAGGCCCTGGGGCGAGAGCCAGCTGCCCGAGGGATGGGGACGCACTCACCTGGGTGTAGGTGTCTGTAATGGAGTAATCCACCAGGACCATCACCAGAATGGAGATGGGGATGCCGAAGTCCCCAATGATGCGGCGAGCCTTGAGAGAGGGGCCACGCGGGGGGTGGGAGGAAAGGCGGATGGAGGTGAAGGTCAGGAGACTAACATGGGGGTTTATTACACGGACCCTTCTTGGGTCTGAGTGGGAGCCAGAAGTCCCATGACCTGTCCCTTTAAACGCCACAGGTGCCAGCCCCGCCCAAGGGGGCACTCCTCTCCTGACTGCACTTCTCTGAGGCTTCAGACAGTGGGGTGAGAGGGTGGGGGTGCACGGGCTTGGTTTGGGTCCACGGGTTGATCTTGACCGGGAGAAGGGGGCGGCCCCTTCTGGAGCGCAGCCTAGCGGTGACAGCGGGAACTGAGGGAGATCCATGGGGGCTCCACAGGCCCCATTCCCGCCGGCCACACACCTTGCCACCCAGGAAGCGGCTGTTCCTGAACTTGCGGAGGAAGAAGGCAATGAGGAAGGTCCCGAGCATGAGGATGAGAGACAGCAGGGCCGTGTTGGGCTGGTTCCTGGGACTCGGCGGCCCCTCGGTGGAGGGCAGGGCGCTCCCATTCCGGTCCAGCCCCGCCTCCAGGGTTCCCTCCGGGGGGTAGAATGGCAGCAGTGGGTGCTCCGTGAACACCTGTGTGGGTTACAGGGCTGCCCTAGCGCTCACCTGGGCAAGTGACCCTGATTTCATACCATCAGTACACCTGTGAGGAAGAGGGCTGGCCCCTCCCACACCTGAGCTGCCCTCGTCACACAGGACATCCAGCTACACACATAACCCTCCTCTGCATTCAGTGACCCAAGGACCCCTGGAGCACTGACCTGCTTCCATCACATACCTGAGCAGGTGAAGCCTGGAGTTCAACCCTCTGGGTCTGACTCCCTGACCTTGAGCTTGGACCTCTCCTAGGGCATCCTCACCCTGCCTCCCCCACCCCCCGCCCCCCGCCCCCACACTGCATCTGCACCCAAGAGGGCTTTCCTCCTTGTCCCCACAACCCTACCCACGCTCTCCTTCCCAGGGCGCTGCCCAGCCCCTATCTACGCCCACCCCCAAGACCTCTCTGGGCCTCCACCTTGTAGAGTTTGTGGAAGGTCTCATAGATGAAAATGAGTGAGATGAGGAAAGCGAAGATCTCCTGGGTGAAAGGCGAGATGTAGCGGACCAGGAAGCTGCCTTCCGCGGCCACAAGGGCAAGGACGAAGACCACCAGCCAGAGGCCAACCCACACCCGGCCCGTGAGGTACTCCAGGTCCTGGGCTCGGCAGAACTGAGGGCAGGAGGGAGGGGGGGTCACCCACAGCCATCTGCCCTGGATGCCGGTGCCCCACGCACGGGCAGGAGGTGAACCCCAAGGGAGAGACGGCAGGGGCCCATCACCAAGGCCAGGGGCAAGGGATGGACCAGGAAGCCCCCAGGGAGGGAGAAGTGGGGTGGCGGGCACCTTGAAGAAGGCTTCTTCAAAGACAAGCAGAGGCCCAGAGAAGCCGACCACGAGCAGCGGCTGGGCTCCCAGCAGAGAGAAGAGGACGCCCAGCACAGCCGTGGACACGATCAGCTCAGAAACACCCATCAGCCCCTCCGTCTTCTCCCCTGGGGTGGGCAAAGGTCAGTGGGATGGCCCTGGCCTGGCTCCTTCCACGGGGCCCCTCCTCCTCATCTAGCTTCCCTACCTGGGGACCCAAGGAACATGGAGCAGCCCCCCAGAGTGGCGGTTCCCAAGAGTGATCGCTGGGACCCCCGATCCAGCAGCTCCTCGTGAGGGCCACACGGGAGGCAGTCCCCTCTCACCCACCCGCCCCCTGAGCTGATCGCTGGGACACCCTGACCCAGAAACCCTGCTGGTGACGCTGAACCCCCTCACCTAGCAGCCCCCCGAAGGTGATGGCAGGGCTGAGGGCAGCAAAGTAGATGAAGAGCACGGCAGCCACACACTGCGAGTGCAGCGCGTCCCGCAGGTCGCTGGGGTAGTGGGGGTACCGGCGCTTCACATCCCGGACGAGCCCCCCAAACACCGAGCCAGTCCGCAGCAAGGGGTCATCTTCAGGGGCTGCCTCAGAGCCCCCCAACTCCAGTGACAGCTCTGGGGGAACAAGGGGCTGCTAGGCCACGGTTTGTCCCAGCCTGGGACGCGGCACAGAGACTGGGTCAGGGAGGGAAGCCGGCACAGGGCTCAGGAGTCAGGAGCGGGGTTGGGGTCACAGCCTTGAGCGCTGTGGAGGGGGCCTGTGTGCTGCCGTGGGGGGCTCCGGGCCCCAAAGGGTCTGACCTTTTCCAGGGGCCGTGTAGCCGCCCTGAGTGGTCATCTCAACTTTGGTCTGCTCGCGCTCCCGCCGCTTCCTGAGCAGCTCGCGCTGGAAGGCAGCCACCGAGCGCAGCAGGTCCCGGCCCTCCACCTCGGACGGGGGGATCACGATGCTGCCGTCCAGGAACTCACTGATGGCGCTCAGGAGGTCCTGTCGGTCATCCGCCTGGTAGGCAGCCTCGTGGAACAGCTGGGGGCAGGAGACACAGGGGCTGAGCTCAAGGCCCAGGGAGACCCTGGGAGGGGGCTTTGGCGAGGAGGTATGTGTGGGAGCCATCAGAGAACCAGAGGCAAGGTGGATGTGCAGCCACAGCCCTGAACACCAGCCCCACCCCCGAGAGTACCCTCTATCCCCTGGGAACCTCCAGACTTGTCCACGATGCAGGGGCCATTCTGACTGGGGCATAGGTTGGTGAGTATTTTGAACCTTACCCCTGGCTAGAGGACCCTCCTGTCCAAGCCCAGAAGAATCCACCTCCCTTTCATGTCTCATGTCACATCCAAAACTTCAGAATGTGGGCTTCTTCTCCCCTGTATCTCCCTCCCCCTTCCACAGCCCCAGCCCAGGGCTCCCTTTCCTCCCTCAGCCAAGAGCTTCCTCCACCACTCCGGAGCGCTGTCCCCACCCAGGAGGGCCTCTAGCACCCCTGGGCACCACTGGCTGCAGTGAAAGGGACAGGGAACAGGCAGGGCTCAGGGGCACAGGCCAAGAACGCCCCGTCCAAGGGGCTTCCAGACCCACCTTGTCAGACATGAGGGTGGCAATGGAACGCCCAAGCTCATGATAGTCAGTGCTGGTGTGGCTGGGCCCCAGCATCACAAAGAGAAAACGAACAGGCACAGGGACCTCAAGCACAGACTCCAAGAGTACAGCCTCGTTCAGGCGCACAAAGGCTGCCGCTGGCTGCTCCAAGAAAGGCACACAGCCTGGGGGGAGAGTAAGGCACAGGGTGCTGGGCAAAGGACAGCAGTCAAGGCAAGCCCTGGAGGGGATATCTGGGGGATCATGTACAGTTGAGCAGGTTGTGCACTGCATAAAGAAACCCCACTCTAAAAAAAAAGCTCTATTTCTTTATGTTTGTATATTTCTAACAATTTACCAATGTTATTTTACCAATGTTATGAAAATCATGGGTATTAAGGAAGAAGTGTTTTCTTTCTAATTCTCACAAAGGTGCTATATGAACAGCTGTCCAAGATAGCAGAAAACTGGACAGGCAGAGAGAGGATTAAGGAAGAAAGGGCTGGGGGCAAGATGGGTGGAGAGGAAGAGCAGGGGTAAGGTGGAAGCCTGGCTGGGGTGGAAGAGGCAGCCTATAGGCCAGAGGTCAATCCCATGGCAGAGGCACCCATGCCCCATAGCCCCTGCCCCCAGGGCCCAGCCCTCCTTACCCACGAGCACAACAGTAGCCTCGGCATCTTCAGGGATCTTCTCCAGCAGCTTCAGGCTTTTCCCCCGGTGACCATCTCCCCCAGGCATGTGGATGGGCTTCTGAGGACGCAGAACTGGAATAGGGCTGGGACCCAGACCGCAGGCCGTGGCAGGCCCTCCCATCCTATGCTCCATGCCTGGATTCTGCCCTCCAAGCCCTGGATCTGGGCCTGCTTTCTCCTCCTCCACCCCCAGCCAAGGTTGAGACTACCGGTGATGTGCCCCATATCAGGAGGGGACCAGCCCTGGGTCTAGAGCCCTCCTCCCAGCCCCCCTCCTCTCACCTCAGCCTTATCTTGTTTCAATGGCTCCCCTGGCTCTGCCCCGTCATCCCATTTAACTTCCTATTTCTCCAGGGCAGGGGTTCCTGTCTGCCATAGGTCCCCCCATACCCAGTATGGTGCCAGGCATCCATCCTTCCTGATCCACCCAATGAAGTCATCCGTGGCCTCCACGGACACTGGAAGCCCTCTCTGTCCCCTAGCCCAGGTCAGAGCAAGGCGACTGACCTCCTTGGCCTCAGGGTCATGAGGCCAGAGCGGGGCTGGCTCCCCCAGGTCATCGGCCATGGCTGGCATGGCACCATCAGGGCCATGGCTGGGGGCTGGGTGATGATTCCCCAGGACCGAGTTCACGCTGGAGCTGGACGCGTTTCGGGGAAAGAAGCCACTTTCCTTGTCGTCGTTGGGATGGCTGAGGAGAAGGCAGAGGAGCCAGGGGAGGTTAGCAAGAGAGGCCTTTGTTGGACCCCCGGACATGAGGAGATGAGAAAAAGAGGGTTCCTTCCACCTTGGTATGAGAAGGAACTTTCTAATGGTTGGGACCATCCAAAGGAAAACAAGGAACAAGCTCCCCATCATGCGGGGTCTTCAAGCAGAGGCTGGAAAGCCACTCGGGAGAATCTGTGCTCCTGGAAGGGCAGCTGAACCTGAAGCCCCCCGCTCCCCCACCCGCCGCAGGCACCCCACCCTGGCACCTGTGTTTCAGTAGCAGGGTGCGAAGGACACTGGCCCTGTCCTCCGGCCGGATCTGGTCAGACACAATCATTGTCTCCACCACGAGATGTGCGATGCCTGGCAGGGTGGTTTGCTCCAGGTCCAGGAGGGCAGCTCCTGGGGGCATAGTCGGGGAGGGTGGGGCACAGTCCCATCAGATAGGGAAAAAAAAACCCCACCCCCAGCAGCCTTGCTCCCCAAGGACCAGCAAACGTGCCGGGTGAGCCAAGCACTCAGTGTGCCCAGGTGGACACACAGTTCCATGGGGCCACAGCCCAGCCAGAGAGGGATGCAAAAAGGAGCACAGGGGTGAGGGCACAGCCCCTCCTCACCCAGAGAGGGGGTCAGCTGTTGGTTGACTGCATGTGGACGGACACCCACTGTGCCTCAGGTACCGTGCCAGGTTCCGGGGCATGGCCCCGTCCCTCAGAGCTTACAGCAGCTCAGGCAGCTGGCCCCACAGTGCCCAAAGTGGCCACCAGACCTCGCCTGGCCCCAGAGCTCCAGGAAGTAGTCCCCACCCCAGAGCTGGGCGGCCTGGTCTAGGCTGAGCTCTGGGGTCTGTGAAGAGGGCATGCAGTGCCCGGGCCAGGCCGGCAGGGCCCCTACCGTGGGCAATGGTCCTCCGGAGCTCCAGCAGGCTGCGGAAGGAGAGCGAGGCCACATGGGGCTTCCCCCAGCGCTCCGTCTCTTCCTCCACGTCCTCCTCAAACTTGATCCATCGGGCCGTCTCCCGCCAGTGGGGCTCCTGGCTGCGGTCCAGCATCAGCTCGTTCAGCTCCACAAACACCTGGGGTGGGCGCCAAGGGTGAGGGCCTGGGGGCCGCCGGGTGGGACCAGCTGTCCTGGGGACGTGGCCGCAGGCCAGGCAGGGAGGGAGGCGGGGAGGAGAGGTTGGAGGAAGCCAAAAGCCCTCCCCCTCGGGGTCCGGTACCTCATGAGGCCTCCGGTCCAGCTGCTTCTTCTTCTTCTTCCTGCGCAGGATGGGGGCCAGGCCACCGGGGCTGCCCCTCCCGCCCTGCGTCCGAGACGGCTTCTTTACCAGATGCCGCCGCACCCCAGGGTTATCCTCCAGCCGGTGACCTGCGGAGAAGGCGGGCTTGGCAGTCCCGGGACTCCAGCTCAGGGCCTCAGGGTCACGGCCAGCCCCTGCAGCACTGCCCAGCCAGTCTACTTGGAGAAGCCACAGTCACCCGGGGGCCACGCTGACAAAACCACATCGTCCAGCATGGCCATTTCACAAATTAAGAGACTGAGGCCCACAGAGGGGAAAGGACAAGTCCAGTGTCACACAGGGGACCCCTGGCGAAGCCACCGTAAAAAGGCAGCTCCCCACCTCTGTCCACAGCCCCGGCCACGGCCACTGCCTCTCACTCTGCCGCACCATGAGCCCCAGTAAGTTGCCAGGCCCTGAGCCCTCAGCGCTTTCCCTGGGCCCTCTCGGTACCCATGCCTCCCCCACGGGTACCCATCCAGGCAGACTCGGGCACAGCTTCTCTCCCTCCCTTCCTCCCCTCCTTCCAGGCCAGCAGCTGGCAGAAGGCAGCCGTCCAGTTACTCACAAGCCGGTCCCCCCGCCATGGGGCTCAGCAGGCCCCTGATGGATTCCCACAGGTCATAGTCCTCAAGGTCCAGCACGAACATCTCTAAGTCCTCTGAGACCAGGGAGTCTCGAGGGCTGGGGGCCGGAGCCCACCCAGGGCTCTGGCCCTCAGTGTCCCCGGGCCCGGGGCTCGGTGCACCATTGGACTCTGTGCCCTCCTCCAGCGGGCTCGTCATTTCCCCAATGGCCAAGGCCACAACCCCTGCTCCCTCCGAGGCAGGAGCCTGGACTGCAGTGGTCTCTGTCCAACCAGAAAGTGGCCGGGCCTCCAGACCCCGACTCCCCAAGTCCCCAAGCCTGCTTCCTCCTGCTTCCAGCCCTCGCCCTGGGTCTGTAAACACGCCCTCCCCCCCGCCCCCCATCCCGCTGCCACTACTGCCGCTGCCGCTGCTGCTGCTGCCGCTGCCATCGGATTGTTCCTGTCCCTGTCCTCAGGCCCTGGCAACTTTCCATGACGTATTGAGCTCCAAGCCCTCCCCCGCCCTCCCCCCCCCCAAACACTGTGGTTCCAAGGGGGAGGAGGGCGGGGTCTGCGATGCCCCTGGCCTGGGCACAGAGCCCTGTGGGTGATGACAGGTGGCACAGAAACCAGGGCACTGATAAGATGGAAGGAATGTGCCGAGATCACAGCCAGGCCCGGCCAAGGGTGGTGTCGGGGGAATGGGGGGCCCCTGACATGGGGAGGGGCAGGGCCTGGAAGAGTTGCTAGGACTCAGGGGGCTGGTTCAAATCGGGTAAAAAGAGTTTGCCCCGGGAAAGAGGAGCTTCAGAGGCCGGGACGGGGTGCGGGGGTACAATGATGTCTCCAATCGTCGCGTGGAAGAAGGGCTGCCTTTTTCCGGGGGTGACTCAGAGGACACAATCAGGACGGAAGGGCATAGGTGTCATGAGGGGAAATCTCTGTTCTGGCACCGGAGGAGTGGCTTGGTGAGGTAGTGAGCTCCCATCACTGGCCACATTCCAACAGACAGGAATACCATAGAGGGGCTCAGCCCTGGGCGGGGGAGAACGCTGAGTCCCTCCAAGGTCCCTCACACACTGGGCATCCCTGGGAGCAGACCATGGGGGCTGCCAGAGGGTGTCACTCACTCTTCATGTCATCCAGGTCCGCGGAGCCCAGCATCTGGGCCTCTGCCTCATCAGTGGGCACCTGCTGCTCCGGACCACCCAGGCTGCCCAGGGCACTGCCTGGGCACAGCCGCTCCCGCAGGTCATAGCTGGCCGATGGGCTCCACGGCCGGCTCTTCTCTCCAGCGACTCGGGAGACTCGGGCCCGGGGACTAGGGGAGCTGAGGAAGCAAGATGGCAGCCTTAGACTTGGCAGGTAACCTTGGTGGAGATGGGCCAGGTTAGGGGTTTCCTGTGCCCGCCCCCAGCTTGGGAGGGGGCCAAAAGTGGTCCCCTGGGGACTAAACACGGGCTCCTCCTAGGCAGAGAAAAAGCTCACCCCTACTTTCCTGTCCCCATCACACTGGCCCCCAAGTCCTCTTTGACCCCATCCTCCTCTTCCCTCAAATAACCTCCCTCTCCTGGAGGACCCTCCCTGCACACCCTCCAGTTCCCTTGTCCTTGTTGATCATGCGGACAGAGAAGGGGCACACTCCCTGCCCCCATCTCCTCTGTCCCCACGCCTCTCCTCCTCGCTTATTCTCTGGGGTCAGAGCTGGGGACACTCCCCAAGCTCAGGGGGGAACCTGGGACCTGCTCTGGGCTGGGCTGGGAGCCAGTACCTGACTGAGTGCTGGGGGCTCGTGTCGGAGCGTGGGACCACCGAGGGCAGGGGCTTGGCGAAGGCGGCCCTCCCCGAGAGGGGGCTGTCATCCTCGTCACTTCCAATGGAGAACTGCGGATGGACCGCACACGCCTTGGGTCCCTGCTCCGACTCAGCCCCAACCCCCCACTTAGCCCTGCCTCGGTTGCCCGCTGCCAGGCCTCCCTCCCTTCCTGCCCGCACCCCCGCCTTGAGCAGCCAGCCCCCCTTTAGGGGGAGACCCTACCTTTGCCTTTGGTGGGGACCCTGAGGGTGGGGGCTCCGAAGGTTCCACCTCAGATTCCCCCTCCTCTTCCTCCTCCTCTTCCTCCTCCTCATCCCCGCCGATGCCTCCCTCTTCCTGGATGGGAGGGGTCCCCTCGGAGGGGGGCGCGGAGGTTTTCTCTTTCTTCCTTTTCCTCCTGGCTTGCCGGGCAGAGGTGGGGGGCAGTCGCCGCAGCTTGTGGGGCGGAGGCAGGCGCGCCGAGAGCGGGTGGTGGGTGTGGTGGGATGTGTGCCGGTGAACTGGGGGGGAGGGTGCAGGAGAGCCGGTTGGGGCCCCACAGCTGAAGGGGGTCCCTCGCCCCCCCCAGGGACACACACACCTTGTTCTAGCTCAAGGCCTCTAACAAGGGCACCCTAGTCCTTCCTCCAGGGTCAGGCTCCTCCCAACACCTGTATCATAGCCTGTCATGGGCAAGGCCTGGTAGAGCAGAGAGATGGAGAGGGGATGTCACGGCAGGGGGTCGGGGGATGAGAGGATACAGCAAGGAAGGGAAAGGGAGAGTCGGCAGAGCTCAGGAGGGGAGAGGAGGTGGCAGAGAGAACAGAGGTGGCAGAGTGTGACAGCCTTGGGACGATGAAGGTCACCAAGAGAGTCCTCAGGCCCATCTCCCTACCTCTCCCCTGTGTCTCGGGCCCCCGCTCCCCTGACAGGCAGACAGGTGATGGGTGAGTGAGGCAGGATGACTTAACATGGCATGGTGGCCCAGCACAGCGTCCAGCACAGCGTCCAGCATAAGATGGCACCGGGTGACCAAGCCAGTGGTGAGCACGGTGATGGTGGCAATGAAGGTGATGGTGGTGAGGGTGGCCACGCTAGGGGTCCCCAGGCTACCCACACTCAAAGTCCCGCTCGCTGTAGCTGCGGCTGGGCTTCTCAGGGTCCCAGGCCGGAGGCTTGCTGATGAGGTCCCCAAACCTGCTCACGGCCAAGGTCTTCCCCAAGTCATCATCCTCCTCCTCCATGTCTGGACTCAGAGGGGGCTCCTCCAAGGGCACCCGGACCTGCAGACTCAGACAGCTTCTCCTAAGCACCCTTGACCCATGATCACTCCACACCCACCCCAATTCAAGCCCCGGCAGATTCCATCTTCCATTCCCTGTGGCCCAAGAAGGGGTCAACCTCCCAGGCTTCCTGGGTTTCCCAGGAAGAGAAGGGGCAACAGCTCCGAAAAATAACCTGTAAGACCCCCTCTTTCTCCATATCCCAAGCCTAGCTCCATCCCTGTGTCTGGGGTCCCAGGACTGATCAGAAGACACCCCCCCCACCCCGCCCCGCTTCCTCCTTGAGGTCCCTCCCCCTCCTCCGACCCCTGCGAGCCTCAGTCACCTGGGGTAGGGGGGAGGCGCCCCCGGGCGGCGGGATCACTCCGTTGGCCATGTCCGGAGAGGTGGCTTGGAAGGCTCTGACTCACTGAACGACCCTTGGCCCGGGTGAGAAGAAGGGGGCGCTGCGGGGACCTAGTGGGAAACCCTGGAGAGGGAAGGCGGGGTCAGGAGCCTCGCGCCGCCGCCCCCACCCCCTCCCCGGAGCCCGATGCCCGATGCCTGATGCCCGATGCCCCTCCAGCCCGCCCGAGCACCCTTAGAGGCCCCGCTACGCCCGAAACACCCAGGGCCCAGCCCGGGCCGCCGCGCGACGCCCCGCCCTGCGGTACCTCTGGGCTCCGGAGCCTGCCGGGCCCGGGCCGGCCGCCGCGCCCCATCTCCCTCCTGCGCTCGCTCCGGGGCCTGTCGCCGCGCAGGGCTGGACGGCCGGGAGGCGCCCGCGGCCGCGGAGAGCCTGGCGGGCCGGGCGGACGCAGGCGCCGGAGCCCGCAGCCCCGCGGCTCCACCTCCTCTCGCTCAGCTCTGCAGCTCGGCCGCCGCCGCCGCCGCCGCCGCGGGGCCGCACAATGGGAGCGGGCGGGCGGTGACTCACCCCGCACCCGCCGGCCCGGCCCCCACGCGCGGGCCCCCGCAGGACCCCACCTGCCCCCTCAGCCCCTTCTCCCGCGCCCCACGCGTTGCCGGGGGCGGGGGCGCCGCTCCCCACGCCCACAATCCCGAGATTCACGCACCACCTTGCTTTTCGCCTCCTCTCCCTGCAAGAGCCCTGGAAGCGACCCCTCCGCAGACGCCAGCCCCTCCAACGTCGGAAACTGAGCTTCGCAGGGCTGGGGAAGCACCCACCACCTGTCCTGTCGGTCCCGACAGAGCCCCAGATGCCGGCCTTCTGCCACTAGGCACCGCCCAACGTTTGACCTTGGCAGTTACCTCCCCTCCCTGGGCCTCGGTTTCCCCTTCGTAGCCAGCGGGGCCTGGGCATCGGAGTGTTCCAAAGTTCCGTCGAGCTCTAGGATTCTGCGGCTCAGTTTCCAGACCCCCTCTCTCCCTCCTCCACTCCCTGAGGTCACAGCCCCTTTTCCAAGCGGAAAGGTCTTTGAAAGGAAGGACTGAATCCCAGTTTGACCCTCTAGGGTCTGGATGAAACCAGACACCTAGCACAATGCCGTGTCCCTAATAGTTCCTCCATGATATTTGTTGAAGCCACGTCCCTGAATCCTTAGGCGAACTTAGGAGGATGTGGGGGGAGAACCCAGGATGCAGCTGAAGACAGGGGAGGGTGGAACTGGCCAGGCCCAGGAGAGGGAAACCAAGCCTGCCCCAGGCACAGGGTGATGGACTCTGTGTGGGGGAAGAGGTTTAACCCTGTGACCTTGGAAATGTAATTTACCCTCTCCCGGCCCTGCCCTCACCTGGGTCTCAGCTCAACCCAAAGGCACATTTTTCTTTGCCTCTCTTATGACTACATTTCTCACCGTCTCCATCCTTGAATCCTAGAATTAACAACCACAATCATTTCATTACCTTAAATTTAGATACAAACCTCTCGGATATTTGTATTCTCATGAGCACACAACAGCCCTCCTCGGCATAGAGCATCTTGATCATATTTGACAGGTGAGAAAAACAAGGTTCCGAAAGTTTAAATGACTTGCCCAAGGTCTAAGGCTTGTGGGCAGGCAGCATGGCTGAGAATCACACCCAAGGGCTTCTGGCTTCATGTCTAATGTTTACCTGCAAGTGCTACAGGGACCCCACCACCACCCCCCAACCTTGGTTGCCCGCCCACTGCTGTGAAACCTTCCCTGCCATGAGCACAGGCTGAAACATACGCCTCACTTCCCAGGTGAATTTTTAAGGAGGCTGCATCTTTGCTACTATAGAAGCCATATAAGGGCGTGATCAGGCAGTGCAAGCACATAGCCCAGCTCTGCCATTGATAATTGCATGACCTTGAACAAGTTATTTACTCTCTATGAGCCTCAGATTCCCCATCTGCAGAATGGCAACAAGAACAGGGTTATTGAGAGAATGACAAGAGTTCATGTGTGTGAAGCACTTGGAAGAGTATCTGGCACATAGTCAGTGCTCGAGAAATGTTGTTCCTTTTCATATCACTACAAATCAAAGAGAAGCCACCAGAAAGGCCTCAGGTAACTTGCAGTTTGAAAAATGATGAAATGTACACACATGAAATAAGCAGAGGCTGGTTTATATCTCAAAGGGCAGGAAGTCTTCCAGCCAAATTGAGGATCCCAACCACACCAATTCAAAGAAAACAGAAAGATCCAGGACAGCTTTTCCTCCACGAGGGTAGATTTGGCCAATGACCCATTCTTTACACTTGTATTCCTAACGTGGCCAGCTGAGGAGTTTCTGGAAGAAAGTAGGGGGTGGGTTCAGGTAGCCCCAAGTTGTCACTGAGCCTTGCCTGGAATTCTGTCTTTCCAAGAGTATCTCCTCCCTGCTACCCAGAACAGAGCACTCAGTGTGCTATGCTGTCCACTGGCCTTGTGGTAAGACCTTATTTTATTTTTACAAGAGAAGTAACATGGCTTTGAGAAACAGTCCAGACTCTAGAGTTAGAGATGCTATATACAAGTACTAGTTCAATGCTTGGCACAGAGTAAATGCTCAATAAATGTCTTTTTTGTTTTCTTCTTAGGACCACACCTGCAGCACATGGAAATTCCCAGGCTAGGGGTCCGATCGGACTCCAGCTGCCAGCCTACACCATAGCTCATAGCAATGCCGGATCCTTAACCCACTGAGTGAGGCCAGGGATTGAACCTCCATCCTCATGGATACTAGTTGGGATCGTTACCGCTGAGCAATGGTGGGAACTCCCAAATGTCATTCTTCTTATTTACTATAAATTACTCTGCAGGGGTTTATCCCATCATAAGCCATGTGTTCCTCAGTAAACCTGGACTCAGCTTTGAAATAGACCTAGTCCCAGGACAGCACCACCCTGAAGTTTCTCTTGCCCCTCGGAGCCCACCTTTCTTTTGGCTCCAGAGGTGCAGATTCATCTGTGCTAGGATGACATTTTGATCATGAGATATGACCTAGGGCCTTTCACTCTCCTCCCCCTATTCCCACCGAGCTGTTAGCTTTAGATTTTGTTGCTTTGGAAGAAAGCCGGCAAGCCTTTCTGCCTTTTGTTCATCCAGAGCCAAAGTCTCTGAAAACCTAGGGAGGTTTGCAGAGGAGGAAAAAGAAAGGGTTAGCAAGACCCAAAGTGTCTTCCCAGAAGTTGGGGGAGGGTGGGGGGGGTGGAGGATTTTGTCCTCTCCAATCTGCAAAGTAGAAGGATGGCCCAACCCAACCAGACAACCTGAGATGTGGGGGAGGGGGACATCAGTGAGTCCTGCCAGCCCCAGGCGATGGGGGCTTGAAATAAAAGATTGTTTTGAAAGTGTTGCAGTGTTTCCTGCACTCCCAAGTGTGTAAACCAAGAGCCACACACTCACGCTACACTCCATGCCAGGTGTTGGGTTGTATTTATTTATTTATTTTTGGCTTTTTGGGGCCGCACCCATGGCATATGGAGGTTTCTAGGCTAGGGGTCTAATCGGAGCTACAGTTGCCAGCCTACGCCACAGCTCACAGCAACATCAGATCCTTAACCCACTGAGCAAGGCCAGGGATCAAACCTGCAACGTCATGGTTCCTAGTCGGATTCATTTCCGCTGCACCATGATGGGAATTCCAGGTGTTGGGTTTTACATCAGTGAAGAAAACCTGACATGGTCCCTGCCCTTGGGCAGGTTACACACAACAAGCAAATACATAAATTGATAATTATGAAACATAGCAAGTGCCGGGGGGCAGGGGGAGCACGTTTATAGAGAACATCCAGGTGGTATAGTTAAGCACATGCTCTGTAAGGAGGGGACAATTAAGCAAAGACCTGAATGGTACAAAAGAATCAGCCAGGCAGCGAGGGGTGTGTCGGGGAAGCAGGAGAGGGGACGGCATTCCAGGCAGAAGGAAGAGCACAGGAAAGTCCCAGTGGCAGGAAAGAATGGGATCTGTGCGGTTATTTGGGTGCTGAGGATCTGGGTCGTGTTTTCCTGGTAGGATGTGGTATCCTCAGAACCTGGTGCCACAAGGGGACAGATTGAGAAGGACCAGAGGGTGAACCAGGGTGGGCGTTCTAGAAGGTTTAAGATGCAACACAATGTCAGCGAAAAAGAAAGAGGGCCCGAGTTTTGAGATCCAGTCATCCACTCAGTGAGCATCACCTTTCTTAACCTGAGCCCCAGCTTCCTCACCTGTAAAAAGAGAGATCACACTTTTCCTGCAGGCTTGTACCAAGTGCACTGATGTGAGTGAAATGATTCGTACAAGGCAGATGCTCCACAATGGCCATTATGATGATATTCTCCTATACAGTCTTTCCCATCCTCAGGACCCAGCTCCTGGTGCCTTGTCTCACTCCCTCCCAGGGCAGTAAGCTCCCTGAGAGCTGGAGCATGTGTGTTTCATCCTCCTATCCCACCCCCTCTGCTCCAGAGAGGCTGGCACACTTTATGAGCTCAATAATACCTGTGGCCATGAAGGCAAGCACACAAGTAATTATAGTAACTAATAAACTGAAGAATGTTTTTGTGCAGGGCATAGAAGTCACTGAGTCCAAGGTGATCAAATGACCGAGGATGGGCCAGGAAAAAACATGCCATGGCCTGCTTGCATCTCTGGCAATGTCTGAGGCTCCCTCCGAAGCACACTGGAGAAACAGTCACTGGGAAACACCCGGGCAGGAAGGTGCGGGCTTTCCCTCTCTGCTTACAAAGGGCATTTCTAGGCAACAAAAGCAGGTCCTAACAGCTAACAGGCAGGTTATTTTAAAACAAACAAACAAAAAAAAAAAAACCCCACAGCATTTATTTAATTTACAGTTCACATAGCACTTATATGTACATCATGGGACTCAACAATTTTGTGAATTGGATACGGCATTGATTAATTTCATCTCCTCACTGTAGAAAAAAGAGCCAAGGATCAGCAAGGGGCAAGTGGCTTGCCTGTGGTTAAACAGTGAGAGACACGAAACTCAGGCATGATCCTGGTTTTGGCTCTACATCCCTTGTGCCTTTTCCTCTATGACCATCACACCCACTGACTCTTGAGTACGAGGATCCAAAATGCGGAAAGCAGCCACACAGAACCTGGACTGAACATCCAGCCACAGCTCATCAATCTGGGTGGCATCTTGGCAAAGGAGGAGGAAGGACGTCACCCCTCACTCCCTGTGAAGTGACTCATCAGCAAAGGTGGACCCTCTCCCATTGAGAAAAAGGAGGTGAGTCTCCAAGCTGACCTGCTCCCCCTCTTCCAAAGTCTTAGAAATTGAAGTTTACACCACTCAGCTTGGCCACTGACCATACCACCCCCCAACAGGGCCTCATAGAAGTTTTTAATATAATTTTTGAATCAAAATACATTGAGATTTTAAAATATCTCTCAGCTAAAACGTGAAACAAAAACAAACACCTCAGAGCTCCCTGACGGCACAGCAGGTAAAGGATCTGGCATTGTCACTGCAGTGCTCAGGTTGCAGCAGTGGTGCCAGTTTGATCCTGGCCAGGGAACTTCCACATGCTGTGGATGTGGCCAAAATGAACCAAAAAAACCCACCTCAGTATCACCCCTCTTCCCCTTCTGCCTAACATCTTCAACCCCCCACCACCAATATCCATTTATTCCCTCCAGAATGTATTTACACAAATATTTATACAAATTTATTTATTTATTTATTTTCCTTTTAGGGCTGCACCTGCAGCATATGGAAGTTCCCAGCCTAGGGTTTGAATCTGAGCTGCAGCTGAGGCCTATGCCACAGCTGCAGCAACAAAGGGCCCAAGTTACATCTGTGACCTACACCGAAGCTTACAGCAATGTTGGATCCTTAACCTACTGAGCAAGGCCAGGGATCAAACCACAGTGAACCACAATAGGAACTCCTACACAAATTTATTTACACAAATGCGAATATATATTTTACCCCCCCCCCAACCTGGTTTCTATAGAAAATGCAGCATAGGAGTTCCCGTCGTGGCACAGTGGTTAATGAATCCGACTAGGAACCATGAAGTTGCAGGTTTGATCCCTGCCCTTGCTCAGTGGGTTAAGGAGCCGGCATTGCCGTGAGCTGTGGTGTAGATCGCAGACACGGCTCGGATCCCACGTTGCTGTGGCTCTGGTGTAGGTCAGCGGTTACAGCTCCAATTAGACCCCTAGCCCAGGAGCCTCCATATGCCATGGGAGCAGCCCAAGAAATGGCAAAAAGCCAAAAAGCCAAAAAAAAAAAAAAAAAGAAGAAAAAATAAAAAGAAAATGCAGCATAGTACTCATATATAATCACAGGGAAAGAATCTTTTCCCTCTGCTACCTCAGGCCTTCACTGCCAGCAAGCCCAAGGCCAGACAGGTCATCGATAAACCCTCGTTGGAGCAGAAAAGCCACACTCAGAAGACAAATCCATCTCTGAGGTCAGTCCAGGTGTGTAAGATAAGTCCCGCCGACTGATGTCTCTGTACAGGTGTCAGTGGCAAAGCTTCCCCAGTTGCTCAGGGTGTGGCAGGGTCCGAAGAGGAAGAGTGTCCCAGCACCTAAAGGTCAGAGAGACCCAGGAGTGGTAATGGCCTTGGCCGGCAACACCAGCATCTCTGTCTTCTGGCTCACCACACAAAGAACACCCGCAGGACAAAGGATGCAGAGGACATGGTTGAATTGTTACAGAAAACAAAGATGGGCCCAGAGATTTTGAGCACACAGAAATGGGAAATCTCCTCTTTCAATACCCCCAGCCTCCCACTGCCTTCCAGATACCCTAAAATGACTGGAGGCTATTCTGCACCCCAGCCCACACTGTGACCCGACAGGGCTTCCGGGAAGGAAACAGCCCAGCCTTCATGGAAGGTAGCTCTGGGCCAGAGGCTGGATGCGGCCTTCATCAGGCCCAGCACTGGCTCTCATTTGCAGGGAAGGGGGTGTGCACACTGCCAAGAAAGGAGACTCATATTTTTGGGAAGTTTTAATTTGCTTCAATTAAAAATTCAGGCCAGCTCCAAGCACAACAGAAGTAGGTGAACTTATTTCCTGAACCTCAGCCCTGTCCTTACTGGCCCCTCCACCTTCCCACCGAGAGGTCCCCATCCCGGCCAGCATTTTCCCAACTGGCCAGTTCCAAGAGCCCCACTGTCCCGCCAGACCAGACCAGGGCCCTGCTGGGAGGGGAGAGAGAAACCATCTGGCCCCAAGTGACAGGAAAACCCTGTTTCTAGGGCCTCAGCACCAGCCTTCCAGGTCTGGGTCATGTGCCTATGGGCTCTTGCCTTGAACTTACTGGCTCTGTATCTTATGACTCAAGGAATATGAGAAACAGTTGGGGAGAGTACATGCTTTAAACCATGCAAGGAACAGAGCAAAAGCCCACTAAGCCACAGCTATTGGATTTTTATCTTCATCATCATTTTATTTTTTAATTTTTGGCCATGGCTTGGCATGGGACCAGGGATTGAACCGGGGCAGCAGTGAAAGCACCAAATCCTAACCATTAGACTGCCAGGGAACTCCCCATCTTCATCACTATTTATGGGTGTTCCTCTATAAGTCTTCAACAGAGACTTAAATACTAGCCCCACTGTTCCCTCCGTGCAGCCCTGGCCCAGAGAAAGTAGTTGTTTTGTGGGAGTAGTTTATGAGCCACTGGGGAACCCCTGCCACCCTGACATAGGCGCTAATGGGCTCTGCGGGAGAACCTGTGTCCTATTAATCCCTGTCAGGCGAAGGAATAGAAAATAAATGCAGCTGTTCAGCGTATTTATGAATAAGTACGTAACACATGCTTCAGGAGAGGAGCAATGCTGACCCACATGGAGGTCAGAAAAGGCAGAACTGGGAGCTCCCACTATAGCACAACAGGATCGGCAGCATCTTGGGAGCGCTGGGACATGGGTTCTATCCCTGGCCCAGTACAGTGAGTTAAGGATCTGGTGGCATTGCCACAGATGCAGCTTAGTTTGCAGCTCGACTTGGATCTGATCTAACCCAGGAGTTCCATATGCTGCAGGGCAGCCAAAAAAAGAAAAAAGAAAAAAGGAAAAGCAGAGCTGCTAAGAGTGGCCCTAACCACCCTACCACCTTCTCCCTGCTGGGGCCCTCCTTGGAATCCAGCGCCCTCCACGTGGGACTTTTAGTCACTGTGAGGAAGGCTGAGGCTGATGGATTGTCATCTGCAGCGCGGATTCCACCCTACCTGGTTCCAGCCACCACCCCACCCCGGGGGATGGGGGTGGCTCAGGTTTGCAGAGGGCTGGCAGGGTCAAGGGCGGAACAGGACCTCAGGAGGAGTTAAGTCTTCTCCAGCCTGCTACAACCACCCTCCCTGCCCCAGAAGGTCCCACCTTGGACTTCCCAAAGCTTTACAGTGAGGCACACACCCCTCCCCCCAGGAACCCGGGGTTGAAGGTCTCTAATGGGGAGAAGAGAGTCCCCCCAGACCCCTGGGAAAGAACCTTTTTCCTTGTGCTCTAGCCCTCAAGGTCGCCCTTTCCAGTGGTAACAGATATGAACTCCAGAAATGTGGTGGCCCCCCACATTTGGGTCTGTAAAAATAGAACTTTCTTCTCAGTAACTCAGCTTGGTCTTTGTAATGAGTCTCCATCTCCAATCAAACAGAAAGGTTAGCCTGCTAACATTCCAGGGAACTCAGCCGACTCGGTGATTTAAACACAATCAGTTCAGGAGTTCCCCTTGTGGTTCAGCCGTAGCAAACTGGCTAGCATCCATGAGGATGCAGGTTCGATCCCTGGCCTTGCTCAGTGGGTTAACAATTGAGCATTGCTGTGAGCTGTGCTGTAGGTCACAGACATGGCTTGGGTCTGGTGTTGCTATGGCTGTGGTGTAGGTCAGCAGCTATAGCTCCAATGCAACCCCTAGCCTGGGAACTTCCATATGCTGTAAGTGCAGCTCTAAAAAGACAAAAAATAAAAATAAACTCAATCAGTTCAAGTCTAATTCAGTGACTTCCCCATCTGGGGGTTGGGCCTACCCGTGCTCCTGCAGCGACTCTGGCACTGAGTCCAGGACCCCATCAGCTAACTCCTTGCCCCACTGCAGGCCCACAGGAAGCTCTGGGCCACCTCCCTTCTCCAGTCAAGAGAAATCTGGGCAAGTGTCTCCAGCCTTCCAAACTCTGCCCTATCTCTATCTTCCCTAGTGGCCTGCAGAGTATCTGAGAGGTCACTAGTTCCCCAGGGTCCTTCACCCTGAGAGCCCCCCAATGTCAAGGGGGTGGCACCTATGCTGCCTCTAATACTCTTCTCTAAAAACCCTCCCCTCCTCCACTGCAGACCTCTCATCTAGTACTGATCCCTTTCGAATCTCTCTTCGAATCTCTCTTCATGGCTTAGCCCTTTCACTTAAAACTGGAAAATCCAGCCTCTCTATTCTCTCCAGTTCACCTGGGGATGGGGGGTGGGAGGAGGGTGAAAACCACTCAGGAATGAATGCTTCTAACATCTCATCACACTCTGGGGGAAAGAGAAACTTCAAATACAGTGCACCTCAGGGCCTGCTTGTCCTGGGCAAGTGTAGGATTATTCAGAGACCCCCGGCCCAGCGCAGGGTGGGCGGCCACCCCTCCCTAAGCGTGGCTGGTACAGAGGCCCAGGCATTGCAGAACAGGGGGAGGCAGGGCACTCGGTGGTTTGCTGATGGCTCAGGTTTGAAGTCACACCAGCCTGGACTTATCGGGCCTCCTCCACATACAGATGGGATCTTGGGCAAGTCATTCACCTCCTCTGAGCCTCAGTTTCCTCACCTGTAACAAGATGCCACCGCCTCCCGGGACCCCTGGGTGGAGCAGACACGGAGCAGTGAACTTAGTGCCAGGCGTGTACATGCTCCTGAACTGAGACCCACCTGTTAGTTCTCAGAACTCCCACCCCCCCACACTCAGCCCCGGCTGGGCTTTGGGGCTCAAAGCAGTCCCAACACTCCCTCCCCAAACCCTCTGACCAGGGCCTCTCGACACAAGTACGAGGGTGCTGCTACCCACCTTTTGTTCATCTTGGGTGCAAGCAACAGACCCCTACTCAGGCTGGTTCAACTGAGAATAAGGCTGCGTGCACTTAAGATCCTTTCAGTGGCTCGTGTTTGGCTCAAATCAGCTTAAGCCAAAAATTAAAAAGCAGGGGGTGGGCTTCAGTTCACATAACCTAAAATTCCTGGAGTATCTGCCTCCAGGCACAGGGGACCAGGGACTCCACAGACAGCACAGGACCTGGCCCCGCTCACTCCACCTGTCAGCTCCATCTCCCTCTGCTTCCACCTGCTTTCAGGGCCTGCAGCCGCAGGCGTGAGCTCTCAGCAGCCCTCGTGGGGGAAACTTGCCTCCTTCTTGGTGGTTCCAGTAAAAGACCAGGACTGGGCCTTGGTAAGACCACACCTGGCCACAGGGGCGTCCCTGAACCAGTCACTGTGGCCATGGAGACACAGGCAGAGGAGTAGGGTCAAGGCAGCCAGGCCTCTGGGTGACAGAAGCAGTGCTGAGAGGAGAAGGGAGGAATGGAAGCCACCGGATCCCCGCCCTCCCTCCACAGCCCGCCTGGCACACTCATTCAGCTCCACTGCCGATCTCCGGAGATTCTCAGTAGTTCTCAACTGAAACTTGAGAGGGTGAGACTCTAACCGGTCCAGCTGTTTGTTAGGCAGTGATTTCCACACCCACCCGGCCATGTGACCCGCAGTGGCTGAGGAGCGGCGCCGGTGCCGCGGGCAGGAATCCTACTTGATCCCATCAGCGGGGGCAGCGCAGGCTTAAAGAGCAGGTCTCACAGCTCAAACAAAGCCACTGGACCTGTCCTTGGAGAAGAGCAACGGTGGGGCAGTTTCTGTTAGAAGCAGGGGACGGCAGGCCTCCCGAGTGACATGTCCAAGTACACCCGTGACATCTGGAATGGAAACCACTTTATTGATACCTGAGAAAAAGTGCAGGAGAAACATTCCTACGGATCACTCAGCCTGGCCCTTGGGCCAGGTCGTCTGGAGGCCAGACCAGTCCTCTCACCCTAGCCTTGAGTCGTCGGGGCCTTGCCAACCAACGCCCCAAAGCCAGAGGAGGCCGCAGCCAGAGTCTGGAGAGAGAACGTCCGTCGCTGTGGCCCCAGAGTGGGGGATGGGGCCAGCATGGCAGCCTCACTGGTCAAGGTCTAGCGTCTCTTGGGTCACAGTTCGGAGTCCAATGGAAAACAACTCCTCCCAGGGCTCCCGGATCCAGGCCAGCAGGGCCGTCAGCTGCTCTGGACACACGACACGGAGCGCCCAGAAGCTCTCCAGCCGGGACACCTGGCAGACAAGCAGTGGTAGGGGACACTCAAGAGGGTCCCGCCAGGGGCGGGCGGCAGGGGGGCCTCAGCAGGACCCACACTCCTCCCTGGCTCACAGCCTCTTCTGTCCCCAAGCCCGTGTCACCCCCCCTCCCCCCCATACCAGGTCCTGACTGACTTCTTTTGGCCATGCCCAAGGCACAGGAAGGTTCCTAGGCCAGGGACTGATCCCTGACCACAGCAGTGACAATGCCAGATCCTTAACCGCTAGGCCACCAAGGAACTCCCTGACTCAGCTTTTTAAACAGAACCCAGTCAACCCTGACTGAAGGTTCACATTTACTGTCTGGCTTCTTTACTCTTCCCTCTTTCTAGAATGTCAGCTCCAAGGAGTTAACTGCTTGGGGTTAAGTTCCTGGCTCTACTACTTGTGACCTGAGCACACTGGGTAACATCCCCAAGCCTCAGTGGCCTCACCTGTAGTTGGACTAATAATCATAGTACCTCCTCACGTGGAGGCCGTAGCCACCTGGCTGCACATGGGCCCCATCAAACACAAGCTCAAAGTCACTGGGGCTTCTTTAGGGCCTCCCAGCTAACACCAGCCCCAGCCAAGTCCAGGGAGTTTCCACTGCCCCCCTCCCTACCGCCCAAACCCAGTGACCGCCTCCCTCTCCCTGCACCCTAATTCTCTGGGTGCTCCCACCAGGACTGCCACGGCGGGGTCCACTCAGCCCCAATGCCTTGCCTTCCTCTCACCCTCACGCCCCCCCGCCACAAGCTCCCACACCTCGTCGTAGAAGACCAGCCGCAGGTGCTTTGGGTCCACGCGGTAGAGCAGCACGGAGCTCAGGCTGCTGAGTGGCTGCTGCTCCCTGACGTGCACTGAAGGGCCTGGCCCGGAGGGTGGGGACTTCTCAGAGGCTTCACCCGATGCTGCTGGAAGCGGGGGCTCTGCCTGGGACCCTATGCAGTCCTCCTCTAACAGGTACAGGGTGGACCGAGTCAGCAACAGGGACACAGGGCAGGTAGCAGGGCCTGGAGGGAAAGAGACGGGGTGAGGTCAGAGAGAAGGCCACAGAGGAGCCCAGACCCTGGGCTGCTTGGGAGAAGAGGAGTGACCGCACTGAGGTGGCCACAATGTGGCCTGTGCCGCTGGGGGCCAAAACCCTCCCTTTCCCAAAATCCACGGATCTCCAGCCTCCAAAACCTCTGAGGCCCAAGACAAAGGGAACCTGCCCCACCACCCACCCCA
Organism: Phacochoerus africanus; assembly: GCF_016906955.1. NCBI lineage: Eukaryota > Metazoa > Chordata > Mammalia > Artiodactyla > Suidae > Phacochoerus > Phacochoerus africanus. The sequence goes on along the minus strand of NC_062546.1, from coordinate 187,156,816 downwards.
TCAGAAAGAAAGACCAGCTCCCCCCTTCTCCTAGAAGATCTGCTCCACTTCAGAGAAAGCCTGGCCCACAAGCAAAGGTCTCTGCACAGCAGAGGCCTCAGGGCACCTCCTGGCCCCCAGAGGCCAGAAATGCCGAGACTGCTATTTGGCTAGGAAGTCTGCATCCCCAAACTGAGAGCTGCTACAGGGGCACGTGGAGGGCTGGAGGCTGGGCAGCTGCCTCACCTTCGACCAGGAACACCCGAAGGTAGAAGAACTGGGGCGGCTCTGAGGAGGAGTCTCTCTCCAGCAATGGCCTGGGGAGAAGGCGACAGGCCCGGGAGAGGTGGTCAGCCAGGGAGTGGGATGGACCTCAAGGCGGAGAGCAGGGAGGAGGCCAGGCCAGGGTCAGGAGGCCCAGGCATTCAGGGCCCTAGCGGGGCTGGGACTCATGGAGAGAGGCCTATGCTCCCAGGGCAGCCGTCCCAGCCTTGGCTTGGCTCCCACCTCCTCATCGACTCACCAGAGCCGGTGCTTCGGGGTCACCTCCTCCTCTGTGGCGCTGATGCTGCTCCTCCGGGTGGGGGGCAGGGACTGCAAGACATCTGGACAGAGCCAGCCAGGGCCAGGGAGCCCTCGAAGACTCTATTTCTCCCAGCCCCACCTCTTAACACCTTCCCATCCTCCCACCGCCCAACTGTGGAGAGGGATGAGGCCTGTCACCCAGCTGTCTCCACCACAGGCACCAGGAACAGGGCAATGGGGCTCAGCCCCTGGCCCGCCCCGCTCCTCCCCCTTCCCTCTCTCACCAGTGAGCTCCTCCAGGAAGGCCCTGCAGCGCTTGGCATCTCGGGGCAGCAGGACACAGCTGCCCACCCCTGCTACCCACTCCAGCCGCAGGCTCTGTGCTGCCAGGCCCAGCTCTACGCTCCTCAGATCCTGCAGGGGAATGGCCAGGGTCGGCTGCAGCCAGCCAGCCGGAGGCCCTCTGTGGACACAGTGAGGGCGGAGTGGCAGAGAGCAGTGAGCACAGGCTGAGACCACGGGGGCCCTGGACCCTTCCCTGGCCGAGGCCCCGCTCACTCACCTGATCTCCCCTGTCACCTTCAACACATACAGCCTGTGGTCAGACACAACCACAAGACAGAGAAACTCCCCTGGGTGGCCTGCCAACACCAGTGGCACCTAAGGGGAGGAGGAGGTTGATGAGTAACAGGGCTGTGAGGCGATGGCCAGCCTGAGGGTTGAGTGCTAGTGACAGGCCCTGGGCCCCAGCACCCATCCAGCCTCTCCATCGGCCTTGCCCTCCATCCCGCAGGCCCTTACCAGGTCTCCCTGCCTGGCATCTCGCCCCCTCCAACCCACCCTCTACCCTCTGACAGAACGACTGTCCCCAAACACAAAACCAGTCACCAACTCTCTGCTTCCAAGCCTGCGGTGACTCGGGATCAAGTCCAAACTCCTTGGCAGACAAAAGGCGATGCTCCTGAACCACCCTGCCTGCCGGCTCAGACTCCTCTCGGGACACTTGTCCCCATGCCCAGGCTGCCCCGAGCATGGCCAGTTCTCCCCATCAGCTGTTCTCTCGGCCTCCACGCATCCGCTGCTTTGTCTTCCTAGAACACCCCTTCCTCCCCGCTCTGCAACTCATCTTCAAGACCTGCCTGAGCCATCACCTGCAGGACGGGGAGGCTTCCCTGGCCCATGCCGGCTGGACCGGATGCCTCCCTCGGGCCTCAGCTGAGTCCTGCACTTTCACACGGCATCCCGGCTGTCTGCTCCTCGCAGCAGGAGACAAGGGGCAAGACTGATGTGCTCTGGCCTCTGGCATCCTGCCAATGCTAGGAGCTCCACAGAGAGGCCCCATAGCGCCATGCATTTACAGTAATGGCAGAATCCCTGTTTCCTGAGTGCCAAGGGCCATGCCAGGCTGGCCGCAGACACGGGCTCCACATCCTCCCCATGGTGGAAGGGAGACAACACAGACCTGAATACAAGGGATGCATGCACAGCCTCACTGAGCAGCTGCCGGGGCCCAGACCCAGGGGTTCAGAGCGACTGCTGGGGCAGGTCTGCTGCAGCGGAAACAAGTGGGTGCCCTGGTCAGTGGGGGCAGAGGGCAGAGCCGGGCTGGCACAGACCTTGAGGCAGCACTGGAACTCCTCCTGGGCCTCGCTGAACACCTCGACGTCTAGGAAGAGCCGGAGTCTGTGGTCCACAGAGCGGAGGCCATGGTGCTCAGGGGCTGGGGGCGAGTCGGGGCCGTCAGCCTGCCCAGCCCGCAGGCCCCCCACCCCCCGCCCCCAACCACCCATCTCTTCAACGATACTCACGGGGGCTGAGGCTCCAACTGTGGCGGTCATGTGAGCCCACTGCCTGAGATGAGATGCCACTGGCCCTGTTGCTGAGGTCGCTGTAGCCAGGAGGGTCCTGGACAGCGCTCGGGGACTGCGAGGAGGCTGACAACTGCTCCCCCTGTCTCCGCTCCCCACTGGGAGTTCCGGGGGACCCAGTCAGGAGAACCACGTGATCACTACCACAGCTGGGACAGACAGCAGGCGATTCTGGAGGGAGAGTAGATGGGCAGGCCCCGTGAGCACCGCCCCCCGCCAGCACCACACCCCACATGGTGCCCAAAGCGATCCCGCCTCACTCTCAGACTCACCTGGATCCCAACTCCAGCTTCCCAGGCTCCCAACCTACCCGACACCCTCTGCAGGCCCGCCTGCTGACCGACTGCTTCCCACCCCAGGGAGGGATGAATGAGTCTGGAACCTCCTCCGAAACACCCCACCTTCTCATTTCAGGCTGCCTAAGAGAGCGCCAAACTCAGCCAGGCCTGGCTCCAGGCCTTTCCGTAGCCTTGGGCTGGGAATGTACTTGATGTTTGAAAGCCCCACGTTAACAGGCTGGGAAGGCAGGGTGGCAGAGAAGGATCCAATCCCAGGACCCACCACTTGAAAGCTGTCACCTGAGCAGCTCTGACAAGTCACCTAAGCGCCCTGTGCCTAGTTCCTCATGGGTGAGATGGGGATGATGGCAGCGACTATCCTAGAAGGTTGCCAGGACGAGTAAATGGATTCGGGTAAAGAACACAGATCGGGGACAAGAAACATTCTCTGAGCATCTGCGATGTGCTGGGGACATGCTAGACCTCTGACAGCGGTATCTAAACTCTCCTGACCCCATCTGCAGGTGAGCAGAGCAGAGATCAAAGCTCTGACACACCTTGCCCAAGACGGTGCGCCCGGGGGTCACGCTGGCCGCCGCCGTGCGTGAAGGACCCTTGCGTGCCCGGCCCTGTGCTTGGTGCCCTTTTGTCACGTTTACATCTCCTAACATCACAGGGCAGGTACATTTTTTTCTTGCTCAGATGAGGTAACTGAGGCTCAATATCACAGGAGAATGGAGCACACAGGACGTTCATGACTCGTGCCACCACTGAAGGGACCCCCGGGGCCATGTGACCCCCTGGAGTACAGACAGGGTCCAGGACAAGGTGGGGATCCTTGCACTGCACACCCTGTGCTGCTGGGTCTCAGGGCCCCAAGGCTGCCAGAGCAGGTTCAGGCTCACGGATAGAGAGGGCTGAGTTTTCTGAATTAAAAGGTAAAACCCTGCTCCAGCCGCTGGCAAGAAAAGACAAGTGACTAACAGAAATCATGCATTTCAACACAGGTATTATCAAGAATATTTCCTCCTCTGGAATTCCCATTGTGGCGCAGCAAAAATGAACCCGACTAGTAACCACGAGGTTGCGGATTTGATCCCTGGCCTCACCCAGTGGGTTAAGGATCTGGCATTGCCGTCAGCTGTGGTGTAGATCATAGATGCGGCTCAGATCCTGTGTTGCTGTGGCTGTGGTGTAGTCAGGCGGCTATAGCTCTGATTAGAGCCCTAGCCTGGGAACCTCCATATGCCCTGGGTGTGGCCCTAAAAAGCAAAAAAGAAAAAAAGAATAAAGAATATTTCCTCCTCAGTCTCTTCAAAGACATGGCTTTTTGGTTGGTCTACAAAAGAAAATCTCCATCTTAAAGAAAAGAACGTGCAGAGATGCCACGAGGCACAACTCGGTATCAAGTAGCTGACAAGGTCAGTCAGGCAAGGACGATCTAAGCCAACTCCCTAAACATCCTACTCAATAGCCAGAAGACCCAGCACTGCAGCCAGGGCTCAGCAGGTTTGATGTCGTTTCTAAAACATCAGCCAGCAAGGGGGGAGGGTCTCCAAGTTATGAAAAAATAGTATGCTTAAATAGTTACGGATGTTGTATTCCCTAACTTTTGCGGGGGGAAGGATGTAATTTCTCCTTCTCCTTTAATTTTTTGTAAATGTGGCAAGAAGGTTTTCATTTTTCCTCCGGGGGAAAAGTAGGTCCCCACTCTTCCCCTAGAGCTCCCCCTCCACACTCCAGCTCTCAAAGCAAGTTTTCCTGAAGCAACAAGAGGCGTGTGGGCAGGGAGCTCAAGGGCAGGGCCTGTACCTGTCTTCTGGAACAGAGGCCTCCAGCCTTCCTCACTGTCCAGTCCCAACCTGGGCTCCTCTGGCTTGAACTCATGGCCGCAACGCAGACACTGGAGTCTGTTCCCTGGCGGATCCCTCGCTTCCCCAAGCTGATGCTGAGTGGTAGCTACTGGCGTCAATGCAGCGAGCAGCTCCTATAGCAGGGCGGGCCGGCCACAGCTGTAAGCAGGACCCCAGCCCTCCAGCTTCAACCTACCCCCAGCCACCTGGCCCCAAGCTAGGCTGGTCACCTGGACGGCCTCCTGGGCATCCGGCTCCAGCACCACATAGCGACGCAACTGTCGGTCAGGGCAAATGTATGAGAAGCGGAGGGTAAGGACGGGAGCCCCGGCGTGCAGATCGGACCCCTGCGCAGAAGAGCGGGTCAGAGGGACTAGGGTTAAACTGAGGCAGGGAAAGACACAGTAGCTCTGGACTCCGTTAAAGTGCTTTTGCTGACGACCCTGCGCTCCAGCCCTGAAGCTCTGCTCCTCAGCCCTGCCTCCCAAGCCGCCTGGGGCCCTGCCCTTGGCCCCCCAGGACCCCTCCCTGGTGCCAGGCTCAGCAAGGGACTGTGGGAAACACAGAGCCCAGCTCCTCGCCCCCAACACCGTGCTGTCAGAGTTGGCTCCCGAAAAAAGCCCAGCCCCTCTTCCAGAACCTCACCTCCGGCACCAGCTCTCCCTGGGCCTGGGTCTCGGCCTCTATCTCAGCTGCCTCCAGACTCTGGAGCTCAAGCCGTTCCAGGGTTCGAGCCGCCTGGAGTTCCACCTCGAACAGGTGGCCAGCAGTGACCCAGAGAAAGCATTCCTTGCCACGCACGCCCTCGGGCCCCTCCAGGGGACACACCAACATGGGGCGACAGAGCTCCACTGAAGAGAGACCCGGAGAGGAACCCTGTAAATAGGGCGAGGCAGCCAAGACTCTGGCCCCCCGTCCCAAAGGGGTCCGTCAGCCCATATCCCGATTCTCCTAACTCCCAGACATGCTGCCACCACCCGGCCCCAGAGCCCCCCCACCCAACTCCACGGCCACCGAGCGCTCACCCTGCACTTCGTTCTGCTCCTGCTCCTCCTCTTCCTCCTTCCCTCCATCCTCTTTTCCCTGCTCCTCCACCTCCTCTTCCTCCTGTGGCTCCGGCTCCACCCTGACCTCCTCTGCCACTTCCTGTGGTGGCTCCTGATCAGGGGGCAGAGGGTCGGCCACGGGCTCTGCACTCGGGGCGTCCGGGGGCTGCGTGCTGAGGGCAGGGGTCTCCGAAGTCACCAGGATATGGGTCCCAGAGGCCTCCAGATGATTCCTATACTGCAGCCAGTGGTGGCCAAACCGCTCCCGGAAGCTGTTCATGAGCTCCAGTTCCCGATGCTGCTCCACGAACCTTCCTGGGCAGGTGGGGGAGCACACAGCTCAGCGAGCCCGCCCCGACCTTCGATGGCCCTGGCCTCTTCTGAGCGCGCTCCTCAGGGTGAAGTAAAAGGGGTGTAAGGGCAGGGGGAGAGGGAGGTCAGAGGGAGCCCAGAGGCCTCCCACCGGCAGACGTCCCCAAGGGTGCTCTATGGCACACTGCAGTCACGTGCAACTCAGAAGCACGCAGCACCTGAGGGACAAGGTAGCACGTTAAAGGTCCTGAGACGTCCTGCAGGGAGGACACCGATGTAACTCTGCTTAACCTAGCTGTCCCCAAACTAGCAGGCCATGGAACCCTTCTGTTATATGACCTTTCAACAGCCCACAACATTAACGTTCTTTGAAAAACACTCTGGAAACTGCTGCCCAGAGGCAGTCAGTTCTCCTTTCCCCAGACTGAAAGGAAACAGGGGGACCAGGAGGCCGCCCCCATGATGCTCCATCCCACCAGAAATAGAAAAGTCCTCCGGACCAGAAGAGGGGAGCACACGGGAGCACACGGGACTGGGGCCGGGGGCTGGGGGTGGGTTTTGCTCACCAGCAGAGGAGGGGCCCAGAGTCCGGGGCTCCGGGTCCGTATCACTGGGTTCTGAGATGCTTGCCCGCCTCACACGGACTCGAGTCTGAGATGGAATAGAGAGACCACGTTCTGTGAAAGCCAGGGCCTCCCACCTGGCCGGCCGTGGCCACCCACTCAGCCTACGGCCCCCAAAGACCCACCCACAAGCAAGGATAAGCCCTTGCTGTTCCCGGAGCATAGGCAACCCAGAGCCCCAGTGAAGGCACCAACTCCCGGCATGAGGTGGCCCACGATAGCATCTACCTTAACCTTACGAAGCGGGGGCTGGGCCACAACGCCCCCTGACGAGGGGCTGTCACTCAAGTCAGGGCCGCCGGAGGTTTCGGTGGTACTCCCAACTGGCCAGGGCAGAGGTGGGGCCGCGGGGCCAAGCCCTGAGGATGTGGAGGTCTGGCACAGGACAACAGGAAGGAGGGAGAGGTCAGAGGAAGGGGTACCTGGGCCCTGCCCAAGGACGCCCAGAGCCGGGGAGCCCCCTTTCCAGCTGAGCCGGAAGACCCTTCCCCAGACACCGCTCTGCTTTCCCCAGCCCGCCCCTCCTTCACGTCCTCCGGAACCGATCCCAATGACCCCCAGAGCACGAACCTGAAAATCAGTCAGTGACAAGGCCTTTCCGTCAAGAAGGAACTGAGCGAAGATAAAAGGGGGGGGCGGTGTGGGTGGGGAGCACATACCCTGGGAGGCCCAAGCCGGGGCTGGGAGCCCTCCTAGTCCTGAGGACCACCGAGTTTGGGGGTTGGGGGGGAACAGCATAATAAGCAGGGGGTCCAAGGCCTTTGGCCCCTCGCCTGGGGATGGGGGAGGGGGGCAGGCAAGAGGGCACGGGGGCACGGGCAGGGGAGGGGGAGGCCTGGGCAGGAAGGGAAAGCAGCGGGGATGCGGGAAGACCACTCACCCCGGCAGCCGCGTCCCTGGCACGGGATGACAAGTACCGGGCAGTGGCCGCTCGGTGCTCCGGGTGGAACCACAAAGGGTTCCCCTCCAGGTAGAGCTGGCGGGCAGGAAGCAGAGACTGAGGCGGGCCTCGGCCTCCCTGTGTGAGGAAGGGCGCTGACCACCTCAGCAGGGGAGGGAGGGGCGTGAGGCGGGCTCCCCCTCCTCACCTTGCGGAGCTCGGTCAGCAGCCACAGCGGCGACAGCTCCCTGTGTGCTTCTAGCAGGTTGTAAGCCAGGTCCAGGTGCCGCAGGTTCCGAAGCTGCTCTAGGCCTGGGGCGGGGGGGGGGGGCAGGTGAGCGCAGAGGGCAGAGGGGAGCACGCGAATGTGGATGAGCCAGGTTGGGGGGGGGGGCGCTGCTGGGGAAGGGCACAGCAGAAAGGCCAGCCCAGGTCTCACATCGTCTCCATTCCCCTCCACGTTCATCCCCGCCCTCCCCTACATCCTGGCCCCCCATCACCTCCACCACCCCCCGCCCACATACCATGCAGGCTCTGGAGCTCATTGCCTCGCAGGATCAGGGTCCCCAGAGCAGCCCCCGAGGGTCCCATTCTCGGCACCAAACGCAGGTGGTTATAGGAGATGTCCAGATGGCAGAGCTCAGACAAGTCCTAGGAGGGGGCAGGGGTGGGGTGACAAAGAGTCCTTCCTTGACCAAACTCTAGCCGGGCTCCTCTGAACCCTCTTCTCGACTAGGCCTCAACCTTGGCCTAAAAAGACTGCAGACTCTCAGCGCCAATGACTTTCATCTACCCCTCTACCACCCCCACATTAAGAGACTTGAACAAATCAACCAGTTTCTCTTTTTTCATTTTTTGCCGCCCCCAAGGTATAGGGAAATTCCCGGGCCTGGGATCGAATCCAAGCCAGAGCTGCAGCAACACGGGGCCTTAACCCACTGTGCTGGGCAGGGATTGAATCTCCACAGAGGGGCACCTCCTCAGAGACAAGCTGAATCATTAACCCACTGCGCCAGAGCAGGAACTCCTTGATCAGTTTCTACCAGCTCCAGAACAACAACTCCAGCCCCCTTGCATCGCTGCCCAGAAAAACTCAAGGCTGCGAGAAGAATTTAGTTTGTTCCAGCCAGCACCTAGAGACAGGGCCCCTGTCTCCCAGCCTCCACAGGAGGGTAAGAGCCTAACTTTCGCCAGTGCCAATGGGCAACCCAGACAGGCTGCACGTGAACCAATGCCCCCTTCCTGCTTTTTGTAAATTTCTATTAACTTCGGAGGACCCCAACTAGAGTGTGGTCAAGGAAAGAATCTGCTCAAGCCCCCGCCAACGCCCCCACCCCCGCTTTCCCTTGAAAACTCCCACCTCGGAACAAATCAAACTTGAGCTTAGTCAGCTAAGCTGACTGAAATAAATTTACTATTTATTACTGACTAAAAGTGTTACTACTAATTAAATCTCACAAGTTTACTACCATTTTAACTAGTATCCGGCTTTAGCTCTGTCAGGGAGATATAGAAGCAGTCTTCATCTTCACCGCAAAAGCTCCCCTTTTCTGAGCTAGGGCCTGCTCTAAGTAACCTTAGACACTCTTCACAATCACTTTAATACTATAAGAACAGGTGCTCCTGGAGTTCCCGTCGTGGCTCAGTGGTTAATGAATCCAACTAGGAACACTGAGGTTGTGGTTTCCATCCCTGGCCCTGCTCAGAGGGGGAAGGATCCAGCGTTGCCGTGAGCTGTGGTGTAGGTTGCAGACGCGGCTCGGGTCTGGCGTTGCTGTGGCTCTGGCGTAGGCTGGTGGCTACAGCTCTGATTCGACCCCTAGCCTGGGAACCTCCATATGCCGTGGGAATGGCCCAAGAAATGGCAAAAAGACAAAAAAAAAAAAAAAAGGTACTCCTATGATTTGCACTTTACAAATGAAAAAAATTGAAAGCTTAATTTGCCCCAAGTCACACAGGGATCGGGAGTTGAGATCTTGTGTTAGAGGCTGTGCCTCCCAACAGTACTGCCCCCCAGGATGTAGCTCATTTGGGTGGGGCAGGGCTGGGTAGGGGGTGGTGCAGGGCAAGGTGGGAGCAAAACGGGTCCCGGAGAGAGGGTCAGAGCAGAATGACCGGAGGTCCCAGGGCACTGGCCCAGCCAGGCTGCTCATACCCACCATCAGGAAGGCCTCACAGTCCTGGACTTGATTGTGACTCAGGTTCAGGAAGCGCAGAGCTGACAAGAGACGCTGTGGGGATGGGAAGAGGAAGCAGACAATCAGACGCCCCCAGGCAGAGCTGGCCCTCCTCGTTTAGGGCCCATCTCTGTCATTTCCCAAAGCCCCTTCTGCGGCTCACTCACCAGCGAGCTATCTAGGGCAGTCAATGCGTTGTAGCTGAAGTCGGCAGAGAGCAGAGCCAGCCAGGGCAGGGCAGAGCAGAGGTCGCCACCGCAGGCTGAAAGGAGCTCCTGTGTGGGCAGGCGGGTGCTGCTACCTCCACTCCCCGCGCCCCACCTGCCAAGGCCACACTCCATCACCCGGCCATTCGTTCATTCTTTATATACTGAGCTGGGTCTGGAGATGCAGACTTAAAGAAAACCCAGGGCCCCGTCCCCCAGGAGCTCACTGTGGGGAGAGTGGGGAGGCAGACGCGAGAATATCGAATACAGTATGCTAGGTGGGACTGTAAATATACGGACAGGCACAGAGTGCTGGGGGAGCTCAGCAGAGGGAGCAAGGACACTGTCCAGAGGGAGGAGGGAGGCAAGGAAGGCTGCAGGGAGGGGGCAATGTCAGAGCCAGGCCCTCCATGACCCTCAGGACAAGGCACTTGGGCCCACTCTTCACTCTCCTCACCTCTAATGCCTGGAGGCTCCTGCTGCAAATCAGGGTCTCCAGCTGGGAATAGATGCCACGGAGGCCATGGAGGCAGTGGAGGGGGACGCCTCGGAGCTGGAGCAAGGGAAGAAGACAGAGCCCTCATCCCCACCTCCTCTGACAGAGTGGAGGGAAACGATGACAAAGCTGCTTATGGTTCAGGGCAGCATTAAATGGAAAGGAGAGTGGGTAGCATGTCACTGCAGAGCCAGGAGCACACTCAGCTCTGCCCTGCATCCCTCCACCAAAAGAGGCCACCTCCTTCCCCTCCCCAAATGGCTGCTCAAGATGCACCAACATCCCCCAACAACCCCGTACCTCCAGCTGCCGAAGGGACTTGAAGGGAAAAATCTTGATGGGCCCTGGGAGGCCAAGACCTGGGACATGGACCAGCTAAAAGAAAAATCCCTCGGGTCACTGAGGCCCAGCACGCATCCCTTTCCTTGGCCTCTCTTCCTCAGCACAGCCAACCACAGCTCTTACGCCATCTGGATCTGGGCCCCGCAGACACCATGCATTCCTGCCAGACCCCCAGCCCCGCCTCCACTTTCTCCTGGGCTTTTGGTGCATCCTCTCCCATTCCCACCCCAGAACCTTGAGCGAAAGTGTTTTCTGCAGCACATCGAAGAGGAACTGAAGCTGGAGGATGACGGGGGAGTCGGCAGGGTGGGAGGGCAGGGCCACGAAGCCTGTCTGGGCAGGGCCCCATGGCCCCAGGTGCAGCTCAAATACGTGGTTCAGCTGCTGCAATGTGGCAGTGAGCAGGCTCAGGGTGCTACAGCCAGACAGGACCACATCCCCTGCAAGGAAAAGGGCAGACAGAAGGAGGACATAAGGAAAGGCTCTGGTGAGCCCAGGATACACCCCCTCCAATTCAGATTGTAGATCCTCCACTGCAGGATCAAACTTTATATCTTTTCCTCACTCAGTAGCCTCCAACGGCTCTTCTCTATCTTCGAAAAAATCCTAACTTTCCAGCCTAATAGTAAAGATTGCTTCACTACAAGACTGAAGTTTTCCTTCCCTTCTGCTCAAAAGAGCCTAGTCTATTCACAGTACTAGAAATACAGTCAACTTAGTTCCCAGTTTCCTCATTTTCTGAGACACCCCCTCTTCCTCTTTGCCCAGCTCTCCAGGAAGTTTTCTTGACACATGACACTGCAGAACTTTTCACTATAATCACTCGTTTTACATAAAATTGGATGGAGTGGATTTCTTTTTCTGATTGCAAAAGTAACATGCACACTTATGGAAACTTTCAATCAACACTGAAATGCATGTCACAGAAATAACTATTTGGTATAGCACTAAGATATTGCTATTACTCTCCAGGTTAAAACTGCTTTCTCCAATGAGACTCTTTGAAGGCACCTTTTGGTATTCATTAACTACCCCTTAAAAAGTACAACTACAAGGGAAACATGGAGAATCTCTTTTAAGTTTTTTGAAAATATAAGGAAAGACTAGAAGAGTTTTGCAGAAGTAGTATAAAAAGATCCCCAAACCTTTAAAATGTAACCCTTAATGGTTTACATTTTATATGGAGTACCATATCCAAACCAGGAAATTGGCATTGGTACAATGTGTATATACAGTTCTATGACATTTTGCTATGTGTAGACTCCGGTAACCACCACCACTATCAGGATAAAACCATTCCATCACTACAATACCCTCCCTTCTGCTACCTCTATTAATTGCATGTGTACACTGTGCGTGCGCACACACACGCCATCATCCCTAACTCCTGGAACCAAGTCAGATATTTGCTCCATAAATTATCAAATCCTACAACCTTGTACGAAGGATTTTCTATGTACTAGACACTAAGGATAGATATAGACATGGTTCAAGGACTCCCCCCAGCCCTCAAAGAGCCTCCCAGTCTAGAAGAGGAGATAAGACATGTGCAAGGTTAATACAATGAGCCAGAAAGTAAAAATGGAGTAGAGAGTGAGAGAGGGCAGCAACATTGAGTAAGATGTGCCAGGTATATGTTATTTCATTTAAACTTTATGAAAATCTTCTAAAAACCACTGTAACACCTCCTTACAAATATGGAAATTGGCACTCAGAGAAGTTCTTCTAGTTTGAGATCATAGAGCTGCGAGGAAGTTACTACTTCCATCTGATGTTAATGCCAGGACTTGGTCTACCACAACGAATGCCAACCACTACCCAACAACTACTATGGCTCCACTGCGTCCGGGCTCCAAAAGAAATTATAGTAATTACAACCCATTTTGAGCACTTACTATATATGCCATCATTGTTCTACATGCTTTATGCGAATCGAAATTAATCTCCATAGCAACCTTTGAGTTAAGTACAATCATGCCATTTTGCTAGTGAGGAAAACTGAGGCTCAGAAAACAAAGTTTGGTCAAGTTTGAAAGAGCTGGGATTCCGACCCAGGTGGGTCTGATTTCAAATCTCGTGCTTTTTGACTGAACAATGATGATGACCAGTTCTTGGTCTCGAGGGGCTTATAGCCACGTAAGGATCACTTCCTTCTGAGAGTATCAGATAACTCATGAAGGAAGTGCACAAGAGTTTGGCCCTGAAGGATGGCTAAGGTTTAGACTGTGAAAGATAAAGGACAACAGGGCAAATAAATCGCGGAGGAGTAAAGAAATGAATTCTCTGACACCCAAATGTTCGCGAACCTAACCAGAATGAACTCCAGCACTCTTCAAAGGGCACGTCCCTGGGAGGTAGAAAGCATCCCATCTCGCCCCAGTCCCAACCAACCGGAAGTCCACTCACCAGACTCTCTCAGCAGCCCCGCGAGCTTCCACACCAGGGAGTCCCGCGGGGCGGTCGTCATGGCCACAGGACGCTGGGGGCGGAGCCTGGGGAAAGAGGAAGCGGAAGAGCTTCAGGTGCATGGTCGTGCCAAAAGGCCAGAACGTCTGGGCAAGCCGGAGCTTCGCAGAGAGAAAAAAGCAAAAAAGAGAGCGATAAAGAGCTTATCCCTGGTGCCCTTTCAAGGAATATAAGGCCTGCTCGGCCAGACTGACCTTCCTGGGTGATCCTCCCACCACCTCTGCAGCCCGGCGCCTATCAATAATGGACAGGAAGTCCCGCCCCGGAAGATGGGCGCTCCGAAGGGCGGACGAAAAGCAGGCCTCCGCTGCCGGAAACTGCGCCCTAAAGTCGTGCGAACGTGTCGGATGGGGGCGGTGCCCGCTGGTGGGGGCGGGGGCGGGTCTTCTGCGGTCACAGCTGTTCCAGCCCGACCCCATCCCGGAGCTGGGCCCCCGGCCGCCCCCGCCACGTTGTGGGCCCCGTACTGCCTGAGACTCCCGCTGGGCTCGGCCGGGGGCCCATCTAGGCCTGTGAGGGAAACTTGACTCGTTGTTTGCAGACTAGGCGGGGAAGCAGAGTTTGGAGAAGAGGAAATTTCTGCTAATAAGAAAGAGGCTCGTCCAAAGCGAACACCGTTTTCCAATTACAGGAGAGCGTATCCGCCATAGGAGTTTTTTGACATCTGTGAAAGAGTTGGGGCTGGCGGAGGTGCCTCTTCCAGGGTTCCTTTGACGGTTTTTCCTTAATCTCCCTCCAGACCTGCTATTCCTTCTTCTGTCAGTATCGCGCTCTCACTTTAGCGACTGGAAACTCTTCACGTTCACCTTGTACTTTGTTTTTACTGCATTTCGCCTCCTAACACCTGAATCTAAAAGTTGTTACTATTTGGGGCTTGAAAATGAGAAAACAGATTCACAAAGCCTGGGTTACTTGCGAAGGTCGTTCAATAAGTAACAAAAAGCGCCAAGACTGCAAAGTTTCCTGGCTCCAGGTTCCCATTGTAGCTTTCACCTGGCTTCGGGTCAAAGGCCAGTGTTGACTACAGAACTAGATTAAGTAAAAAATAATGTCTCATAACAGTTTTTGGCTTGTGGGAGTTGTTTGTTTGGTTTGTAGTGCTCAATTTTCTGACTCAATTTTCTGACTTATTTTCAAAGTAATCGTAAGGCAGTTGAGAGTAGGAATAAGGTCATAGTCATCTTCATACCAAGTTGCAAACTTTGAAGGATTTATTTTCTGAAGACAAGATATTTGAAATGGCAGTTTCTACCACTAAAGCATACGATTTGGCAGGTATAACATTCTATGTGTACTCTGAGCCAAAATCCTAAATGCAGTGAAATGGACTAAAAGGAAGCACATGGTGAACAGTATTTATGAATTGAAAATAGAAGTAGGACCTCAATATATTTTTGTTGAATTATTAATCCCATAAGGGTGATGATGGTCAGTCCCTGTTTATCAGTCACCTGGAACTTGGGAGGGCAGATTTTCTTATACTGTTACTGCTAATTCTAAACTTTTCACACAAGAAGAGACATTCTTTTGAGGTTTCTGACATTGCAGTGCTTTGATTAGTTTCAAGGGTGCCTCCTAGCCCATAGAGTTTGGCACCATTCATGGATAACCCCTGTACCCAGATTTGTTCTGCAGCCCCTTGAAAGCAAAAAAGGGACAAAGCAAAGAAAACTAAGAAAACATCTACTGAGAGAAGCAGCAGCAAGAAACTAAGCAGTTCTTTTTTCCAGCCCTCTGTGAGGCCCACTCCCCTTTCTGCCCTTGGCGGGCAGGAGAGGCCTTGGCTACCTTCCAAAGAATTCTCCCCACCCCTCCCCCTTTTTTCCCTAAGTTGGTTTGAGTGTATTTCTGTAAAGCGCTACCCTAAGACCCTGGACTAAGATAAAACCTTTTCAAAAATTTAAAGTCTGAAGGGGGGGGGGGATTACCCATTCACTATAACAGAATAAAAGAGAGAAAGAACGTTTTGAGAAACAGGCCATATCTATATGAAGAAAACCAGAGCATTTTAAGGATGTTGGAAATGTCCTAAGTGAATGAAAAGATAACATGTTCCTGATGAGAAGATTCAGTATTATAATGATGTCAATTTAATGCAATTTCCATTAATGCAAATCTCAATGGGAAGATTTTGGAACTTGACAAGTTGATTCTAAAAAGTCTTCTGGAAGACTAAACACATGAGCACAGCCAAGAAACTGAGGGAAAGAAGAACAAGAGGCGGTTACAAGGGCCTTGCCCTACTAGATAGCAAAATGTGCTATAAAGACACAGTAATCAAAGCAGCATGATACTGACAAAGAGATAGATGAATATTGACAGAAACAACAGAGATTACATAGGAGGTGTTTTGTTTTTACTATCCAAAATAGAATTGACCTTAATTTTATAAAAAAAACGAGTTGTTCAATAGTTTGGGGACAAAAAAAAAAAAACAACTAAGGTCCTTCCCTTACACCATGCGCATTAAATTCCAGGATTAAAGAGCTAAACGTTGTTTTAAAAGTTAAATCTAAGGACTCTTCGAAGTTCAAATTTACTTCTTAAAGAATTGTTATCTTTATTAAAAAGACATGCATAAATCCCCGTTGTGGCTCAGCGGGTTAAGAACCCTACTTAATGTCTGTGAGGATTCGGGTTTGATACCTTGCCTCCCTCAGTGGGTTAAGTATCCAGCTGGTTAAGTATCCAGCCCTATCTGTGACATACGTCACAGATGTGGCTGGGATGTTGTGGCCTAGGCTGGCGGCTGCTGCTCTGATTCAACCCCTAACCCAGGAACTTCCATATGCCACAGGTATGGCCGTTGAAAAAACAAAACAAAAAACATACAATCTCTTTGCAAAAAAAATTGTCTGTAGAAAGTAATATAATATGTAGGGCCTGCTACTGCATAATTTCACATTACCATGAGTGAAATTGTGTTTCTCAAAGAATAGCATGATATTATGCTCTTAATTTATGCTCTTCTGAGTTTATTCCCCAAGAATAACACTCTGCATAAAATCAGAAGTGTGCCTCAGGCTTCACCTTCATGTTATTATTTGAGGAGAAAAGTGAATTGTAAGTGGCTGCTGGTAGCTTCCCTGGCACCCCTAAGTTCCCTGGGGAGCATCTGCAAAATGCTTGTTACCAAAGAAATTTCAGGAGTTCCCATCATGGCTCAGCGGTAACGAACCCAACTAGTATCCATGAGGACTCGGGTTCAATCCTTGGCCTTGCTCAGTGGGTTAAGGATCCAGCATTGCTGTGAGCTGTGGTATAGGTCACAGATGTGGCTCTGATCTGTTGCTATGGCTGTGGTGTAGGCCAGCAGCTACAGCTGTAGATAGACCCCTAGCCTGGGAACTTCCATATGCCTTGGATGCAGCCCTAAAAAGACCAAAAGAAAGAAAATTCACACTTGAAGTTGCATTGTGGGAAGGGAAGGTGAAGTTGGATGATTGACTTGTTTCATCAACTTGGTATCTCCATGTACCTGGGAAGGTAGGGGGCGGGGGGTGGGGGGAGGAGGAAAAGGGAAGAAGAGGTGCATATATTACCTCCAAAAGTGGGCTTTATTAAAAGAGTTGGTACTAAAGAAGACTATGTGCCTGGCACCCATAGCCCCAGGGTTGAGTGGTCAGAGAGCGTTCTTTCTACGTAACCACACATCATGTTTCTTGGCTCTGCTGCCAGATCAAGCCACAAACGACTGGCCCAGGAATTGACCGAGTTACCCAAATCAAACATATGGGACCAGTCAGCAGCATTGGTGATCTGGCATGAGAACTCTGTGTTGGGTGGAGACCAAGCAAGCCCATCCAGCCTGACTCCAGGACAGACTGAGTGTGAGGCACACAGAGGGAAAGCCAGAGAGGCAGAAGCCAAGTTCAGTGTGAAATCAGAGAAGCCAGGGCCTGGGAATGGCTGGCTGAAAAGCCACAAAATAACAGTATTTCAGTGACCAAGCAGCAGCTATTGTCACCTAGCCCAAGAGGAATTTGCAGTTCTGCACAAAATACAGTGAGCAGCTTTAGAGTAAACGTGAAGTCATCCAAGGGTGCATTTAATTCTTTTCATTATCTATCTTGGAAACCTATGGAATCATCTGAGGAGGGGGTTAGAAGGGATATAAGAAAGATCGACCTTGGGCTTAATTCAGGACATAGAAATGATACAATGAGATGAAAGCTGCATTCCCTGTTCAGACTGGTGGGGAAACGGCAAAAGTGTGATAGGAAATGTGAGCAAAGGCGGCTATGGTGAAGAGAAGAAAGCAGGTAGAATCTTGGAGAGGAAGAAAAAGTCACTGTTTCAGCCATAACACATGGAAGGCCTGTTGGCAAAGTCAAGCACATATGTGACAACTGTCTTCCTTCTCAATCCTGCCTACACACAGGGCTGGAGAGAGGAGAGACCTGGTCCACAGCAAGGAACGAAGCTGCAAGTAGAATAGCAATAAAACCTGCAAAGTGAAAAGACAAGTGCGATCAGAGGCCTTAGGGTCTCCAGGACCAGGGGAAGGAAAGGCAGAGGCTGCCTTGGAATCTCAGAGCCTTTATAGAACCTCAAAATTACAGCAACCTGTCAGTCTTTCATTCGTTCAACAAATATTTACTGAGCCTTGAATATGTGCCAGATCCTATGCTGGATTCCGAGTGAATACAGGCAACAACAGTATGGCTCTTGTTCTCAAGAAACTGGCAGGGTGGTGGAAGAGAGATACCAGCAGTCACATCACAACATTGTATTCGCTTCCCATGGCTGCTATAACAAATGACACCAAACCTAATTGCTTAAAACAACACATATTTATTATCTTATAATTCTGAAGGTCAGAAGTCCAAAATGGATCCCCTTGGGCTAAAATTAAGGTGTCAGCAGGGTTTTGTTCCCTTCTGGGGGCTCCAGGGGAGAAACAGTTTCTTGTGTTTTCCAGCTTCCAGAGGCTGCCTGCTTCTCTGGCTCATGACCCTTTCCATCTGCACAGCCAGCAATGACTGATGAGTCTTTCTCTCATTGCTTTACTCTGACACTGACTCTTCTGCCTCCGTCTTCCACATTTAAAGACCCTTGTGGTTATACTGGGCCCACTGGATAACCCAAGATAATCTTCCTAATCTCAGGTCAGGTGATTAACAACCTTAATTCCAATTGCAATTTTTTTTTGCTTTTTCTTTTTAGAGCTGTATCCATGGCATACAGAGGTTCCCAGGCTAGGGGTTGAATCGGAGCTATAGCTGCCGGCCTACACCACAGCAACAGCAACAGCAACACAGGATCCAAGCCATGTCTGCAACCTACACCACAGCTCACAGCATCGCCAGATCCTTAACCCATTGAGTGAGGCCAGGGATCAAACCCACATCCTGGAGTCCCATCGTGGCGTGGCAAAAAACAAATCTGACTAGGAACCATGAGGTCACGGGTTCCATCCCTGGCCTTGCTCAGTGGGTTAACCATCTGGCGTTGCCATGAGCTGTGGTGTAGATCGCAGAGGCGGCTCGGATCTGGCATTGCTGTGCTCTGGCATAGGCCAGCAGCAACAGCTCTGATTAGACCCCTAGCCTGGGAACCTCCATATGCCACGGGTGTGGCCCTAAAAAGACAAAAAGATGAAAAAACAAAACAAAACCAAAAAACCCACATCCTCATGGATACTAGTTGGGTTCAGTTACCACTGAGCCACGATGGGGAACTCCACATCTGCAACCTTAATTCTCCCTCGCCATGTAGCGTGACATTTTTTAATTGAATAAATTTGACAGATAACAATTGTGTGAATTTAGACTGTACATGTAACATTTGCACAGGCTCTGGGGATTAGGACGTAGATATCTTTGGAGGAAGGGGTGTTTATGCTGCCTGTCACGAATATGATGCATATTATGGTAAAGACAGTGCTGTTGGAGATGGTTCCCGTCCCAAACTGCAAACTGAATACATGCTGCAGGTTCTCCCTCTCACCCTGAATGGTTAGAAAGAACAGGAATGATATACAAGTAAGTCAATAAATTCATAATCATCCTGGACAACAAGGAGAGCTCCGGGTGGACTGGAAACCCTGAGGAATCCCCAAAAGATAGATGGCAGGTGGAAAATGGCCAGAAATGAAAAATGCAGCCCAAAGTGTGCATAGCAGTAGACTGCCGCAGGAGTTAAAGAACACCAAGAGAATGCCATGCCCAGAGAGGGTGGATCCTGGGAGATCCCAGGCTCAAGAGCCACCAACAAGGCACTGATTATTCAGCACGCCACAGCATATCAACCACTCCACACACACTCTCCTTTCTTGTGTCCTTGGGTCAAGAGATTCCAGCAGGATTACCTGCCTTCGGACGGGAGCAGTGGGTATAAGATCATTAGGTGGAGAGAAAGGACAGTATTCCTGGTGACTGTTGACACATGGGAGGAGAAGGAAGCACCCACATGCAGAAGATGAGCTGCCAAAACACCCTACCCCTTAGTATATCCCCCTGCCAGACAGTTATGGACAGAAGATTATAATGTAACCACGACCCTGTCTCATACCCCTTTTGCTAGGTCATGTACAATGGAGAAGGAAAACATCAAACAGGCATCTGAGATAAAGGATGAGCTTTCAACTAAAATAATTCCCAAGCATTGGGAGAAAGTCAACATCTTAAAAGAAATATCAAATCCAATGCATAGAAGAACTTTCATGCTGTGAAATAGATCACAGAGCAAGAATAATTATACATTCTCTGGTGGAAATGGATATCTCCTTGATTTTTTAAAAATTAACCAAAAAAATTGAACATGATTTTGAAACACTAAAAATCCCTCACAAGAATGACCAGAATGGGCACAGTTAAACGGTACGTGTGTGATCAGGAAGACTGAGGAAATATGTTTTTCTATCACATAGCACAAAACAAAATAGGCAAGTTAGTCTATTTTTTCAAAAAGCGGAAATACACAGAGGAGTGATCTAACACTTGCAATATCAGCTAATAGTAAAGTTCTGAAGGAGAAAATACAAAGAATATGAGAGGAAGTTATACTCAAATAAATAAAGAACAAAATATCCCAGCATTGAAGACAAACATGACTCTTCGGTTTGAAAGGGCCCATCAAATGCCAATTGGGATTGGTTTTTCAAACTAACATGCCGATCAACTGTGATGCAGTTTCAGATGCCCTGGTAAGGAGGAACTCTTAAACACTTCCAATGAAGAAAAAAAAAAATCGATGAACTACAAAGGTATGAGAATCGTACAGATACTAAGCCTCACTGAAAAACAGGATATAAGAAACAAAAAGGAAAGGGAGAGAGTGTTTCAAAATTCAGAGGAAAAATAGCTTTGACCTTGGAATTATATACACAGCCCAACTATTGTTGAAGTGTGAAAATACAAGACTTTTTTATTTGTGGGGGCCTCAGAAAGTTTATCACCTGCAGACTTACTCTGAAATAAATAATAAAAGAGGATAGATCAATACTAAGAAAAATGAGCCCCCAAAAAAGTGAGAGGCAAAAAGCAATGGTGAACAAAGACTTTAGTAAATTTGTTCAAACTAAAGAGGACAAAATGGGGGGAAAAAGAGGAATAAAGGAGAAACATTAAAAGGATAAAAAGCCGGGGAGCTGGCAGAAGAAGGCAAAGGCAGCACCTAGTCCACAGAGTAACAGAGGCGGTCTTGAGGGCTGTGACCTCTGAAAGCCCAGAATTTGCAGAATTTGATAAGAATATGAAGAGCTTGCACGGAGACCTGAAAATGACCAAAGTGATGATGTATCAAGAAAAAAAACTGGCCTTGGGAGTTCCGTTTGTGGCTTAGAGGTTAACAAACCCGACGAGGATCCATGAGGCTTCAGGTTCGATCCCTGGCCTCACTCAATGGGTTAAGGATCCGGCATTGCCATGAGCTGTGGTGCAGGTCGCAGACGCAGCTCAGATCCCAAGTTGCTGTGGCTGTGGCATAGGCTGGCGGCTGTAGCTCCAATTCGACCCTAGCCTGGGAACCTCCATATGCCTCGAGTACAGCCCTAAAAAGCAAAAAAGAAAAAAGAAAAGAAAAGAAAAAAAAACTGGCTTTGGCAGAATTGTATAAAGATGATGTGAAATGCAAGTCTTCCTAATCTGATAGACCTTAAATTGCAGTCTTTAAACCCCATGAAAGCCACCTCACATGTTTTCCCACCACTGCGGAGATGTTCACTTGTATAAGGTACTGACCATCGTTCCATCCATTTACTGTATTCAAGTGAACGTGAGTACAGTAGATTACACATAATTCGGTCTCCTGGGAAGACTGTGAGTGATCTTTTCAAAGAGACTAGGGAACATGGGACTGTGCCTCTCAATGAAGTCTCAAGAGCTTTGGGTGATGACATATCTACAGATGGAGGGTATGGAATGAATCATTCCTTTTTTTTTTTTTTTTTTGTCTTTTTAGGCCGCACCCTTAGCACATGGAAGTTCCCAGGCTAGGGGTCTAATGGGAGCTGTAGCTGCCAGCTACAGCCACAGCCACACCAGATCTGAGGCACATCTGCAACCTACACCACAGCTTGTGGCAGTACCAGATTCTTTAACTCACTGAGCGAGGCCTGGGATGGAACCCACATCCTCATGGATACTAGTTGTATCCTTACTGGATAGGTCACCATGGGAACTCCCCGATTGTTCCTTTTGTAAGTGATCTGAATGTATCTATGGAGAAAATCAGCTGCAAAATGTTCAGATTCTGCTTAACCTGTGAAGCAAACAGTTTCAGTTTAGATGATAGAAAATCAAGACCTTACAGTGACCCAACAATTGCTCAATTTCTGGAGTCCCTTAAGAGAAAGGTGACTCTTTGCATGCATGCCTGAAATTCAACAACTTATATTAGAAATCTTTAAAAGTGGAGTTATCGCTGGCAGAAGATTTCAAAAGAAATTCCCCAGGAGCTTCTACAGCTGGTTCAAGGGGGCCAAGTGAATTTCAGTATGGAGGATCATCAAGATCAGGAATACGTACAACCTAGAATAAGGCTCAAGGCTTTTTGTAGAGAAAGCAAAAACTTGGATGCCTTAAGCCTGAAATAGTCGGTACATCTTCCTTCCCAGAAGAGGAGTCAGCAGTTGTTCCTGCTGACAATTCATTTAAGAAAAATTCCCATCAGGTTAGCGGATCAGGGTCATTCGATACAAAGTTTCAACAGTACACACAGGGTCCAGGGTGCTCCAGACTTTATTATCCAGTCCCATCCTGAGTTTGCAACTCTTGACTTAATTCTTGTGACTTCATTTCCAGAGAGCTCACTGATAAAAGCCTGACACAAGAAGCCGATATTGGGGTTTGTTTTGTTTTGTTTTGTCTTGTCTTTTTAGGGCCACACCTGCGGCATATGGAGGTTCCCAGGCTAGGGATCGAATCAGAGCTGTAGCCACTGGCCTATGCCACAGCCACAGCAACATCAGATCCGAGTGGCATCTTAGACCTACATCACAGCTCATGGCAACTCCAGATCCTCAACCCACTGAAGAAGACCAGGGATCAAACCTGCGTCCTCATGGATACTTCCAGATTCGTTACCACTGAGGCATGACAGAAACTCATATTCTTTATGCTGTGATATTCCAGCAACTAAAGTAATATTGTTCTTATCCATGCAGTAGCAGATGGCAAAGATAATATGCCATATTAATAAGAAAAATACTTCCAGCATAAAAACAATCAGACTAGTTTTTAATTACTTTTATAATACATTCTGGTTTTATCCTTATTCTATCTTCCAGCCTTAATACAGATACATTTGGACTAGGAATAGAACTTGAGATAAATATGTTTTGAGTTTTTAGTTGCAGGGTTGGCTTATGTTGATAATTTTTAAACATCCAGGCAAACCAATTTATTATATGCTCAGTGTTAATGTAACAACGTTTATTTGCAGAGAAAAAATGAACAAAACCCTTGATAAATGGTTTGGTAAAATTTGCATTAAAGCTTCTCAATGCTGCATTGACCAACAGCCATTAATAAATCTTTTTGTTGGAGTTTCCTGGTGGCCTAGCAGTTAAGGACTCCTTGTTTTTTGATGCCATGGCTTGGGTTGGATTCCAGGTCTGGGAACTTCTGCATACATGGGCATGGCCAAAAGAAAAGAAAAGAAAAAAGAAAGAAAGAAAGAAAGAAATCTTTTTGTCAAAGTCGAAAGGGTTTTCGTGATATATACTGAAAAGTATTTATATTCCAAGATTGAATGAGTTTGATTATTCGATAAATATTTCTCTTAAGATTTTATGCATCTTTTTACTTATTGATTTAGGTATATTTCTAGTATCAAAAAAATATAGCTTGGCATTTTTACCCGTAGAGCTAAGATCGTCATGAAATAGAAACAAAAAAGACATTAAGGTTGGCACTCCTCGAGATGTGTTAAGTAGCAATCCCTTTCAGAGCCTGTCTTGATCACATTCGTTTATTCACTCAACACATTTTTCTAGGGGACCCACTATATATACTTAACACTGTTCTAACCGCTCAACTCAGAATATATTCTACTCCAAGACAAAACTAGTGTAGAAATTCAGGAATGTGTTTTTTGTCAGACATACTGGATCTAAAGACTGACCAGCATAACATTTGAAATTCTACTAAATATTTCCTGGATGACGCCGACTACCTCAGGAAGGATAGAAAAGTTTTTTTCTTCCCAGACACCACTTCATCTTTGGTCACTATTCCTGGTTAGTTTTCTATTGCTGCCATAACAGATGACTACAATAGTGGCTTAAAATAACACAGATTAATGATCTTACTTCTGTCGGTTAGAAGTCCGAGATGGGTCTCACAGGGCTAAAATCAGACTAAGAGTGGGGCTGTGTTCCTTTCAGTAGGCTCTAAGGGAGAATCATTTCCTTCTCTTTCCAGCTCCTAGAGGCTACCTTGGCTTTTGGCTCCCTTCTTCCATCTTCAAATCCAGCAACAGTGCATCTCTCTGGCTCTTCTCTGTCATCACATCTCTCTGACAACACCCAAGGTAGAGTCTCTCTTTTTAAGGACGTGCGTGATTAAATTGGGCCCCCTGGCAGATTATTCACAGTTATCTCTCCCCGCCACCTTAAGATCTTTAGCAACCTTAATCACATCTTCAAAGTCTCTTTGCTATGAAATAACATATCCTAGGCTCTGTCAGGAGGATCCAGGGGGGAAAAAATCTGTTCTTTGCTTCTTCCAATCTGTAGAAGCTGCTGGCATCCCTTAGCTCAGGTCTGTATCACCTCACCCTCTGCTTCTAACCTGACATCCTTTTTTTTTTTTTTAGGGCCGCACTTGCGGCATAGGAAAGTTCCTGGGCTAGGGGTCTAATTGGAGCTGTAGCCACTGGCCTATACCACAGCTCAGCGCAACACTGGATCCTTAACCCACTGAGCGAGGCCAGGGATGAAACCCGCAACCACGTGGTTCCTAGTTGGCTTCGTTTCTGCTGTGCCACGACAGGAACCACAAACCTGACATCTTTTACGACCAACTTTAATTCCCCCACCTCCCTCCTACAAGGACACTAGTGATTACATTTTGTCTACCTAGATAATCCAGGATAATGTCTATATCTCAAGGTGCCTAATTTAATCACACCTTCAAAGTCCCTTTTTCTGTGTAAGGTGACATAGTTACTGATTTAGGGATTCGAAGACAATATTTTTGGAGGCCCACTATTCTGCATGCCACAGTCCACCTTTTCCCCATAGGTTCACTCCATCCCCAGATAAATCCACGCTTCCCAAAGGTATTCAAAAGTCTCAGTCCATGACAGTGTCAACTCAAAGTCCTACCACCAGTTTAAAAATACTAAATCTTGTCATTTAAATTATCTAAATCAAGTATGGGTGAGGATTTGGGTATAATTCCTGGGGGACAGTACCTCTCCATCTGTGCACCCATGAACCTGTAAAACAAGTTCTCTACTCCCAAATACATTGGTAGGACAGACGCAGACTAACAATTGCAGACATTCCCATTCAAAAAGCAGAAGATGGAATGAGAAAAGGAGCTACCAGCCCCCAGCAACTTAAAAATCCAGCAAGGCGCACTCAGTTAGGTTTCAAGGCCTGGGAGGAATGTGTGGCTTGCAGCTCCATCCTTTGGGTTTGTGACTCCCTTTCAGAGCATCTTTTCTTTTTCATGGAAGGTGGCACCGTTTATAGACAACATTTTTAGCAGCTTGTTTCTTGATTGTGGAATGAGGAGGAGGCAGGAAGGCATCCAACTACCTTCTTTCATTTCATGCATTCTCTGACCCTTTCCATTTAAAATGGCAGTGTTTCTACTGGTATAACATTCTCAAGAAACTTGTGGGCCTCCTCTGCATCTAATGGGAGACAGGAGGCTCCTCCACAGATCTTCCATGGATGGTACCATCTTTATCTCTGGCTTCTTATGAGATGGCTGAGGTTGATCTATGAGTCACACACTTAAACCTTTCAAAGAGCCTTTGAGTGACTGAATACTCAGACCTTGTGATTTTTCTGAGATGTTAAGAAAATATTGTACAGCTGCACCCTCATCTCTTTTGCTAGAGCAAGCTTTCATGAGAGTGAATCTCTTATTTTAGTGTCTTTTGCCTTTTGGGTAGGCTGAGAATTTCCCAAACGGCTTTTTTTATTTGATAGTTCTGTTCTCAATCCATCAATCTCCTCTCACATTTTGCTATAACCAGCAAGAAAAAAGCAGGCTATTCTTCTCATACTTTTCTTGGAAATCTCCTTAGCTAAATATATGTTTCTCATGTATTTTGTAATCTTTATTTTTTTTTTCATTTTTCCTTTTTTCTTGGTGGGGGTGGGGGCGCACCTGCAGCATAAGAAGTTCTCAGGCTATGGATCCAACTGGAGCTGCAACTGCTGGCCTACACCACAGCCATGGCCACAGCCATGGCAATGCAGGATCCCAACCGCATCTTCGACCACGGCTGCTGCTTGCCGCAACACTGGATCCTTAACCCACTGGGTGAGGCCAGGGATCAAATCTGCATCCACGTGGATCCTAGTCGGGTTCTTAACCTGCTGAACCACCATGAGAACGCCACAAATTTTGTTTTCTATGTAACTGCAGGACACAATTCACCTAAGTTTTTTGCCGCTGGAAAATAAGAATCCCTTTCCTCCAGTTTCAAATGGCATGTTCTTCATTTTCTTCTGAGCCCTCACAAGCAGTGCCTTTAATGTCCTTATCTCTGCTAACAGTCTGTTCAAAATGATGTATATATTCTCTGCGGTGATTTAGGTATTGTCTGTTATGCTCCTTACTTCCTTTGAGCCCTCACTAGCGTTAACTTCCATATATCTACTAAGATCTATTCCAAGCAATCTGGTCTCTTTCTGTCATGCTCATCAAACGTCTTCCAGCCTCTACCTACTGTCCAATTCCAAAGCCACATCCACATTTTTAGGTATTGGTTACAGTAAATAGCACCCTACTTCCAGAAGTGCTTCCAGAAGAGCCTGTTATATCTACTCACTGCCAGCTGCCTTGAATGTGCTAAGGGCAGGATGGGAATTCACCTTTCTCCAGCAGCCTGGTTAATTCAAGAAGGTGGGTTTACCTGTGCTAGGTGTGTTAATACTTGGAGTGCTACCAGAACTGCCACAGGATAGAAGGGTCGATCCCAGCAGAACAGCAAAATCATTTTTCTCAGTGTCATAATACAGAGTGAGAAGATTATTCCTGGAGTTTCCTAGTGGCTTAGTAGGTTAAGGATTTGGTGTGATCACTTTCTGTGGCTTGAGCCAGGAATCCTGGCCCTGGAACTTCCATGTGCCACAGACATGGCGGAAAAAAGAAAAAGAAAAAGAAAGTCAAAGACTTGCAGCACAATACATAAGACAGATACCATTTTGAGGGAAAAGACTGTTTCCACAAGATATGCGCATGATGTAAACTCACGGAAACATGTCTGGCACCATACTTGCCTCTGTGGAGGGGACTGGAATTGGAAGAAATGATTGAGAAGAACCTCAGCAGTAGTTTTGTTTTGTTTTGTTTTGTTTTTCCTAGTCAGATCATGTTATTTTTTTTTTTTTGGTTTAACAATTTTTTTGTTCCACAAAGATTAGACAGTATAGCTCATTGATGTAAACCTGTGATATTCCCATTGTAGCATTAGTTTTAATATTTGAATCTTACTGTGAGACTATATATTATTCTACTTATGAAGTCAAAAACAAATAACATTGTTTAAAAAAAAAATCACCGTCAAGGAATTCCCATTGTTGTTTAGCACAGGTTCCACCCCTGGCCTCGCTCAGGGGATTAAGGATCCGGCGTTGCCGTGAACTGTGGTGTAGGTTGCAAATGCAACTTGGATCCCGTGTGCTGTGGCTATGATGTAGGCTGGCAGCTATAGCTCTGATTCAGCCTCTAGCCTGGAAACTTCCATATGCTATGGATGCCATCCTAAAAAAGACACACACGCAAAAATCAACATCAAAAAATGAAGTGCCCAGAAAGTAGTGAGGAAGAGGTGGTTGACTCTGCCATCTTGGGTCTCAGGGGAAGTCACAGAAAATGTGACATCAGAATTGGATCTTTTTTTGGGAGGGGGCCATGCCCCCGGCATGCGGAAATTCCTGGGCCAGGGATCCAGCCGATGCCACAGCTTTAACCAGAGCCACAGCAGTAGCAACGCTAGATCCTTAACCTGCCGAGCCACGAGAGAACTCCAGAATTGGATCTTAAAGAGGCATTGCCTGAGGAAAGGAGACATGTTATAGACATGCCAGCTTGAGAATAAAAGGATGTATTTGAGGAATGACAAGAATTTGTATCAGCAGAGTTTGGGTGTGTGTGGTTAAGTGAGGAGAAGACAGGAGGGAAGAAGTGCTGCAAGGATAGATCTAGGGTCTTGGGGGGTGGGGGGATGCGCTGGGGTTGTGGGATGGAAATCCTATAAAATTGGATTGTGATGATCATTGTACAACTACAAATGTAATAAATTCATTGAGTAATAAAAAAGAAAGAAAGAAAAGTGCTAAACAAAAAATAAAATTAAATAAATAAGTAAATAAATAAGTAAATAAATAAATAAATAAAACTAATCACAAAAGTGACATCCCATCACCCTTACTGTATTCCATTGGTTAGAAATAAGTCTACACTAGATCCACCCTCCCCTTGAGGGTTATATTAGTGTTCAGGGGTATGCTATAACCAAAGGTCCCCAAAGGGGACCATCTCAGGAACTTTAATGTCTCATGAATTATCTGCAGGGTTTGCCCAACGACAAATAAGAAGGGCAGGTGGATAAGGAAGAGGAAAAAAGAGTGTTTTCTGTACAGTATGAGTCAGCTGTTTTCACTTGGGATTTCTAAGCTAGCAAACGTGTAGAAGATAGCTGAGAAATTAAAAAAAAAAAAAGGATAGATCTAGGGTCTGTTGTAAAGGGCTGTTATGCTACACAAAGCTAGTTGAACTTGTGTAGACAAGTGCTTAAGTCACCTAAGGGACGAGATCAACAAAGAAGTCATCCTCTGGCTACCAGATTGGAATCAGAGGTGGGACATGGATTGGAGAGGTAGGGAGTGACTGCTAGAGACTGGTTAAGGAGGCTGCTGAATTGCCCAATCAAGACTTGCCCTTTAGAATGTAAATTCGTACCACCACTGTGGAAAACAAACAGTACAGAGGTTCCTTAAAAAACTAAAAATAGAGCTACCATATGATCCAACAATCTCACGCCTGGGAGTATATCCAGAAAAGATGAAAGCTCTAATTTGAAAAGATACATGCACCCCAGTGTTCATAGCAGCACTATTTACAATAGCCAGGACATGGAAACAACCTAAATGTCCATCAACAGATAATTGGTTTAAGATGTGGTGTGTGTGTGTTTGTGTGTGTGTGTATATATATGTGATATATATGTGCGTGTATATATATATCATAGTGTTTGTGAGGATGTGGGTTTGATCCCTGGCCTTGCTGAGTGGGTTAAGGATCCAGTGTTGCTGAAAGTTGTGATGTAGGTCACAGATGTGGCTCAGATCCAGCGTTGTAGTGGCTGTAGCATAGGCTGGCAGCTGCAGCTCCGATTCGACTCCTAACCCAGAAACTTCCATATGATGCAGGTACGGCCATAAAAAGAATTTTTAAAAAACTGGAGTTCCTGTCGTGGCGCAGTAGTTAATGAATCCGACTAGGAATCAGGAGGTCACGGGTTCGATCCCTGGCCTTGCTCAGTGAGTTAAGGATCCGGTGTTGCCGTGAGCTGTGGTGTAGGTCGCAGACACGGCTTGGATGCTGCGTTGCTGTGGCTCTGGTGTAGGTTGGCGGCTACAGCTCCGATTAGACCCCTAGCCTGGGAACCTCCATATGCCACGGGAGTGGCCCTAGAAATGGCAAAAAGACAAAAAAAAAAAGTGTGTGTGTGTGTATGTATGTCATACACACACAATGGGATAGTTCTCAGCCATAAAAAAAATGAAATATTGCCATTTGCAGCAAAATGGAAGGACCTAGAGAATCTCATACTAAGTGAAGTAAGTCAGAAAGAGAAAGACAACTACCATGTGATATCACTTACAAGTAGAACCTAAAATATAACACAAATGAACTTATCTACAAAATAGAAACAGGCTCATGGAAATAGAAAACAGACTTGTAGTTGCCAACAAGGCGGGGTTGGGAAGGGAAGGATTGGGGGTTTGGGATTAGTGGATACAAACTCTTATATATAGAATGGACAAGCAACAAGGTCATACTACATCGCACAGGGAAATATTGTAAATATCCTGTGATAAACCATAATGGAAAAGAATATGAAATGTATAGTATAACTGAATATGAATGTATAGTTTAACTGAATCACTCTGCAGAAATTGACAACACTGTAAATCAACTATATTTCAATAAACTTTTTCAAAAAAGCATGATATATTGCCATTTATAGCAACATGTATGGACCTAGAAAATATACCATGTGTATATATATGGTCAGACAGAGAAAAGAGAACTATCATATGATACCTTTATATGTGGAATCTGGAAAATAATACAAATGAATCTATATACAAAACAGAAACAGACTCATAGACAGAAAATAAACTTGTGGCTATCAAAGGGGAAACAGAGAGGGCAGAGGAATATATTGGGAGTATGGCATCAACAGATACCAACTACTATATATAAATAAGATAAGCAACAAGGATTACTGTATAACCCAGGGAAATATGTTCAATACTTTACGATAACCTATAATGGAAAATAATCTGAAAATATATACATGTGAATGATTGCATCACTTTACTCTATACTTAAATTATTGCCCCTTAAACGGCAAAATATATGTAGAGAGAGAAAAAGGGCTTGACCTGAGAGATAATCAGGAGGAGGAACCACCAGTCGTCTTCTCTCAGCATCTACCCCACCTTCGTGTGGTAACTGCACCCCGCTTTAGGGAAGCAAACAAAAACTCACCTTGTGTTTTAAGCTCAGGACTCCAGGGTAGAACACACGATCTAAGTCATTAACTTGTTCTCTTCCCTGGGCCCCTTTTGCTGGAGGAGCACATGACCCCAATCAGGACAATCAGGCCATCAAGACCCAATTCTGGGACTTCTGTAAGAAGTCTCCCCCCTGCTAGATGAAGTGGTGTGATGATGGGAGCCTGGGATGGCCCAGGCTCCCATGGACCTGGGATGGAGCCCCCTACCTGCCTGAGAGGATGTAGAGCCTATAACTGGATCCTGGTAGCATCTTCTGAGCAGCTGAGTTAAGGGGTTAAGATACCCAGGGAACCTCAGGAGAGCCAAAGTTTCAAGCTCCTGAATCCCAGTACAGCCGGCCTCACAGAACCTACAGCAAGAGCCAGTGGGAGATTCAAGGCTGTCCCAGGACCCTCGGCAAATTGAATTCTCAGGTCTTCATATCTGTTTCTCTGCCCTTGTCAACTTTCAGATGCTGTCAACTGGCCTTTCCCTTACCTCCCCCCTGCCCCAAGGCCCCGACCAGCTCTGAACATCTATCTCAGTGGGGCCCCCAAAGTCATGATCTCTAGTCAGCCTGCAAATCACCTGACCTTGAGCTAGATGTCTGGCAGCTAGGGTAGAGTGTGGCAGGGGAGGGGCTTAGGGCCCCTTGGAGGTAGGCTCTATGAGGGGCAGGCAACCCACTTGACAATCAGGTCCGGCTTGTGTGAGAGCCAATTCTGTTTCCAGAGTGGCAGTCTGGAGCTTTGAGCACTTTTTTGTCCCTCTGCCCAACCCTTGTAGCTTCCCACCAGATATACATCGAATTATAGCTCTCGAACCGCGGATTTCCTTGGTCAAGTGAGGCTGAGCAACCTGACATCCCACAATCCTGTGCTCCAGGGACCCAGACCTCCCCCCAGCACACAGACTACATCAGAGAAGCCTGAGAATACGCACCAAATCATCTGCACTATGCTGTTTATTGTCACATTACCCATGGGACAGGGGCGGACAGGGAGGGGAGCCTCCAGGCGGAGAGGCGGAAGGAAAGGGGAGGTGGGAACTCTGCCTTCCTCCAGGCTGGTGCCTGTGGGAGCTCGGCCACCAGCGGGACACCCTTAGATGCAGGCACAGTGCTGGGTGAGAAGGTTGGGCACCGTCTCGTACTTGAAAGAGTAACCTCCATCCGAGGTGGTGCGAACGCGTAGGGACCTCATGGTCCCCGGGAGAGCAGCGCAGCAGGGCTGAGCCCCTGGCACCAACAACAGGGGCTGGACAGGGGTAGGGGGCGCCCCAGGGACAGACAGGGGCAGGTTGGGCAGGGTTGGCAGCCCACAGCCCCCGTGACAGTAGTGGAAGATGAAACTGGGAGGGTGCACGATCCACCGGTCCCAGCCCAGCTCCTGGAAGGAGATGTTGAGGGAAGCTCTGTGGCAGTCGGAGTGCACAGCGGGTTCCTCCGGGGGCCTCTGCAGCAGGCGCAGCGCGGCGGGGGACCAAGGCCAGGGCAGAGGGGCGGTGGAGCGTCGGGCCCTCTCCCCTCCGCTGGGTGGCCTGGCCCGAGTGTGGACCACCAGGAAGGGGGTGGCCTCGGGCCGGGCTGAGCAGGAACAGAGAGGACAGCGCAGCAGCAGCACCAGGACTGGGTGGGTCAACAAAGGGAGGGCAGAGGCGGCCAGGTGCAGCACAGCCCAGCGAGGGGGCGCCTGGCCCAGTGACATGGGCACAGCCACAGGACCCCTGGATGACAGTGCCAGCAGGTCCAGCAGGGGCCCAGAGCTATTGGCGGCTGCCATCCCCTGTCTGTCCAGTCCCGTGTGGAACCACAGCTGAGCTGAAGTCACCTGGCGGCTGCGTGTGTGCTGGGACGGCCGGAATACATATGTGAAGAGGCCCTCCTCAGCCTCCCGGGCCAGCTCTCCAGCAGCTGGCTCGTCCCCACAGCTGGCACCTGCAGGAGGCAGAAGGAAGGGAGAGGGCAGCCCTGACTGGCAGAACCTGGGACCCCTCCTCCTCAGCAGGCAGGATCTGGCTGCCACTCAGGAGCCTGCCAAGCACTCGGTTCTGCCCAAGTCTTGGGAGAATGGAAGGACGCGCCCGCTCCCCATTTGTTATTCCATTATCAAGGGACTTTAAAAATACCAGACGTAAAAAAATAATAATAATAAAAACTAAAAAAAAAAGGGAGTTCCTGCTGCGGCTCAGTAGTAACAAACTCGACTGGTATCCGTGAGGACACGGGTTTGATCCCTGGCCCTGATCAGTGGGTTAAGGATCTGGAGTTGCCAAGAACTGAGGTATAGGTCACAGACGAGGCTCAGATTCCACAGATTCCACGTTGCTGTGGCTGTGGTGTAGGCCAGCAGTTGTAGCTCTGATTCAACTCCTAGACCCCTAGCCTGGGAACGTCCATGTGCCATGGATGCATCCTTAAAAAGACCAAAGAAGAAAAAAAAGAAAAAAAAAATACATTTCCAACTTCTCTCTGAAGTGGTTTTAGCAATCAATATTTTCATCAGCGATATGTAGGCGCTTTCTCCGTTCTCCAATGCCTGGAATTGTTAGTTGGATTTAAATTTTTGTTCATCTGAGACTATGAAATGGTACTTTGAATGATGTGTACACAGGCATTTGCTGTATTAGTCTTTATATCTTTTTACATGTCAGAAATATTGCATGGAAAATTCTTTAAAATAGGGAGTTCCCTGGTGATCTAATGGTTAGGATTCAGTGCTTTCACCACTGCAGCCCAGGTTCAAACTCTGTTCTGGGAACTGAGATCCCACATCAAGTCACCACACGCCATGGCCAAAAAGAAAAAAGAAAAGAAATTCTTTAAAAAGACCAGTTAGGATTCCTCCTATGTCTCAACAGGATGGGCAATGTATCTGGAGAGCTGGGATGCAGGTTCAATCCCCAGTCCAGCACAGTGGGCTAAGGATCCAGTGTTGCTGTAGCTACTGAGTAGGTCACAACCATGGTTGAGATCTGATCCCTGGCCTGGGAACTCCATATGCTGTGAGGCAGCCAACATAGAGAAAAGAAAAAAAAAAAAAGAAAGAAAGAAAGAAAGAAAGAGAGCAGGTTAACAGCAAGAGGGAGGAGGAGAAAGGATACAGCTCAGAATAAAGGACAGTTCTTCCTAAGAAAGTAGAGTTGGCATCCTTACCCTGAAAGGCATATAGACTGTACCAAACAGTCATGAACCAGCACTAGCTGAAGTACTGACAATTGAAGCTGCACTGTTAAGTGGATTATCTCATTATAAACCTCACGACAGAAAAATAATGTATATATTTTAAAGCTGGGTCACTCTGCTGTACAGCGGAAATTGATAGGACATTGTAAATCAACTGTAATTTTAAAAAATAAAAAATAGGAGTTCCCGTCGTGGCGCAGTGGTTAACGAATCCGACTAGGAACCATGAGGTTGTGGGTTCGGTCCCTGCTCTTGCTCAGTGGGTTAACGATCCGGCGTTGCCGTGAGCTGTGGTGTAGGTTGCAGATGCGGCTCGGATCCCGCGTTGCTGTGGCTCTGGCGTAGGCCAGTGGCTACAGTTCCGATT
This sequence comes from Phacochoerus africanus, assembly GCF_016906955.1. Taxonomy (NCBI): domain Eukaryota; kingdom Metazoa; phylum Chordata; class Mammalia; order Artiodactyla; family Suidae; genus Phacochoerus; species Phacochoerus africanus. The sequence continues at coordinate 187,122,798 of NC_062546.1, read as the reverse complement.
TGACCCCTAGCCTGGGAACCTCCATATGCCGCGGGAGCGGCCCAAAGAAATAGCAAAAAGACAAAAAATAAAAATAAATAAAAAATAAAATAAAATAAAATAAAAAATAAAGTCGATCCCTCAAAAATAAGTAATAACTCGGATTTAAATTCCAAACAAAATACAAATAAAATAAACCTCACAATAATTGATCCATTTTGCAGATAAGAAAACTGAGGGTTAAAAAGACGAAGTGCCACTTAACCACTACGTGGCCAGGCTGGGATTCTGCCTGACCCCCTAAAGCCGCACTTTCACTCACTGTGCCTCACGGGTGTCAGAAGCGCAGGGAGAAAGGGAATACTCTCTGAGAGAAAAGTGGACCAGATTATGAGAGAGTCTATCCAGGAGTTCCCACTATGGCTCAGCCTGACTAGTATCGATGAGGACACAGGTTTGATACTGGCCTCTCTCAGTGGATTAAGGATCTGGCGTTGCCGTGAGCTCTGGTGTAGGTCACAGACGCTGCTCGGATTCTGCATTGCTGGGGCTGTGGCATAGGCCAGAGGCTACAGCTCTGATTCGACCCCTAGCCTGGGAACCTCCGTATGCCACAAGTGCAGGTGCAGCCCTAAAAAGACAAAAATAAATAAGTAAATAAACAAGAAAGTCTAGCCAAAGGGGGGCTTTACTCATTGAGTCAGTGGAACACAGGGAGGTGAGAAGGAAACTCCCAAGCTTCCCAACTAATCTTTCTTCTGCATTCTAGATACCTTCTCAAGTTTCAGTTACTTGGGACTAAAGAAACAGTGTTTGGAGTGGGGAGCAAAAGCAAAGATAGAAGGAAAGATGGCAGGAAGGGGCCCACACCCAGATATCTCCTTCTAGGGACTCTTGGCCACCCAATCCACTGTCTCCCACATGCCCCCGATGAGCCACACACTCTAGATGCCCCATCTCACTCCACCCTGAGAGGTAGGAATTACCGCCCATCTTACAGAAGAGGGGACAGAGGCTCAGCAAGGTTCAGTAACTGGTCCATGGTTACAAAGCCAGTTGAGTGGCAGGTCTGGGATTCAAATCCGAACAGGCCTGGCTCCCAAGCCCATGGTATGCCACACTGTTTCTCAAAGTCAAGGTGCCAGTTCCCCACCCTCATTACCTGTAGCCGGGAAAAGGATGGCCTGGGAGACATCCTCCTCCTCGGGCTCAGAGCCCCTGCGCATGAAGCCCCCCACAGCATGTCTTCGGGGCAGACGCCTGACTCCAGGATCCCCACCTTCCCCAGTCACTGCCGGGGGTCCCAAGGCATCCAGGAACAGAGCCCTCACCTTGGCCAGGACAAGCTCCCGGTCCAGCTCCGGGCCCTGGCAGCCATGCCCACTCCGTGGGGCCAACAGCAAGAGGAGCAGCTGAGGCCACATAGCTCACTTGGCCCTGCCAACGGTGAACCCACACCCAGCCCTGTGCCCCTTCTGTCAGGGTCTGCCCAGGGCCTCCCCAATCTCCCCTCCCCATCCCACCAGCCGCCCTCTTCTACCTTTCTCACCCCAGTCTTCCCAGCCCTTCCCACGCCCTGCAGTCCGAGTTGCCCCTGCCCATGGCATTGAGACCTCCTATCTCTGACGCAGATGTCTGTGGCCCTGAGCCTTATCTCCCACTCCCGCCAGGAATGTGGGGGTGGGGGTGGGGGCGGGTGAGGCTTTTCACCCCAAGTGACCTGACCCACACATACAACTCCCTGCCCCCCCTCCCTCAACACACACACAAAGTTACAACCCAGCATCCAGCACAGAGGTGACATCAGGTGGGACAGGAGTCTGGAAGCTGGGGTCTGCCAACTCCTAAAAAAGTTACTTGTCAGGAAGATAGGACAAGCCAGGCCCTCGGACCTTCAGGGTCTCCTTTCAACCAGGCAGCTGCTGGGCCAGTCCTGGGGGGAAGGGCTGGGGCATGAGCTAGAACTGGGGGTAGGGTGGGGGGCAGGAGGTCCCCCCTGCTCTATACTTAGCCTGGAGGAGCCTGTCTGGGCTCTTGTCCTCCAGCTGTGTCATCAGAGAATATTTTTGGGATTGGCAGCTGCAGGCGCCTCTGCCACTCAGGCCCAAGCCTGGCGGGCGGTTGGGGACCTGGCGGCTGGAGGTGGGAGGGAGGAGGGGAAGGGGCCCTGGCTGTGGGAGGGGACTGGGAAGACTGGCTCTCCAGAGCAGGAAGCCAGGCCGCAGGCAAAGGAGGCTGCGGGGCCCCTCGCTGGAGAGGCAAACAGGAAGGACTGCCCCCTGAGCCCTGGGTCCCCGGCCCGGGAATCGCCGCCACCGCAGAGCCGCAGCTCCCGGCCGAGGGTAAGGAGACGAGCCGGGAGCGGGCGGCCAGGGGAGAGTTCCGCGGGCCCCGTCACCCGGTCCCAGGCGAGCCCCGCCTCCCGGGCTCCCGCCGCTGCGATGAAGGCGGGCTCGGGGGATCAGGGGAGCCCCCCGTGCTTCCTGCGCTTCCCGCGGCCCGTGCGGGTGCTAAGCGGCGCGGAGGCCGAGCTCAAGTGCGTGGTGCTGGGGGAGCCGCCGCCCACTGTCGTGTGGGAGAAGGGCGGGCAGCCCCTGGCGGCCTCGGAGCGCCTGAGCTTCCCGGCGGACGGCGCCGAGCACGGCCTGCTGCTGAGCGGCGCGCTGCCCACCGACGCGGGGGTTTACGTGTGCCGCGCCCGCAACGCGGCTGGAGAGGCCTATGCAGCGGCTGCCGTCACCGTGCTGGAGCCGCCGGCTCCCGAGCCCGAGCCCCAGCCCGCCGAGGGCCCGCTGCCGCCGCCCGGGGCCGGAGAGGGCGCCCCGGTGTTCCTGACGGGGCCCCGGTCCCAGTGGGTGCTGCGGGGGGCGGAGGTGGTGCTGGAATGCCAGGTGGGGGGCCTCCCCGAGCCCACGCTGTACTGGGAGAAAGACGGGATGGCGCTGGACGAAGTGTGGGACAGCAGCCACTTCGCGCTCGAGCCGGGCCGCACCGAGGGCCGCCCAGGAGCGAGCCTGGCGCTGCGCATCCTGGCGGTGCGGCTGCCGGACTCGGGCGTCTACGTGTGCCACGCCCGCAACGCGCACGGCCACGCGCGGGCCGGCGCGCTGCTGCAGGTGCACCAGCCCCCCGAGAGCCCGCCCGAGGACCCCGACGAGGTCCCCAAGCCCGTGGTGGAGCCACTCAAGTGTGCGCCCAAGACCTTCTGGGTAAACGAGGGCAAGCACGCCAAGTTCCGCTGCTACGTGATGGGCAAGCCTGAGCCCGAGATCGAATGGCACTGGGAGGGCCGCCCGCTGCTCCCCGACCGCCGTCGCCTCATGTACCGCGACCGCGGTGGCGGCTTCGTGCTCAAGGTGCTCTACTGCCAGGCCAAGGACCGCGGCCTCTACGTGTGCGCCGCTCGCAACTCGGCGGGCCAGACGCTCAGTGCTGTGCAGCTGCACGTCAAAGGTACCGCGGCGCCCCCGGGCGGCCAGAGCCCTGGGGAGGGACCTCCAGCGTCCTCCCAGACCCTTCCCACTCCAATCCCACTCACTGCCCAGAAGATGGCGGGGCTAAGGAAGGTCGAATATTAAAATGCCATTTCCCACCCACCTCCCAGCCCCCAGGGATTCCGATTTAATTGGCCTCCAAGTCCTCCGAGAACATCTTAGCAGCCCCCCCCTCCCCAAGATTGTGAAGCAGAAAGTGGAAAACCACTCTTTAATAAAGGACTTCAAGGAATGATAGATGTACAGACCCAGAGGGGCCCAGAACTCTTGTAGTCCAGTGGTTTTCAACCTCTTTGTTATTTTCACTGAACCCCCAGTGGAAATCCCATCTGGGGCCCCACTATCTAAGGCAGATGAAAGGATCAGTTTATTTTATTTTGCTTTTTAGGGCCACACCCGCAGCATATGGAGGTTCCCAGGCTAGGAGTCAAATCAGAGCTGTAGCTGCCAACCTATGCCACAGCCACAGCCACATCAGACCCGAGGGGTGTCTTCAACCTATACCACAGCTCAGGGCAAGGCCAGATCCTTAACCCACTGAGCAAGGTCAGGGATCGAACCTGCATCCTCATGGATGCTAGTCAGATTCTTTTCCACTGAGCCAGGAAGTAATCTCTGAAAGATTTCTCAGTCCAAATGTAGAACATGTATTTACAAAACGAACCAGTGAGAACAAGGGGTCTTTTTTATTGAATATACAGTTTAACATCCATAACCAGGTCTAGTCTGTGAGCCCTGTGGGGAAGGCCTAGCTGCAGGCCTCACATTGAGAAACTGCTGATTTACAACAAAGGACAACTTGAGCGAGGGGAAAAAAAAAAAATGCCCTGCAGTTTTTGACTATTCTTTCATTAGACTGCTCTCCAGTTTTGCAAGACGAGGAAAGTGAAGGAGAGGAAATTTATATTTCAAAATTGAGTCCCCATCAGTGTCTAATAAATGCTTACCTTGCTCATAAATAAAAAATTCAGGAGGGGGAAAAAAAAAAAACCTCTCCACACTCACAGTGAAAGTTAAAGCTCTCCATAAGTTAAACCTCTCCAACTCACAACATTATACCTTCACTAGTTATTACCCAAGGTTTCCCTCAGAGGAAAAAAAGTTGGCACATCCCCTGAGCCCTGCCTGGCATGCAGTCAGGCGTGCAGCACCTGTGCTGCCCTGGTGGCCTCTCAGGTACAGTCAATGTGCACAAACTAACCCCCTGGACAGAAAATAGCCCACGGTGAAGGCAGAGCTTCCAGAGCCACCTGGCAAGACAGTCATGCTCCCCCATCAGCCCACCTGAACCCACCAGCCATTTCTATCGTCATGCTTTTCCTTTGTTTGGTTTTGTTTGTTTGTTTGTTTGGGGGGCCGTACCTGCAGCATATGGAAGTTCTCAGACTAGGGGTTGAATTGGAACTGCAGCTGCCGGCCTACGCCAGAGCCGCAGCAACACCAGATCCAAGCCACATCTGCAACCTACACTGCAGCTCACAGCAAAGCTGGATCCTTAACCCACTGAGCAAGGCCAGGGATCAAACCCGCATCCTCACGGATACTAGTCAGATCCATTACAGCTGAGCCACAGCAGGAAGTCCCACCATCATGCTTTCTTTTTGTAAAATGCAGTTTTGAAAGTAGATAAAATGCTTTCACAATGAAATGCAGCTCAAACCCTTGCAGAATTTTGTGGCGTGCCTGTGAGGGGCCCCAGGAAACAGTTTGAAAATCACTGATGTGGTCCAAGCCTTTCCATCCCTTTCTCTGCTTTACAAGTAAAGAAATTGAGGCCCAGAATCCCAAAAATGGCCTTAGGCAAGGTGGACATGGCTAGTGAGTGTTAGGGTCAGATGAGAATTTGGGGTCATCTGACTTCCCTTCTGGGGGTTTCTGTGATGCCACAGTGCCTGCTGGCTCTGGGAGAAGAGCAAACTGGCCTAAGCTAATGTGGGTTTAGGCAGTGGCTGATGGGAGGAGAGTCTTTCTCCAGGTCTGGCCCTCTCCAGAGCCTTCTCTCGGCTCTCCGTTCTCCACAGAGCCCCGCTTCCGCTTCACCAGGCCCCTGCAGGACGTGGAGGGCCGGGAGCATGGGATTGCAGTGCTGGAGTGTAAAGTCCCCAACTCCCGCATTCCCACGGCCTGGTTCCGCGAGGACCAGCGGCTGCTGCCCTGCCGCAAGTACGAGCAGATCGAGGAGGGCGCCGTCCGGCGTCTCATCATCCACAGGCTGAAGGCGGATGACGAGGGCGTCTACCTGTGCGAGATGCGTGGCCGGGTGCGCACCGTGGCCAACGTGACGGTCAAAGGTCGGCTGGCCAGCGGGAGGAGCCCGGACCGAGGCAGGCGGATGCCTAGACCGCAAGCTGATGGCCTCCCCTCTGCATCTCAGGGCCCATCCTGAAGCGCCTGCCCCGGAAGCTCGACGTCTTCGAAGGAGAGAACGCGGTGCTGCTGGTGGAGACGGGCGAGGCTGGGGTGGAAGGGTGCTGGACCCGAGATGGGGAGGACCTGCCTGCCATCTGCCAGAGCAGCTCCGGCCACATGCATGCCCTGGTCCTGCCAGGGGTCACCCGAGAGGATGCTGGCGAGGTCACCTTCAGCCTGGGCAACTCCCACACCACCACTCTGCTCAGAGTCAAATGTGAGGGCATGAGAGCCCCTAGGCAGACTCCTCCAGGGCTGGACAGAGGGTCAGGGCCAGCGGGTGACCAGATGCCAGAGGCGGGGCTGGTAAAGCAGATCTAAGGTCAGAGGGCTGTGGGAGGCCGGAGCAGGGCTCAGATGCAAACCCTGCCTTTGTCTCAGGCATCAAGCACAACCCTCCTGGCCCCCCGCTGTTGGTGGAGATGTTTAAGGGCCACAAGAACACAGTCCTACTGACCTGGAAGCCTCCCGAACCAGCTCCTGAGACCCCCTTCATCTACCGGCTGGAGCGGCAGGAAGTGGGCTCAGAAGACTGGATCCAGTGCTTCAGCATTGTGAAAGCTGGCGCTGTGGAGGTGCCCGGAGACTGTGTGCCCTCCGAGGGCGACTACCGCTTCCGCATCTGCACCGTCAGCGAACACGGCCGCAGTCCCCACGTTGTGTTCCACGGGTCTGCTCACCTCGGTGAGTCGGTCCTGCCAGCCCGGCCTATCAGCAGCTGTACCCCAAGTCTTGCCCTCCCCATCACCCTCCTCCCTTCCCTGGCCCTCAGTCCTTGGCCTGTTATCTGTCTTCTACCTGCCGATTTCCCCCTCTGCGCCCCCCCCCACCCCTGCCCCGGTTCTGATGGCTGCAATCTGTCCCCATCTCAGTGCCCACAGCTCGCCTGGTGGCTGGTCTAGAGGACGTGCAGGTATATGACGGGGAAGATGCCGTCTTCTCCCTTCATCTCTCCACCATCATCCAGGGCACCTGGTTCCTTAATGGGGAAGAGCTCAAGAGTCATGTGCCAGAGGGCGAGGTGGAGCCTGGGGCCCTGCGGTACCGTGTGGAGAAGAAGGGCCTGCAGCACAGACTCATCCTGCAAGCTGTCAAGCACCAGGACAGCGGGGCCCTGGTCGGCTTCAGCTGCCCAGGCGTGCAGGACTCAGCCGCCCTCACCATCCAAGGTTGGTGCTGGTGGGGACCAGGGTGGGCAGACAGGATCAAGGACATAGAAATCCCTTTGGCAAAATGAGGCAGATGCTGGTCCCACTTTTCACATCTGGGCAAGGAGAGTACAGAGCACCTGCGGTGAGCTCCGATAGAAAGCTTAGTGACCCAGAAGGCCTGATTCCAGCGCATGCACAGCATAGAGGAAACTGCTTGTCATTTTCATCAGCATCGTTTTGGGGAGCACTTTTCGGTTTGCAAAATTCTGTCATATTTGTCATCTCAGAGACACAGACCCAGGAGGCCCCTGGTCCTTGACTGCTTCGTGTCCTGTCATGTAATCAATAATGCTATCAGAGCAACTTCCTGTGTGCCAGGCACAGCCCTAGGCACTTTACGTGTGTTAATTGGCACAGTCCTCTCCGCAGCCCTCAGGATGGACTCTTTTGTCATCCCATTTTACATATGGGAAAACTGAGGCACAGAACCTTTCAGGGTCTTGGCCAAAGTCACAGAGCTAATGAGCTCTAGTGTTGGATTACGGACCCAGGGTGTCTGGCTCCAGAATCACACGCTGTCCCCTGGGGAAACAGGGAGGGTGAGGGAGTAAGGTTTCCTTAAGGACAACAGTTCAAAATAGGGGTCTGGGGAGTTCCCGTCGTAGTGCAACGGAAGGAAATCTGACTAGGAACCATGAGGTTGCAGGTTGATCCCTGGTATTGCTCAGTGGGTTAAGGATCCAGTGTTGCTATGAGCTGTGGTGTAGGTCGCAGAAGCGGGTCAGATCTGATGTTGCTGTGGCTGTGGTATAGGCTGGCAGCTGTAGCCTCTGATGGGATCCCTAGCCTGGGAACCTCTGTACGCCATGGGTGCAGTTCTAAAAAGCAAAAAATAAATTAAAACAAAACGAAACAAAAAGCAGGGGTCTAGCATTTGCCACTGCACCATTGCTGGAGTTTGTAAGGCCAATCAAGGAATTCCTCAGTGCCCACAGGCGGAGCCTCGAGGCAGTAAGTTGCCAGCATCCCGTGAGGGGGGCAGAGTAAGAAATAACCAGCAACCAGAGCAGCATTTCTAAAATGGAACCCAGGGGGATTCTCCTATGGCGCAGCAGGTTAAGGATCTGACATTGTCACTGCAGCAGCTTGGGTTGCTGCTGTGGCATGGGTTCGATCCCTGGCCCGGAAACTCCCACCTGCTGCAGGCGAAGCAAAAAATAAAGAAAGAAAACTAAACTAAACTAAAATGCAACCCAGAGTCGCCAACATCAGAGCCATCTGGAGGGCTGGTTTAAAGTGCAGATTCCCAGGCCCTTGCATGCTCAAGGGGAGGGGCCTAAGAATCTGAATTTTTAGCAGCCTCCCTGAGAATTTTTATGCACACTAAAACCACTGCTCTGAAGAGTTGGTGTGTAAAAGCAAAACTTTTTTTTTTTTTTTTTGGTCTTTTGCCTTTTCTAGGGCTGCTCCCACAGCATATGGAGGTTCCCAGGCTAGGAGTCGAATCGGAGCTGTAGCCGCCTGCCTACGCCAGAGCCACAGCAGTGCGGGATCCGAGCCGTGTCTGCAACCCACACCACAGCTCACGGCAATGCCGGATCCTCAACCCACTGAGCAAGGCCGGGACCAAACCTGCAACCTCATGGTTCCTAGTCGGATTCGTTAACCACTGCGCCATGACGGGAACTCCAGCAAAACTATTTTTTAAATCTCAGATGCATCAACAGCAGTCACCTGGCCTGATGTGCCCACCCCCCTACCCTGAACCCAGGCCCCGGAGGGGGTGCTTACTGGGGTAGCGGAGCGCGGCTAAGGCACTGCATGTGACCACGCCTCTCTATGCAGAGAGCCCGGTGCACATCCTGAGCCCCCAGGACAACGTGTCGTTGACCTTCACGACCTCGGAGAGGGTGGTGCTGACCTGTGAGCTCTCCCGGGTGGACTTCCCAGCGAGCTGGTACAAGGACGGGCAGCGGGTGGAGGAGAGTGAGTCGCTGGTAGTGAAGATGGATGGACGCAAACACCGCCTGATTCTGCCCGAGGCCCAAGTCCAGGACAGCGGCGAGTTTGAGTGCAGAACGGAAGGGGTCTCAGCTTTCTTCAGCGTCACGGTCCGAGGTCAGGGACCACAGTAGCCTGGGCTCCCTCAGCTGAAGCTGATCCTGAGGCTGTGTGACCCCTGCGCCCTGGCCTACCTGCTTGGGGTGGGGTGTCCCTTCTGGGGAAGGGGTGCCCTGGTGGGCTAAGGGATATGATTTCAGATCACACTGCTCATGCGTGGCCCTCTAGCACACTTGACCCCCACATACCCTCTGCTGGGGAAGAGTGGGGGAAACTCCATTCAATTAAGGGGAGGGGGAGGTGAGAGCCAACATTTGTTGGGCACCTGCTAGCCACATCCTGGGCTGAATACTAAGAAAGTACACTCTCACTTAATCTTCACAACTAGATGCGTGGCAATATAGCTCCAATCACAGGGGAAGAAATTGAAGCTCAGAGAGGTTATGTATCTTGCCCAATGGCACACAGACAGAAAACACCCTAGCTGGGTTCACATCCAGAACTGCTTATTCCACCGCCCCAGGCAGCCAGAATCAAAGGGAAGCTTTAGATACAGTGGTCCAGAAGTTCTAGAAGCCAGTCTCTGTTCTGGCTTCTTCAGAAACACCCTGAAAGCCTGTTATAAGTGCATAGCCCCAGGGTCTTCCAGCCTCCTGAGCCAGAATATCCAGCATGGAATCCACTCTGAGAAGACAACTCGATCTTTTCACTTTGAGTGGAAATCCTGTTTCAGCCCCATTGCCAGGAGGTCCTCTGACCCCTGCCTGAATGGCCCCAGTGATGGGGAACTCACTACCGATAGGGAGCACTGTCCCGCTGTAGCACTGCTAAGTCATTCTCACCTCCTGCCTGACCTGGGGCCAGGCACTGGGGGCTTCATTGTAAAAGCAGCAGCTAGCATGACCCTGATGTGATGCAACGGAGACCTCCTCACAGTCTAGACAAAGGCCTTCTGTGTCCCCACCCAGCCCCCTCTGAGCCTCTGGGGACTCACAGAGCATTCAGGTGCCACGTGACCTCCAGTCCCACCTCACCTGTCGCACCCTCAGTATTCCATGTCATTGCACAGCCTGGCCTTAACCCTCCCAGTGTCCTCCCGGGAGACTGTCTCCTGGCCAAGTGGCCAGCATGGGCTCCTGTCTCCCACGTGTGGGTGTCTGTGTGACCCCATCTCTGTTTCCCCCCTCAGACCCCCCAGTGCACATCCTGGACCCCCGGGAGCACGTGTTTGTGCATGCCATAACATCGGAGTGCGTCATGCTGACCTGTGAGGTGGACCGGGAGGGCGCCCCTGTCCACTGGTACAAGGACGGGCAGGAAGTGGAGGAGAGCGACTTCGTGGTGCTGGAGAACGAGGGGGCCCATCACCGCCTCGTGCTGCCTGCTGCCCAGCCTCCGGACGGGGGCGAGTTCCAGTGCGTTGCTGGGGACGAACGCGCCTACTTCACTGTCACCATCACAGGTGGGGCTCTGGGTGGGCTGAGGGCGGGGAAGGTGTCCCCTGCCCTTGCCCCCCGCAACTGTCCCTGCTTCCTTCCCCCTAGATGATCACACGCCCTCCCCTTTTCCTCCCCAACCCACGGTCTGCACCCTGAGGTTCAGTCACCTACAGAAAATGCATTGTCATAAACATACCAGTCACAGCCACACAAGTCATCGCACAGGGAAGCCTACCTTCTGTGTTCTGAAGACCCCTGTGGAGGGACCTTTAGAGATGGCAGTGCTACCATGGGGCAGGGTGGGGGGGGGGGGCGGTTGAGTCCAGGCACTAGAAGGGGTCTGGGCCTGCAGGAGACCCAGTCCATCTGGGCACCCAACCTTCCTCCCCCCAGTCCTGCCCTTCATACTGTCCCTGTCCCAAGCCAAAGAATGTCATGTTTCTAGAGCTGAGGCTGACACCATGGTCCCCACTGGGCCGCTGTGACCCTGATGTGACTCTGGTCATGCCTCCAGCTATGGGTCCAAGCAGCTGTGAGCCACGGTCCAAGGGAGGCCTCTCTTCTTCAACACGCAGCCCACTTTGCAGGAGTAGGGAACAGGCGTGGATCAGGTGGGGCAGCCGGGCACCTCGGCCCTTGCCCTTGATGCCCGGCCGCGCTGTCCCTGTCCTCCAGACGTCTCCTCGTGGATCGTGTACCCCAGTGGCAAGGTATACGTGGCAGCCGTGCGCCTGGAGCGCGTGGTGCTGACCTGCGAGCTGTGCCGGCCCTGGGCCGAGGTGCGCTGGACCAAGGATGGTGAAGAGGTGGTGGAGAGTCCGGCGCTGCTCCTGCAGAAGGAGGACACCGTCCGCCGCCTGGTGCTGCCCGCCGTCCAGCTGGAGGACTCCGGCGAGTACTTGTGTGAAATCGATGATGAATCTGCCTCTTTCACCGTCACTGTCACAGGTGTGGACCCACCCCAGCTGCCCAGGGTCACCAGGGGAGCGGTTCTGAGCCTTTGGGGGAGCTGGCCGTAGCCCCTAGCCAGGACACTGGGGAGGATGGGGGCGGGACTGCAGGTGCATGGACTGGGGTTTCTGCCAGAAGAGCCCAGGGTCCCTGTGTGAGTAAGCAGCCTCCTCTCCTCGCTCAAGGCCAAGAGCAGCTGTGCTCCATGGGCTCATTTACCAAGCACTTGCCATGTGCCAGGCACTGCATCAGGCGGTGCAGGTCACTGGTGCATAAGGCAGCTGTGGTCCCTCTTGTCAGAGAGCTGCCCGTCTAGCTGGGGAGGCAGCCGTTAACCAGGGGTCGCAAACGGGCCATCCCTAGGGCCCCATCCAGCGCCCAGATGTGTTTTGTTTGGCCTGCAGAGTCTTACCAAAGTCAGGACAGTTCAAATAACAACCCGGAGTTATGCGTCCTCTTGAAAAAGCCGAAGAGCCGGCGTCTCTGGTCCCGCTTCCCCCCGTGGCGATGAGCAGCTGGCGCTGAGTAGCAGCTGCCCCCATAACAGGGGGCCCACATTCCTCGGTCCCATCCTCCCCGCCGTTCCTTTTTTGCCTCCCCCCAGATCGCTTCAGCCACTGACCTAACCTACCTACCTGGCCGCTGTGGGCATTTGAGTTTGCGACCCCTGCGTTTAACCAATAAACACGCAAATAAATGTACAGCGACACCTCGTGACAAAGTGCTGTGAGGGCTGAGGACTCAAGAGGACAGAGCAGGAAGTCAAGGAGGGCCTTGGGGAAAGTCACCATGCCACCTGCAGGCATCAGCCCTGGCTCACAGACACACACGCACACCTCTGGCAGAAAAGCCAGGCACAATAGAGGGTCTTAGAGTGGGGATTGCTCAGTGTCCCCATAGGGTGCAGTGAGAGCCCAAGGCTGGGGGCTGCTAAGTGTTTAGTGGACCGACGGTGTCTTCAGATATTTGGAGTAGGGGCCGAGTTAGCTGAGTGGCGGTCAGGGTTTGGGCTGAAAAGGTGGGGAGAGAATATCCAAAGTGGGGAGAGCCCAGGATGACTGCGGCAGAGCTGGTTCAGTGCCGGAAACTGGGGGCTGCAGCCCAAAGCGCCAGTCCCAGTGTGTATGTGACGGGGTGGGGAGTGTGTGCCTAGGCAGGTCTGGGTGGCACAGGAGAATCCCACTGGCTGCACTGGAGTGACCTCTTGCTGCTAGCACCGTCAGCATGTGGTGGTCCTCTCCCCTGTCTAGCTGGGCTCCTCAGGGCCCCCGACTCCCTGCACCCCAGATAGTGCAGCCTGATGCGCACAAGCTGCGACATCAGAGACACCTTTCCACACACATTCTTCCCTATAGTGAGTCCCTTCAGCATCTCCCACCCTAAGCCCTGGCCAGACATAATGGCCACAGCCACACACATGCCAGTCCACACTTGGCCTCCGCACAAAACACCAGACTCTTCACGGGGAAGCTCACACAACACACCACCTTGGCTGTGGACCAGGAGAATCAAGTTGGATGCCAAGCTGAGACCCCACGGCCATGCAGGTACCCCAGCCCCATCACTGCACCCTGTCCTCACACCACTGCCTCCATCATCTACCCCACCTCTCAGGAAGCCTCACCCTGCAATCTACCGCCCCTACCGGGCCCCAGAGAACCAGCTTGCATCCTCTAGACTCTCAGAACAAGCCCATTTAGGGAGGCAGAGGCAAGGCTGTGGGCACATCTGCCTACACGTGCCTCTGTAACGACCTAGATGGGGAAGCTAGCAGTTCCACAGCCCAGCCACAAGGGGGCGAAATGTTAAAGGAGCGCTAAAGTGTCCTGGAGACTTGATTCTGGAAGAACTCTGAGGCGTGGAAGCTTGGGCATGCCCTGGGCTCAGCTCCAGGATCGCCTCCAACATTGACATGGCTCATTTCTGTGGAAGACTGGCCAGTTCAGGGGAGTTGGAGATGAACTCCTAGAATCAGCGGTTAACATCCCTCGGGGAACTCTTAGACAGATGTTGGCAACTCCTACGCTCATTACTGAGTTTCCTGCATGCCTTAGCTTGGAATCCCTGCCACTGCTTATAGAGTCTGAGCCTCTTTTACCAGACAGTAGTTCTCCCTCCTGCCCTTGAGTAGGTATAGCTAGCTGCGACCTTGAGGAATTTACTTAGCCGCTCTTGTGGCTCAGGTTCCTCATCCGGGAAATGGGAATAAGACTATGTTGGCGTTTGCCGATGCCCTAGTGGTTAAGGATTCAGTTGTCGCTGATGTGGCTCGGGTTCAATCCCTGCCCCAGGAACTTATGCATGCCATGAGCCCCCCACCCGCCCCCTGCAAAAAACCCACAAAAAATTATACCTACGTCCTAGGATTGCTATGAGGATGTAAGGTGCTACTTACAACTGTTCCTGGAACTTTAGGAAGTAGCACATAAGGGCTGAGGACTCAAGAGGACAGAGCAGGAGGTCAAGAAGGGCCTTGGGAAAAGTCACCATGCCACCTGCAAGCGTGTTTTGTGCGGAGGCCGAGTGTGGACTGGCATGTGTGTGGCTGTGGCCTTCCCTTAGCCACAATTCTGAAATTAAAAGGAAAAAAAAAAAAAAAAGCCTCGCAATCAAAAGGCTTTCTGTAAATTTGGTATCAAAAGCCACTTCAGGAAAACCTGAGCTTAATTCTCTGAAACTATTGCCACTTTTCGGTTATCCTGCTTAGGGCGGATATGTCTGTATGTTACACTGCAGAAGTGTTAGTGTAATTGATTATGGAGGGGTGTCGCCATGGGGGCTGAGGGAAGTGATATATGATAAATGCACCGTTTCTGGAACCAGGAGCATTCTGGATTCTGTAACAGGGACTTCAGATTGTGGACTATTGTTCCTTGTTATTATTATCCTTATTACTCTTGTGGTTGTGGGTGACAGGGACTCCCTGCTACTGGACGGCTCCAGGGAGGCTGACAGTGAGTTTGTGACAGCCTGTGGTTGCCCCCATTCTGCAGAACCCCCAGTCCGCATCATATACCCCCGGGACGAGGTGACCTTGGTCGCCGTGAGCCTGGAGTGTGTGGTGCTGATGTGTGAGCTGTCTCGGGAGGATGCCCCCGTGCGCTGGTACAAGGATGGGCTGGAGGTAGAGGAGAGCGAGGCCCTGGTGCTGGAGAGTGACGGCCCCCGCCGCCGCCTGGTGCTGCCCGCTGCCCAGCCGGAGGACGGGGGCGAATTCGTGTGTGACGCCGGAGATGACTCAGCCTTCTTCACTGTCACCGTCACAGGTGGGCAATCTCTGGGACAGACACCCTAGGGAGGTAGAGAAGCAGGAGGCTGAGGAACAGATACCCAACCCTCCCACTTCCTGCGCCTTCTCCCCACCAGGCCCCCAAGCTGGTGCGCACAGCCTTCCCTTTGTCCAGTCTTCCCTCCTCCCCCAGGCCCTCCTTCTCAGCCATCAGAGAGCCCTGGCTTGCTCAGAGCAGGGGGGGGGACAGTGACAGAGGCCTGGCGGAGAGCTCAGCAATCAGGATCATTCGTCCATTCATTTATTCAACAAATACTTTGTGCTCTGCACTGTTCTGGATGCTAAGAGATATAGCAGCGAACCAAGAAGAGAAACCCGTGTTTATGGAGCTTGCAGATAGCAAATAAGTAAAATAGATGGTTTTTCAGGTAGTGATCAGTGCATTGGAGGCAAAGCAGGGAAAGGGGGTAGGAAGTGGGGGCCAGGTAGGGGGGGCTGTGCACTGGGGTCAGATCTGGCTGTGAGTGTGGGTCTGCCTCTTTCTGTCCATGTGAACTTGGGCGAGTCAGTTCCCTATAAAGATGCCTCAGGTCCTCGTATATAAAGAGAAGCTGGGAGTTCCGATTGCAGCTCAGTGGGTTAAGAACCCAACTAGTGGTGTTCCCCTTGTGACCTAGCAGTTACCGAATCTGACTAGCATCCATGAGGATGCGGGTTCGATCCCTGGCCTCGCTCAGTGGGTTAAGGATCTGGCCTTGCTGTGAGCTGTGGTGTAGGTCACAGGCGCAGCTTGGATCTGGCGTTGCTGTGTCTGTGGTGTAGATCTGATTCACCCCCTAGCCTGGGAACTTCTGTATGCCATAGATGTGGCCCTAGAGGCCAGCAATAAATGAATAAATGAACAAATAAATAAATAAATAAGTGCCAGTGAGAGGGAGTGTCAGGGGTAGCTGAGAAAAGGGCTGCAGTGTGCTTAGCACAAGGCCCGCCCACAGTTAAGTGCCCATGAATTGAAGGTCCTTCTGTTCCCAAGAGCTGCACTGCAAAGGGAGAGGGCTGAGAACCTAGCGGTGAGGCAGGTGGAGCCCACTCACCCGTCTCGGTCCACCCCCCAGCCCCCCCAGAGAGGATTGTGCATCCAGCAGCTCGTGCCCTGGACCTGCAGTTCGGGGTTCCAGGGCGTGTGGAGCTTCGCTGCGAGGTGGCCCCAGCTGGGTCCCAGGTGCGCTGGTACAAGGATGGGCTGGAGGTGGAAGCATCAGACGTCCTGCAGCTGGGTGCTGAGGGGCCCGTTCGCACCCTGACCCTGCCCCATGCTGAGCCTGAGGACGCCGGGGAATATGTGTGTGAGACTCGTGATGAAGCTGTCACCTTCAATGTCAGCCTGGCTGGTGGGTGCTCCTGGCCAGCCCCGGGGAGGGGGGAGGCGGGGGCATTACCGAGTCAACACCACCGCCTCTCTCTGTCCAGAGCCCCCTGTCCAGTTCCTTGCCCCAGAGGCAGCCCCCAGCCCGCTCTGTGTGGCCCCCGGGGATCCGGTGGTGCTGAGCTGTGAACTGTCCCGGGCTGGCGCCCTTGTCTTTTGGAGCCACAACGGGAGGCCAGTTCAGGAGGGCGAGGGCCTGGAGCTCCATGCCGAGGGCCCCCGCCGCATCCTCTGCATCCGGGCTGCAGACCCGGCCCATGCGGGCCTCTACACCTGCCAGTCCGGGGCAGCCCCGGGGGCTCCCAGCCTCAGCTTCACTGTCCAAGTGGCTGGTGAGTATAGCCTGGGCAGGAAACCTGAGAATTGCACCCCCAAACCCATGAGTCTCCCCTTCTCCAGCGCACCTTGCCCTCCTTGCCCCACTGCTCTCAGTCCCTTTCCCCATTTTGCTTCCCACTGCCCGCCCCCAGCCCTTGAATCGCTTCCTCACTGTGACCCCCAGCTCTGACCCCACAGAGCCCCCTGTGCGGGTGGTGGCCCCCGAGGCGGCCCAGACCAGGGTTCGCAGCACCCCAGGCGGGGACCTAGAGCTGGCAGTGCACCTCTCCGGGCCGGGGGGCCCTGTGCGCTGGTACAAGGACGGGGAGCGCCTGGCGAGCCAGGGGCGGGTGCAGCTGGAACAGGACGGGGCCAGGCAGGTGCTGCGGGTGCGGGGGGCACGGAGCAGGGACGCTGGGGAGTACCTGTGCGACACGCCCCAGGACAGCCGCATCTTCCTCGTCAGTGTGGAAGGTAACACACCCTTTGGGCCCCGGCCCCCAAAGGACCGCAAGCCTGTACCCTTCTGGGTCCCCTCACCCCCCACCCCACCTCGCTACCTCTGGCTCCACATGCATGCATAGCTTTGGGTGAGAGCTCAGGGCTCCCTTTCCCAGGTACCTACAAATAGGAGGCAGCCCAGCCCAGTGGTTCAAAGCAGGGCTCTGGAGTCAGAGCTCCCAGGTTCCAATCTGGATTCTGCTTCCCAGTAGCTGTGTGACACTGGCGAGTTGCTTAACCTGTCTGAGCCCCAGCTCCAAAGTGGGGAGAGAGTGCTTGTCCTATAGGGCTGTCATGACAGTTACATGAGATAAATTGGGACCATGGTAAACCATCCATTATTATTAGGGGGTCAGAGAGGTGGGTGCCAGGGCAGCATTGAAAGGAGCTGGCTAGGAGTGGCAGGGAGTTGACATCTTGTCTTTTGGGACATCTCATGGCTGACACACAGCAGGTCCTCAGGAAAGTTTTGTTTAATAATTGGAGGATGCAGGCCTGTATCCGGAGGTGGGGATGAGAAGGAGGGAGGGAGGAAGACCCAGCCCACCTCACCATCTGGCCCTGCCCCCTCAGAACCACCGCCAGTGAAGCTGATCTCAGAGCTGACACCCCTAACTGTCCACGAGGGTGACGATGCCACATTCCGGTGTGAAGTCTCCCCACCAGATGCCGATGTCACCTGGCTGCGCAATGGGGCTGTTGTCACCCCAGGGCCCCAGCTAGAGATGGCCCAGAATGGGTCAAGCCGCACACTGACTCTGCGAGGCTGCCAGCTTGAGGACGCAGGGACCGTGACTGCCCGAGCAGGGGGCACAGCCACAAGTGCCCGGCTCCATGTTCGAGGTTTGGTCCTGATGGAGACAAAATGGTCTTGTTTCTGAACCTATTCTCCCAGCCCCAGCCCTAGCAGGGGGACAGATCCCTAAGAGGGAGCAGGGAGGGGGTCAGCTTCCAGGCTCCTCTAAGTTCTATGGCCCCCTCTTCCTTCCTCCCCAGAAACGGAGCTGCTGTTCCTGCGGCGCCTGCAGGATGTGCGGGCGGAGGAAGGCCAGGACGTGTGCCTCCAAGTGGAGACAGGCCGAGTGGGTGCAGCAGGGGCCGTGCGCTGGGTGCGAGGGGGGGTGCCCCTCCCCCCCGACTCCCGCCTGGCCACAACGCAGGATGGCCATGTCCACCGCCTCCTCATCCATGGCGTCGTACCAGCCGACCAGGGCACCTATGGCTGCGAGAGCCACCACGATCGCACCCTGGCCAGGCTCAGCGTCAGGCGTGAGTGCCCCGTCCTCTCCTAACACACACCTGCCCCATGGCACAGCCTCTCCTGGCTGGCCCAGAGCCCCTCAGACCCCCACCAAAGTGCCCCTCACTGCAAGGCAAGTTAGCCCTGGCTGACCCCCAGGAGTGTGACCTGAAGCATCATGCCCAAAGCAAAACTTTTCTTTTTCTAATGTTTTCTGTTTACCTTAGAAGTGCATGTGAATTTCGCATTCCATTTCATATGTCCAAGTTGGCTTTGCTATAAACATAAATATTATACTCCAGAAAGACTTGCCGTGTTTATCCCTCAGTTGTCTGCCCGAGGACGCACGGGTCCAACTGGAAAGCAGGGATGGTTGGCAAAGGGCACCCCTACCCCCAAGACAGAGCACACTCTATTAACTGTGTGACCTCAGGCAAATTACTTACCCTCTCTGAGACAGGTCTTGAAAACCGTGCTGATCCTTACTTCAAGAGGCTTTGGGAACATTAACTGTGATAATATGAGAAACACTCACCCAGAGCTTCGTAAATGGTTTTGGGGGGTGACTTGTATTCTCTGAATGTATTTCATTCATTTAATCACAATAAATCCCATATCTCAATGCTATTAACATTGCGCAGCTGGAGAAACTAAGGCCCAGAGAGGCCAAGCAGTTTGCCAAAGATCACATAGCACACAAACATGTGGCAGAGCTAGGGTCCAGTCCTGATGTGTCTGCCTCCAATTCTGTTCTCCTTCCAGTATCACAGCCCCCCCCCAAACCTCTCACCCCCCCCTAACCACACATCACCCCCTTCCTGTGTCCCCCTCTCTTAACTCTCTTAAGCCCCTTTCTCCTCACAAGTCAACCGGCTCTGCTCCCTTCTTTCTCGTCCCTGGTTCTGAACTTGGTTCAATTGGGCCTTACAAGACTGGGCCAAGCCAAGGCGTGTGTGGGGCCCCGGGAATCCCTGCCCAGACTTGGAGCATCACCCTCCCTCTTTCCCCATCTCCCCCCACCAGCAAGGCAGCTAAGGGTGCTGCGGCCTCTGGAGGATGTGACCATCACGGAGGGGGGCAGCGCCACCTTCCAGCTGGAGCTATCCCAGGAGGGCGTGACCGGGGAGTGGGCCCGGGGCGGCGTCCGGCTGCAGCAGGGGCCCACGTGCCAAATTCACACAGAGGGCCACACTCACCACCTGGTACTCAGTGGCCTGGGCCTGGCCGACTCCGGCTGTATCTCCTTCACCACGGATGCCCTGCGCTGTGCGGCCAGACTCACTGTGAGAGGTGCTGCCTCTGGAACTGCTGCCTGCCTGCTGACTGCTCTGGGTGTGACTCTCCTGATCGCACTACCTGTGTGGCCCCCACTCACCTTGCCTGTCCCAGTGTGGCCCTCACTGACCTCCCTGCCAGAGTGTGACTCCCCTGGCCTTTTGGCCATGTGTGGCCCCAGGGACTGCCCTGCCCAAGTGTGACTCCACTGACCTTCCCACCCCTGTGGACCACTGACTGCGCCACTGTGAGATGCCCATGCCCGTGTGGTCCCTGTTGTCTGCCTGCCTGACTGTGGCCCCCATGACCGCTCTGAATGTGAGCCCACTGACTGTGCCTGCCTGCTGTGGCCCCTCTGACCACCCCAAAGATCCACTGACTGTGCCCGAGAGTGACTCCACTAGCAACTCTGCTTCAGTGTCCCCCAGTCATGCTTCCAGCCCTGGTGTGTTCCCCACTGACCACAAAGCTCTCAGGTCCCCCATTGCTCCTCTGACCCTATGGTATCCCCCGCTGGCCAGGGTCTCCTGCCTATTCTGACTAGCGTGTCCCCACTGATCATGCCTGCCTGTGGGTAACTCCACTGGCATCTCTGCTCCAGTTTCCCCCATGCCTCTCTAGCCCCAGCAGGTCCTCCATTGACCACCTTAATTGTGACCCTCGTCTGGCCATTCTTGCCCCATTGACCAGTCTGATCCTTCTGTGCCCCCCCCCACACACCACCACCACCACTGAGTGGCGTCTGCTTTGGACCACTTGTCTCAGCATGCCCCCACTCACTGGTCCCTCCAGTGATCAACTTGTCTAAAAGGTGCCCGCAAATGACCCCTTGAGCCCAAGTGTATCCTCCTTCTCCTTCCCCCAGAGGCCCCAGTGACCATTGTGCAGGGGCCACAGGACCTAGAAGTGACCGAGGGCGACACAGCTACATTCGAGTGCCAGCTTTCCCAGGCCTTGGCTGACATCACCTGGGAGAAGGTCAGATCTCACCTGGGCATCACCTGGGAGAAGGTCAGATGCCCACTTGGGCATCATAACAGCAATAACAACTCCCCAACAGAATAGCTAATACTCAGTGAGCAATGTGCTTGGCACTGTGCTAATATTTACTTTACATTTAACCTTCTAACCCTTACAGCAGCCTTAGGCAGCAGGTCATATTATCTCCATATTATCCATAAGGAGACATGCTTAGTGGGGTGAAGCACTGCCCAGGGGCCGACATAGAGCCCATATTTGAATCCGAGTTTCCTGATTCCAGAATCCACGCTCATGGCTGGTATGATCGGGACAGGATGCTAGGCTGCCCATCCCTCTAGAGCCCCTTCTCAGCCCTAACGTCCCTAAAGGGTGACACTTTCCCAGTGAGACTCCTGGCGCCACCTGGAAGAGGCAGACAACTCTACCCCATAGCATAAACGTGCCTCGAAACCGCTTGGCATCAACAGGGGGCGCCGCTGCCTACCGGGGCTGCGGCCCTCTGGTGCCCAGCCTAGTTCACCCTTTGCAATTCCGGCCCCTAGGACGGGCGGCCTCTCACTCCCAGCCCTCGGCTCAGGCTCCAGGCCCTTGGCACACGCCGTCTTCTCCAGCTGCGGCGCTGCGGTCCCATGGATGCCGGAAACTACAGCTGCACCGTGGGGATGGCCCGCGCCGGGCCCGTCCACCTGGTGGTGCGCGGTGGGTACGGGGAGCTGCTCGGGCCGGGAACTGCTGTGGGTGAGGGCTCTGCGGATCTGACTTGCCAGGGGGACCAGCTTTGGTGCTTCTAGGGAAGGGGCGGGGCGTGGGCGTGGTAGGGTTCCGCCCCCTCTCTCCACCCCGCCCGCCTCACGCCCCCTGCTCCGCCCCAGAGCGCAAGGTGTCTGTGCTCTCGGAACTCCGGTCGGTGCACGCTCGAGAAGGCGACGGAGCCACATTCGAGTGCACCTTGTCGGAGGTCGAGACCACCGGGAACTGGGAGCTTGGAGGCCGCCCGCTGAGACCCGGAGGGCGCATCCGCATCCGACAAGAAGGTCTGGCCGACTTTCTACCCACTCTGGCCCCTCGCTGCGCCGCCCCCAGCTCAGACAGACCCCGCCCTACTAGAATAAGTACCACCTCCAGCTCGAATGGGCCCGCCCCACGACCCAAGGAGCGGTCTCTCGGTCTTTTCCTAGACCCCTGCTCTGGGCTCTCGTCCCAGACCGCCTCTTCCCCATTGGCATCCCAATTCCGCCCAGCCCCGCTCTCATTTACCGCGTCCGAACCGACCCGGGGACCTACTCTGGCCACACCCTCATCCCCGAACCCCCACCAGAGGCGGCTCTGGCCTCGCTAGCGCCCTCCTCACCCCCAGGAAAGAAACATTTTCTGGTGCTGAGCGAGCTGTGCCCGGAGGACGCTGGTGAGGTCCGCTTCCAGGCGGGATCCGCCCAGTCTGTGGCTCAGCTGGAGGTGGAGGGTAAGCAACTGGGGCGGGGACGGCCTGGAGTGGGCACCATTTCCACCTGGGACTGGCAGGCTGGCGGCTGATCCTAGGAACCCTGCCTCTCGCCACCCCTTCCTCGCGGGGCTCTTCTGGGGCGGGTCACAGAGGGCAGTGCATTTCCTGGGGAGGAGGAGACTTTGGGTAGAGGGGAGAGAGAAACGGGCTGGTGGCATAGAGATCTAAGACCGGGAGTGGAGGTCGCAGCGGAAGGAAGATGCGTCTCTCCTCTTAGGGACCCTGCGTGTCCCTAGTAACTGGAGCCCTTGTCCTCCACCCCCAGCACTGCCTCTCCAGATGTGCCGCCGCCCCCCTCGCGAGAAGTCGGTTCTGGTCGGCCGCCGGGCGGTGCTGGAGGTGACCGTGTCCCGCTCGGGGGGCCAAGTGTGCTGGTTGCGGGAGGGGGTCGAGCTGTGCCCGGGAGACAAGTATGAGCTGCGCAGCCATGGCGCCACCCACAGCCTGGTCATCCATGACGTGCGACCTGAGGACCAGGGCACCTACTGCTGCCAGGCCGGCGCAGACAGTGCCCACACACAGCTGCTGGTGGAGGGTGAGTAAAGCCAATGGCGCAGAGGTCAGAGAGGCAGGCGGCTGGCCAGGGGGTGTCCTAGGAGCTGGTGGGCTGAGACACACCTCCTGCAGGTTTTCCACAACTTGAGATGGCAAGTTGGCTCTGAGATGTGTTGGAGGTGGGGGGTGGGGGATCACAGCCAGGGCGGAGGAGAGACAGCCTGTGTTCTCCACAGGAACCACTTGGTTCCTGCAGCTGTTCCCACCTTTCTACGCCCCTTCCTGTCTGAGCTTCCCCTCACTCCCTTTTGTCTCTAGACCACGTTTGGCTCTCCTGAATGCCCCATTTGTACCCAAGTTCCTCTCCTTCCCACCTACCAGCCCCTGGTCTGTGCCCCTGACCTGCCCCTCATGCTCTCCTGCTTTCTGCTCAGCTGGCTTCTTCCTGTCTCAGTGAGGCTCCACATCAGCCTGGGCAGAGGACTTCTGGGCTGGGCCCAATTTTTTCCTCTCCCGCAAAGGAGATGCCCCACCTTCCACCTGAATTTCTGCATCCCCTGTCTTGGCCCACCTCTACCTGTACCACCGCCACTTTCCTGCCCCCACAGACAGCCTTGACAGAGGCCTAGAAAGAGTAGGGCAGAGGGTGAGGACTCAGCTCTTCTCTGTGGGTGCCCAGGCTCTGCCAGGGGATAAGAAGGTGGTACCCACTCTCTCCCTAGCCCCACTCGCAGTCATTCCTCTGCAGGTAGCTAGGAGGACCGAACCTGGCCAGGCGGGTGCCCTTGGACAGCGTGGAAGGCACATGCCCTTACCCTGGGAAGGGGTGGGAGGGAGGGGAAGCAGAAGTCTTGGGAGACAATAAAAGTGGTACGGCCCCTTTCCTGGCTCTCTGTGTGATGTTGGAGGACAGAGTTTGCCTAGAGCCCCTGTGCAGTGAGTGACACAGGGAACCAAAGGCTGCAGCACTTTCATCTTGGCCCGTGGAAGTGCCAGCCACCAAAGACCACCACTCCTGGCAGAAGCCACACAATTTGGCACATTTATAAAAGATGTAAAACAGGGTGGGGGAGGGGGAGACAGAAGCATGTCCAGGGCGGCATGACAGGCACCAGACATGTGCCGTGCGTTTAAGCCCCCTCCCCCTGACCCTCCCTCCCTAACCCAGACTGGAGCAGCAACCCCCACCCCCATCCCCTGCCACTGCCCTCAGGCTGGTGGCTTGCAGAGGACAGGGGACCAGGGTGAGGGTTGCTGCAGTTAGCCCCATGGACAAGGACAAGAAGCCTTAGATGAGTCTGGCTGAGAGGTGGAGGCGATGGGGGAGGAAGGCAGGCCTCCTCCACTTAGACATGCAGGAGAGTGGCCGTGGGACCCCAGCAGTGGGAGAGGAGGTGGGGCCACCCTTGGAGAAGCCCTCCCAATCAGAAGTCTAAGGCAAGGGTCCTAATGCCCCTCCAAGCCTCCCCCCCCACACACACAAACACACATACACATACAGGCAACACACTCACAACCCTGAGCACACCCCGGTGGGGCTCACACTGGAGTCCCTCAGGAGCCCCTCGGGAGCTTGGAGGGGGCTCATTCCTTCGGCCAGGCCGAGCCTGAGATAGGTCCTCCCTCCTGGCAGCCAGGCTGTCCCTCTCCAGAGTGGGGAAAAGGACAGCCAAAGGCCACAGGGCCAGGTGGGCTGAGTTGTGGCCCAGCAGGCCTCTCCAAGCTGGCAGAGCTGGTGACCGATGAGCCTAGGTGGGCAGGAGCAGCCAGATTGCTATACCCGCACGGGGGGCCCTGAGCAGGCCGTCAGTGGCCCCCGGGATCCATACTCATAGTCCGCATCTGTGGGCGAGGCCATGAAAGAGCTCAGTGAGCTCCCCGTCTGCCGGTCCCGGAAGCTCTGGATGTAGCTCTGGGGGTTGGGGGGGGGGGGTAGTGGAGGAAACACAGGTGTGAGAGTGTCACACAGACCCTGCCCCCCAACAGCCACCCAGGCAGACCTCACCCTGCACTGTCACCAGCCTGAGCCACATCCCAGTCTGCTGTCACCCTAGGACCTCACCACACCCAGAGTCCACAGCCCTGAGAGGCTACCCCATAGTACACCTCATTACACTGCACACTCAGGACACCCCTCTCCCCCACCCATCAGGCTCCCGGTGTGGGGGTTATCACGGGGGACAAGCAAGCACCAGGCCTCTGGACAGCAGCCAGTGCCCTGGGGAAGGCCCTGGGCTGCTAGGGCAGTCTCCCCGATTTGGACTGGGGGCACTCAGGGGGCTCACCGGGGAGAGGATGTCTCCATTGAAGCGTTTGATGGGCACTGGCCTGCGCCGATAGGCAGGGTCGGGCGGTCCAGGCCTTGGAGGAGCCCGGGAGCCTCTGGGGGGGGCCCTCGGGGGTCTCTTCTTGCGCCGCTTCTCCTTGCGCTCTTCCTGCTGCCGAATCCGCATCAGCTGCACGCGTCGGCGCTGCCGGCTGATGACCACTGTGAAGGGGTGGGCAGAGAAGTGGCTCAGTGCCTCCTCTCACCCCAGGCCTCCCTGCCCCTTACAACTTGGGGGCTCTAGGCTCCCAGATTCCCCTGTCTGAAACCTCCCTCCTTTACTTTCCTGGTCTCCCACCTCCCAGATGGGACCTCCTGCAGGTCGTTTCTTCCAAAGGTCTTTATGGAAGATTCCTAGACTATAGGTTCCTGCTTCCTGGCTGCTGCCCCTCCCCCAACCCAGAGCCATGGACGACTCACCTAAACCCGCCATCACCATTTCTCACCACCTCCTCACTG
Organism: Phacochoerus africanus; assembly: GCF_016906955.1. Taxonomy (NCBI): domain Eukaryota; kingdom Metazoa; phylum Chordata; class Mammalia; order Artiodactyla; family Suidae; genus Phacochoerus; species Phacochoerus africanus. Next base: position 187,097,560 of record NC_062546.1, on the reverse strand, counting down.
GTCCCCCTCTATGCTTGCCTTTCCCGATGCTTTCAACACTCAGCAGCCAGAATGAGCATCCCAAATGCTAAATTAGATTTATCCTCCCTGCTTTAAAACCTCCAATGGCATCTCACCGCCCGTCTAATGAAATCCAGAAACTTCATGTCAGCCCACGAAGCCCACACAATTGGCATCCCTCATCCACCACTCCAGCCCCACTTCCCCAACAGGCCAGGCTCAGTCCTTCCTGGGCCCTCGTCCTTGCTCCTCTAGCTCTGTGCATGGCTGGCCCCTTATTGTTAGGGTCTCTGCTTAAACATCACCTCTTCCAAGTGACCTTCCCGGGCCACGCTGACTATATTTCACATTACCCTGCTTATGTCTTGCATATCATTCCACACAATGGGAATTACCTTGTTAGTGTGAATGTCTATTGTCTGTCTCCCCTTCTCTGAATGTAACTCCATGAGGGCAGGAGCCTTTTCTGTTTTCTGCCTGCTCCATCCATTGCTGTGGGATGAACGGTGGCGCCAAGGTCCTATCTTCCCTGACCCTGAGCCAGCCCACTCTCTAATCCAGCTGAGCCCTTCTACTGCTGGTGTGTACAGCTCCTCCCCCTGCTCCCCAATCTCTTTGCACCCCGACCCAGCCCTGGCCACCCATTTCTCTCATGCCCACCCTGGCCTGTGCCTTCTCACCTTCTGTGTGGGAGTCCCCCTCGGCCGTTACCCGCCACTGCACCAGAACGCCCATCAGGCTGAACAGGGGCCAAAGTGCCAGCAGGGCCCAGCTCCGCCAGCAGAGGGGAGGCACGGGGGCGGCCCGGAGACGCTCCACTGCGTAGCGCCCCAGCAGCAACAACTCGGCAAAATAGTCTGCGGCGGTGGCGATGAGCGCAGCACCAGTCACGGCAGTGGCCAGGGTGGTGAGTGGGCGGGGCCAGCGCAGCGTGAGCAGGGCGCAGAGCAGGCCGCCCCCCAGCAGCAGCCCCAGGGGACCCCAAACAGAGCCGGGCTGGTAGTAGGGTGCGGAGCCCAGCAGGGCAGCAGCGGCGAGCAGCAGGCCGAGCAGCAGCCCCACCAGGAAGAGGCCCACGCTGCGCACCAGCATGGCCACCAGCCCGCAGAGCAGCCCGATGCCCAGCGCGATGCCTGCACTCGCCCCAGCACTCAGCTGTGTCTCCAGCACCCGCTCTCGGTAACACAGCAGGAAGATGACCACTGAGCCAAACAGCAACCCGGTGAGGAAGAGTACTGCCTTGAAGCAGCGGTAACCTGGAGGGGAACAGGGGCTCGTGAGAGGCCAAACAAGGCCAGCAGGCTGCAGGCAGGAGGTCAGAGGGGTCAGGGACGTGGAATCACAGGGGAACCAGAAGCAGGAGACTAAGATCAGAGAACTGGGGTCACTGAGGTCCTGAGGGAAGCAATGAAGGAACCACTGGGGTCAAGGAAGACCAGAAAGATAGGTCATTGGGAGTCACTGGGAAAACAGAGACACAGTCATTGTCGGTTTTTTTAAGGGCCACTCAGAGATAAATCATTGGAGTCAAGAGTGAATCAGTGATAGGGTCATCGGGGTCTTTGGGATAATAGGGATCAGAGAGAGGGGTCACTGGGGTCACAAGTGGATGAGCAATGGAGTCATTGGGGTCTTTGGGGAGGGGTTGTTCAGAGGGGTGTATTTGGAAGTTGGAAAGAACTTGAGAGGTGAGGTCACACAGGTCGGAAAGATGAGGTCTTTGAGGGGTCACAGGGCTTCAGAGATATGACTTCAATAGAAGGTTACAAAGGGAACAGAGAAACGGGTCCACAAGATGAGGTCCTTTCAGGTCAAGGGGATTGACAGATATGGAATCATTGAGAGTATTAAAGGGTGTCTGAGAGAGGTAATATTGAAGCCAGAGGAATGGAATCATTGAGATCATGTGGGGGGCAATCTGACAATAGGGTCATAGGGGGAATCCCCCTATGTTAGGAAAAATAGAGGGATGGAAGGTAATGAGATAGCTGGGGTGATTAGGGGTCTTTAGGACATACAAGGGGCCACAGGGAGTCAAAGAGGATTGTTGAGGAAATAGTGGTTGTGGAGTTTCAGAAAAATGGAGGTTATAGGGCCATTAGGCCCATTAAGGGTACCTGGAAGTGTGAGGGACTTGTAGATCTTGAACAGCTGGGAAGATGGAAGTCAGAGATGGGGGGGAGTAGGGGTCAGGGAAAGCCAAAGAGAAAAGTCTTAAAGAGGAGAGTTAGTTCTGGCAGTGAGGGGAAGCATTAGAGTCTGGGAGGTTCGGGGGCCGGAAAGAGTAGGGCATGCACGAGGGCTCAGAGAATCCAAGAGCGGGAGAGTGGGAGCCTCCAAGAGTGTAAGGTGGCAAGGAAGCCAGGAGAGGGAATGTCAAGCTGCACTGAGCAACTGTAGAGGGAGCGGGTATGAATAGTGGAGGGGGTGAGGTGACACAGACTCCTTGGAGATCTACAATGTGTCCTGAACCCTTAGAGGGGCTCTTCCTCCTGCCCACTCTTCAGTTGTTCAGACCAGAGGTTGGGGGTGGAAGAGGAGGGACCATCTGGCTCCTATCCCTGCCTACTACCCAGCCATTCTAGGGGGAGGCATAAAGTCTGCACAGCACAAGTCCCCCCCACCTATCCCACCCCACCTCTGCCCAACCTGAAACTCAGAACTTCAAGCTTCCTTTGCACTTCATCCAGCCACCTATAATGCTCTACCTGGAGGCTTTCCTTGGATGCCCAGTCCAAAAGACCAACTCTACTCTCTGAATTTCTACATCTTCTTGCTGGGGAGTCACTGGGCATTTAGTCCACTAGACCATTTGGCATTTTTGTGCAATTTAGGAAAAACTGTGTTCCTCTAGGCAAAGCAGACTTGTGCCAAGGTCTAGAGTTCTGTAAGTGGAGCACAGGCTAGATTTCAGCCCCTACTTGCCTATCCAGCTGAACTCCCTTGTGCAGTATCCATCCTGGACAACTATTTGCAGCAGCCCTGATTACTGGAACCTGCTTTGGACACACGTTTCCATGTGTATGACTAATATTTAGCTCCTCTCTAATAGGTATCACAGGCATAAATGGCTCAGAAGCCTTTCCCCCATCAGACAATATGCCCGGTGATAAGGGACCATGTTTACTTACCCTGCTAAATGTTTTCGGTGCCTACCTAGCATAGTAACCCAAACATATCTTCATCACAAGAGCTATTATGTATTCAGTGCTTACTAATTCTTGCAATAACCCTGTGTGAGACAAGTATCATTTTTCCCACTGTTCAATGAGAAAACTGGAGCTTAGCAGTTAATGAGCCCAAGGCATAGCAATTAGTAAAGTGCAGAGCCAGGTTCAAATTCAAGCATGCCTAACTCAAAAACTTGTGTTCTCTAGGATCTAGAGTCTAAGTTATCTACAAACATTTGTGGGATGGAAAAAGAGAGAGAGAAAAAAGAAAGATAATTATTATGGTGGTGGTAAAGTTCTAAAGAAGGCTGAGGGTGCCTCAGAAAAATAACTTAGGGAAACAGTGGGGAAGCCCAAGTGAGGGATGAGATGAGGTCTCACCGAAGAAGCAGTAGACGACTCCAAACAGACAGCACATGATGCAGACGAGGGCCGGCAGTGCCTGGTACCTGCGTTCCAGGGGCTGTTCACAGGGTGCACCCCAGAAGGCATCATCTGGCTCGGGGGGCAGCAGCTGGAACCGCAGCGTCGCCGCAGTGCCTGGCATAGTGCTGGGAACAGAGGGAGTCACCCTCCCAGGTCAGCCTGACAGAGAGGAAGTTGGGGTCAAAGAGGAGTCCTGGGTCTCTACCACGATCGAGTGAGAATGGGAGTGGGAGAACTAGGCAAGGACACAGTGGACAAAGGAGTGATGCTCACATCACACAGCTCTGGAAGCATCCTTGCAGTAAGGGGAAAAAGACAAAGGGAAACAAAAGTGCCCGGCTAGAGGGAGCTGGGATGAAGTTAAAAGGGTAACTGGGTGTGGGGAGGTGAGGTCAGTGTGCTGCCAGTGAGAAGCAGGCGGCTAGAAGACTGGTCTGTGGGCGGCTAAATCTGGGATTGTCCAAGATCTACCTGGGCCGGAGGCGACCTGAGCTTCAGAGCGAAAGAGGCTGTGCAGAAGCCGGCGTGTCCGGGGTTGCAGGGCGCCAGGGGCTCCAGCCGACTTGGGTCCGGTAAAAGTCCGCCGTGAGGGGAAGGGGGCCGCTGGGCCGGAGGGACCGGTCCCTGCGCGGCAGCGTCGCCGCTCCGCCTCCAACACCGGCTAGCACTCCAGGTCCGCGGCGTTCGGGGACTCGGGCTGGGCCTGGGAAAGGGAAAGGAGCGGGAGCAGGGGCTTGGGCTGCCCCAGAGCCGCGGCCCCATGCCCTGAGCCCGCCCGCGGCCTTTGGTGCTGATGGACAGCTCCGGCCTCTGCTCCTGACGTCACTCAGGGCGCACCATCCAGGCAGGGGCGGGCTGCTTCTGACGTCACCCGAGACGCACCAACCACGCCGAGAGGAGGTTAGGGGACTCCGCCCCCGGCGTCTGCCTCTCCCTCACTGAGGAGGGGGCACTTCCGGGGGTCCTTCCCCTTTAACCTCCCCCTTTTCCTCCCTCTCCGGTAGCTGGAGCCCGAGGCCACACCCCGGGGGCGGGGCCCTCCCAGTGACACGTCGGACAGCGACGGCCCCCGCTAAGGCTCCCGAGCCCAGCGCCGGGACGGTGAGCGGTACCGAGCTGCGGCTGGAAGGGGATCAGAACGCAGCGCTGGGGATTCGACTGGCACCGCGGGCTCTGCTCGGCGCGGAGTGGGGGGGGCCGCCTGCTTGCCCTGGGCCCTCTGGATCCGCCCCCTCCCCAGTCCCGCCCCCTCGGAGCCTCCTCTAGCTGCTCTGGGGCTGCTCCGAGGCCCGGGGCCCGCGGTCCCGGCGCCATGCGGGCATCGCTGCTGTTGTCGGTGCTGCGGCCCGCAGGGCCAGTGGCCGTGGGCATCTCCCTGGGCTTCACTCTGAGCCTGCTCAGCGTCACCTGGGTGGAGGAGCCGTGCGGCCCAGGCCCGCCCCAACCCGGAGATTCTGAGCTGCCGCCGCGCGGCAACACAAACGCGGCACGCCGGCCCAACTCGGTGCAACCTGGAGCAGAGCGCGAGAAGCCCGGGGCCGGCGCAGGAGCCGTGGAGAACTGGGAGCCGCGCGTATTGCCCTATCACCCCGCACAGCCTGGCCAGGCCGCCAAAAAGGCCGTCAGGTAGGGATCAGACTCGCCAGCCCCACCCCCTGTGAACCGGCCTGGACAGGCGCGCCGTGGAGGCCGACAGGGGCTGGGTCAGGCTCCGGAAGGAAGGGGCTGGCTAGCCAGGAAGTCTTTGGGCCCCGATAATTTCCGATAGCCCTGCTTCTCGGGGAGGTGTGCAGCTCATCTGAGGCCTCTCTGGGCCTCATCCAGGCCTGGGCAGAACTTGCCCACCTCTGTCCTAAACCTGCTTGACACCACGGGCCCCCAGAGATCCTCAGTTCCCTGGCTCGGTGATGGGTGTAGACTGGTATAGAGAGAGGGAAAGAGAAAAGCGAGAACTAGGATTTACCTCTCTTATTCCTGTGTGGAGACCTGGATGGGGAGGTAGTGAGGTTCGTGGGGGAAGGGTGATATACCCATCCCATTAATGCCTCTGCCTGTGAGTTGAACTAATTTCTCCTAAGTAACATTGAGTTCAATTTCCAGTTCTGCAACTTACCTTCTGTGTTGTGGAAGGTAAGATCCTAGAACCCCTGAGCTCCCCAAACACATTCACTACATGTCTATGCTATTCATTCCTTTACATCATTTGTGTGACATATTTGTGGTATAATGCCATATATTTAGAAATAAGAATATACATCGACTTCCCGTTGTGGTGCAGCAGAAATGAATCTAACTGGTATCCGTGAGGATGCGGGTTCGATCTCTGGCCTTGCTCAGTGGGTTGGGAATCCAGCATTTCTGTGAGCTGTGGTATAGGTCTCAGACGAGGCTCTGATCCCACGTGGCTGTGGCTGTGGCTGTGGCATAGGCCGGCAGCTGTAGCTCCAATTGGATCCCTAGCCTGGGAACTTCAATATGCTGCAGGTGTGGCCCTAAAAAGCAAAAAGAAAGAGAGAGAGAGAGACAGGGAGAGAGAAAGAAAGAATATAATATACATGATGATGTGTGGAATACCCATATGCCAAGCATTTGGCTTAGTGCTTTAAAGAAACAATCAGCCCTGTTTACAGATGAGGCTAGCTAAGTCTCAGATGGGTTTAGTAACTTGCTCAAAGACCAAACTATTAAGTAATGAAACAGGGAATCAGACGCACAGTGTATCTCTCATCTCTGCCTGGATAGTGCCATCTCCCAAAAGCAGTATGTAGGTAAGACCAGTATTTCACTTAAATCCTCATGTCCCCGGGGAGAGAGCTGTTATTCTTATCCTCTGATAGGTGAGGGAAACAGACCCAGAGAGGATGTGACCTTCCAGAGCCATGTATGCTGCCTTTTGCCAGCCCTGTTAACTTTTTTGTTTTGGGGTTTTTTGTGTTTTTGTTTTTTTGCTTTTTGAGGCCGCACCCACGGCATATTGAAGTTCACAGGCTAGGGGTTGAATCAGAGCTGTAGCCGCCAGCCTACACCACAGCCACGTCAGATCGAAGCCGACTCTGCAAACTACACCAAAGCTCATGGCAACGCCTGATCCTTAACCCACTGAGCAAGGTCAGGGATCGAACCTGCGTCCTCATGAATGCTAGTCGGATTCGTTTCCACTGCGCCACGATGGGAACTCCCCTGTTAACTTTTTAATAACCTGGTGCCTCTTCTCCTTCCCAGGACCCGCTACATCAGCACGGAGCTGGGCATCAGGCAGAGGCTGCTCGTGGCAGTGCTGACCTCACAGGCCACATTGCCCACACTGGGCGTGGCGGTGAACCGCACGCTAGGGCACCGGTTAGAGCGCGTGGTGTTCCTGACAGGCTCGCGGGGCCGCCGGGCACCACCGGGCATGGCCGTGGTGACGCTGGGCGAGGAGCGGCCCATTGGGCACCTGCACCTGGCACTGCGCCACCTGCTGGAGCAACACGGAGACGACTTTGACTGGTTCTTCCTCGTGCCCGATGCCACCTACACCGAGGCGCACGGACTGGCGCGCCTAGCTGGCCACCTCAGCCTGGCAGCCGCTGCCCATCTCTATCTGGGCCGGCCCCAGGACTTCATCAGTGGAGAGCCCGCCCCAGGCCGCTATTGCCACGGTGGCTTTGGGGTGCTGCTGTCGCGCACACTGCTGCAGCAGCTGCGCCCCCACCTGGAAGCCTGTCGCAACGACATTGTCAGTGCGCGCCCGGATGAGTGGCTGGGCCGTTGCATTCTCGATGCCACCGGGGTGGGCTGCACTGGCGACCACGAGGTAGGAAGATAAACCACCCCAGCGGTGCCTCCTGTCTAGGCGAGTGTACTTCCCCCTGAGAGGCAAAGAGGTGGTTGGAGCTATAGGCCTGGGTTTCCACGCCGGTTCTGTCATTTTTGTACCCCTGTGACCTTGGGTAAACTACTGAATCTCCTGTGCCTCAGTATCCTTATTACCAATGGGAGTAATTATTTCTCAGGGTTGTTACAAGGATTAGAAAAAATAAGGGAGCTTTGTACATAGGTGTAGGTGTTGTAGGTGTTTAGGGTTGGCTGCTGTTAATCTTATTTGAGTCCCTGGACGGCTCTGAGATGGATGCATGCCCATTTCACAGATGAGCTAGCAGAGGCTTACCCAAGGTCACAGTAGCTCACAACTGGTCAAGATAGACTTAAGCCCACAGGCGTCTGCCGCCAAGTCCACAACAGGTCATAGGATGGGGAGATGAGACACACACTGGGGGGTTGGCGACTGTCCCCCTCCATTTCCCGTTATGGACCCCTTCCCTTCTCCCCAGGGGGTACACTACAGCTACCTGGAGCTGAGCCCTGGGGAGCCTGTTCAAGAAGGGGACCCTCGATTCCGCAGTGCCCTGACGGCCCACCCTGTACGTGACCCTGTGCACATGTACCAGCTGCACAAGGCTTTTGCCCGAGCTGAGCTGGAACGCACATACCAGGAGATCCAGGAGTTACAGGTATGGTCTGGGCCAGAGGACGAAGGCAGGGGTGGGGTGGTCCTGAGAGGTCTCAGAGATCCCAGGGAAATGAAACCTTAGCAGTGGAATCACAGAACGAACTTGCTTCCCAGTGCCTGTTTCTGCCTTTTCTGAGGAGCCTCTCCATCAAGCCCTCTCTTAAGTCTTAGGTGGCCTCTATTTGGGGAAAGGACAGGTTGGGGCCCTTGGTGGGCAGAGGTGGGCAAAGGCCTGGGGACCCATCCTGAGTGGCAGCTGCTGCCTGCCCAACCCCCCGGCTGCATACTGGCCCCTGTGGTCTATGCCTCGCTCATGGCCTGTTTCTGCCACCCAGTGGGAGGTGCAGAACACCAGCCGCCTTGCAGCCGATGGGGAACGGGCAGCCGCCTGGCCCGTGGGCATCCCGGCGCCATCCCGCCCGGCCTCCCGCTTTGAAGTGCTACGCTGGGACTATTTCACAGAGCAGCACGCTTTCTCCTGCGCTGATGGCTCACCTCGCTGCCCGCTGCGTGGGGCTGACCAGGCCGATGTGGCTGACGTTCTGGGAGCAGCCCTGGAGGAGCTCAACCGCCGATACCACCCTGCCCTACGCCTTCAGAAGCAGCAGCTGGTGAATGGCTACCGACGCTTCGATCCTGCCCGGGGTATGGAGTACACTCTGGACTTGCAGCTGGAGGCCTTGACCCCCCAGGGCGGCCGCCGGCCCCTCACCCGCCGGGTGCAGCTGCTACGGCCACTGAGTCGCGTGGAGATCTTGCCCGTGCCCTATGTCACCGAGGCCTCACGTCTCACTGTATTGCTGCCACTGGCTGCGGCCGAGCGTGACCTGGCCCCTGGCTTCCTGGAGGCCTTCGCCACAGCTGCACTGGAGCCTGGAGATGCTGCGGCAGCCCTGACTCTGCTGCTACTATATGAGCCACGACAGGCCCAGCGGGCAGCCCATGCAGATGTCTTTGCCCCTGTCAAGGCCCACGTGGCAGAGCTGGAGCGGCGTTTCCCCGGTGCCCGGGTGCCCTGGCTCAGCGTGCAGACAGCCGCACCTTCACCACTGCGCCTCATGGATCTGCTCTCCAAGAAGCACCCGCTGGACACGCTGTTCCTGCTGGCGGGGCCAGACACTGTGCTCACGCCCGACTTCCTGAACCGCTGCCGCATGCACGCCATCTCTGGCTGGCAGGCCTTCTTTCCCATGCACTTCCAGGCCTTCCACCCGGCCGTGGCCCCACCCCAGGGCCCCGGACCCCCGGAGCTGGGCCGAGACACAGGCCGCTTTGATCGCCAGGCGGCCACCGAGGCCTGCTTCTACAATTCCGACTACGTGGCGGCCCGAGCGCGGCTGGCGGCGGCCTCGGAGCAGGAGGAGGAGCTGCTGGAGAGCCTGGATGTGTATGAGCTGTTCCTGCGCTTCTCCAGCCTGCACGTCCTGCGGGCGGTGGAGCCGGCGCTGCTGCAGCGCTATCGGGCCCAGACGTGCAGCGCGCGGCTCAGCGAGGACCTGTACCATCGCTGCCGCCAGAGCGCGCTCGAGAGCCTCGGCTCCCGCACCCAGCTGGCCATGCTGCTCTTCGAGCAGGAGCAGGGCAACAGCACCTGACCCCGGAACCCTGGCAAGGCGGCCGCCTCTCCTCCCCCAACGACCCGGAGCCACCTGCCAGCCTCACTGGGCAGGGCTGGCCTCAGCCTCAGACCCCAGGGCAGCCTACTGGCGCCGTCCCTCTCTGGCCTGGGTGGGTGGGTGGGGGGCCTTGGGCTCAGGACAAGCCCTGGAGGAGGTGCCCCTGGAGCCACCCCTTTCTGCCCTAAACCCGGTCTCTCTGCCCCCTTGACGCTGCTGATTCAGGCTGTGGCCTCTGAGTATTTATGCAGTGCAGTCTGCCTGACGCCAGCCGTGCCTCCCAGGGTCCCTCCCAGGGTCACCCCAGGAGCTGGGCTGTAGATGAGTTGTTGGGAAAGGGGGGGAGCTGAAAGAGGAAAGTGGGCATCTCCCAACTTCTCCCCTCTGCACTCCTAATGAAGCTCCCTGCCCTTAATAAACTGGCTGAGTGTGGACTAGTGCTTCTGAGTTTTTGAAAGGGAGGCATGAGGGCAGGGAGGGCTTTGATGATGGAGGCTCCCTTGTCCTGGCTGGGGCCTGGCTTTCCTTTTCCTGGGGACCACGTCATGCCTATGCCCAACCCGCCCCAGCTCCCAGCTTAGTCACATATACACACAGAGAATTCTTTATGCCTCTTTATTCCCAATTTTGTCAGCACTTTACAAAACCCGGCTGGAGGCAGAGAGGCCTGAGAAGACCCCTTCCCTACCCCCAAGCTCAGCCAAGTTCAGAAAGCTCTGCCTCTCCCTGTGGAGGGGACTCTAGGGGTGGGGTTGGGGTAGGGGGAATTGGGAGCTGGGCCAGGCCTGCTGGGCCGCCCACTCCCCCGACCAAAAGGGGAGCCAGGCCTGGAGAGGAGCAGGAAGCAGGATCAGCCCAGCAGTCCTGAGTCCTGGGGGCCTGCCCTCTCTGTTGACGCTCTAGGGCTGGGACTCTGGCTATCCCTAAGTTACCCACCCCCACAGCCCCACCCACCTTCTACAGCTGAACCCCCACCCCCACCCTGTCCTCCCTAAATATATACAAATGTACAGAGGGGTCCCACCCCTGCTGGCATGGGCCCCTTTTCCACCTCCCTCTCTCCCCCCCACCCCCCCTCCTCAGGAGCCCATGGCCTGGTCTCCAGCCCTCCCTGGGCACCAGCCTGGGGGTGGAGGGTATGGACAAGAGGGACCTTTGTGCAAAGCAGCTGGTGCCAGGTTGGTGAGAGCAGGAACTGAGTCCCACCCTCCCAGTGAGCACCGCCCCACCCCCTCAGCTTTGCGCTGCCCCCCAGGCCTTCTGTCCCAGGAGCAGGAGGAGACTGGTGGGGGTCTGGGGAGGAGTCCCAGACTCCTGGGTCCTTTAGGACACAGCACCATCCTAGCAAGCGAAGTCTTCAAAGAGGCCTCCTGGGGGGCCATGCAGGTGATGGTGATTGGGAAGCAGGGTGCCGGCGCCCCCCGCTTCAGCACGGCCGCGGCTTGGGCAGGGACTCTGCAAGGTGAAGAGGGAGTGGGACAGGGAGAGTTAGGCAGTGCCCCCCAGCCAGCCTTTCTTTGTCCCCTGGACAGAGGCCCCAGGGGAGCGCAGGAGCCCCTTCCCACAGGCCAGTTCAAAGTTAAGGGGGTGACTGAATCCTGGGAGAGGGTGCTGGCTGCCTGCTCTCCAGAGGCCATCCTCACCTGCTCCTTCAGCTCCTGCAGCCCCAGAGTGGAGATGCCCCCAGTGGAGGTCCGGAGGGGCGTCTTGGGACGACGCCACGCCCGCTTCAGTCGGTCCCAGGACACCTTGGAGTTCAGGGTGGGGGAGAGCAGGGGGCTCAGGAAACTTGCTAGAGGAGGACAGGCCTCACCAGGCCCACCTAATAGGAGCTGCGCCAGCAAACCTCCACGAGGTCACCCCAGTCCCCCTCACCCATCACCCTCTCCTGACTCCTCAGCACTCTCAGGCCTTCCCGCTGGTCTAGGACACTGACGAAGAACCTGAACTTGACTTCCTGCCAGTCGAGCTCCACCAGGAAGGCTGCACGGCACCCACCATGCCCCGTTTTCCCCCAGCCCCTCCCTCCACTCTCCACTGCCTGCCTGAGTGGCGCCTCCCCCCCCCCAGGCCCCCATCCCTTGCCTCATAGATGTAGTCAAGGATCTCCAGCAGCGTGAGGATGCTGGCCCCGATGAATAGGCCCATCTGGCCCCCAAGGTCTCCTGGGAAGCATGAGAGCAGGGTCAGAGGGAGCAGGCTGGGCTGGTCCACCACCATGGAATTGGAATTGGAATCAGGGCTGGGGGCTCACCCAGGAGGGCTGACAGGCCATAGGCGGCTCGCTGCTCCATGGCCTCAGAGGTCAGGGCTTCAAAAAAGACATCTAGGACCAGGAAGTTCTCCCTGCAGAGACAGGAAGCAGGGTATCCCTGAGGAGGCGGCTGCAGGGACATCCCAGGCCCAGCAGATCAGGACATGAGGCCCCTGCACCGAGAACCTTGTCATCACCCTCAGGCTCCCAAAGGCTGTGAGTAGAGGCAGTCCCAGAGGCATGTCAGCTTCACACTTTAGCAGAGAGAGTTAGCAAAGGGCCTAGGAGAACAAAGCCAGACTCCTGGGCCTACAAGGTCCCCTCCCGCCTTCCCTAAAGCAGCATATGGCCTTCAGTTTGCCTCCTCCCCACACCCCTCTAGAACCTTAAGTGGCTCCCTACTGTCTGACAGTCCACTCCAAAATTCCTCTTCCAGGAGTTCCTGTTGTGGCGCAGCAGAAACCATTCCGACTAGGAACCGTGAGGTTGCGGGTTCAATCCCTCGCCTTGCTCAGTGAGTTAAGGATCCGGTGTTGCTGTGAACTGTGGTGTAGGTTGCAGACACAGCTCGGATCCCATGTTGCTGTGGCTGTGGTGTAGCCCAGCAGCTGCAGCTCCGATTAGACCCCTAGCCTGGAAACCTCCATATGCTGGGTTGCAGCCCAAAAAAGAAAAAAAAAAAAAATTCCTCTTCCAGAATTTCAAGAATGCCCGTGAACAGCAGCACTGTACCTTCTTATCCAAACTGCTTTATTTTTAGGGCTGCACCTGTGGCAAATGGAGGTTCCCAAGCTAGGGCTCAAATCAGAGCTGCAGCTGCCAGCCCATGCCACGGCCACAGCAACACGTGTTCCAAGCTGCACCTGCAACCTATGCCGCAGCTTGAGGCAACACCAGATCCTTAACCCACCAAACAAGGCCAGGGATTGAACACAAGTCCTCATGGATACGAGTCGGGTTTGTTATCACTGAGCCACAACAGAAACTCCTCAAACTACTTTCTTATCAGCTTCTCTCCACACAGCCACCCTGCTGCCTAGGCTGGTCTCGGCATCACCCCATAGATCTTTAACTAGGATGCCTCCCCTCTTTCCTCATGGACCCAAACCCGGGATCCTCAGAGGCTGACACCTTCCCTGTTTCCCCTACTCCACCCGCATGAATCTCTCCCAGGGCCTAAGAATCAGCACCACACCATCAAACATGGCCTCATCCACAAACTGTGGTGGAAGTTTTGTGTTGTAATCATCTCTGTTCCCCCGGGACACAGCACTGAGCCAGGCACTCAGAGGATGCCCAGCATTTGTAGACTAGCTGAGGGTACCAGACCCCAGGCTCCGGGCAGCCTCTCCTGCCGGCCTCCTGGTTTCTCCCCCATCTCTTCCACTCCCACCCGGTACAGCATTCACTGGATGCGCATGGCTCCCTCGTGCTGGGGCAGAAAGACACACAAACAGCGGGTAGGAGTTCCCACTGTGGCACAATGGGATTGGTGGCCTCTTGGGAGCTCTGGGATGCAAGTTCCGTCCCCTGCCGGGCACAGAGGGTTAAGGATCCAGTTTGCTGCAGCTGCGGCTTAGGTCAAAAGTGCGGCTCAGATCTGATCCCTGGCCCAGGAACTTCACGTTCTGCGGGGCGGCCAAAAAAAGAAAAAAAAATTTTTTTTAAAGCCTGTAGGCATTTGGACTAAGAAGGGTTTCCCTGGAGGTGGAGACACAGAACGTGATTTGGAGGATGGTAGGGGTTCCTTAGAAGAAAAGGATTGTGAGAGGCATTCCTGGCAGAAGACTCGGTATTAAAGATGTGGCTCACTCTCAGCCTCCACCGGCACCAGGCACCACACACGCACACACACACATGCACGCACACACATACCTACCGTATATAGGTCTCATTGCGGTTGTACTTTCTTGCCAGGTACCGGGCGGAGCCCCTGTTGGGGATCCTGACCATGGAGATTTCTTTCCCATAGCGGGTCAGGTTGCAAGGGGTAGGGCAGAAGCATGGGCCCTCGGAGCCCCCACCCAGGGAGTCTGCAATACAGAGGCACCAACTGCAGTGGGGGCAGGGTGGCCCCGAGGTCCGCTAGCTGCAGGGAGGAAGCTTAGGGGGCTGTCCTCAGGCCGGTACATCCACACTGAGGGCCTGTTCTGGCCAGTGTTGGCACTGCCTAAAGGAGACTGGCTGGGAGTCCTTTCCAGACCAGCTTCAGACCACCCAAGCGGGCGGAGGGAACCCCCAGCACATACCCACAGGCTTATCCCTCTGCCTCCCAGCCCTCTGGGGCAGAGGTCCTCATGGCTCAGAGGGAGGGCACAGGCCATCCACCAGAGCTAATCAACTACATGAGACTTCAGACCCACAAGGGGCTTGGAGAGGATGCTGGGATGAATGCAATTTATGCATGTTTTCACATATGCATATGGATGAGTGGGTGGAAGGAGGGAGGGAGGGATGGATGGATGGATGGATGGATGGATGGATGGATGGATGGACAGCCAGAAGCACAAAAGGATGGGATTCCTATACTCATGCTGGGTTTTTTCTATTCACCGCTTCAGATCCACTGTCTACATTTTGCTCTGTCCCAGGAGACTGATCTCTGCCAAATGCATCACCTAGACTCCCTGTTCTCTGGCTCTGGGTTGGGTTTGGCCCATGGGAGGTAGGATCACAGGGCAAGGAGGATGTGTCTTCCCTGGCCTCCTCACTGCGGGCTGTAGGTTGGCAGAGGCTGCAATCTGCTTCTCCTGTCTGGTACCAGTCACAGGTCCCTCCCTGGGTACCAGTAGCGCCCTCTTTCTTTGCCCCTTCAGGCCCAAGGGAGGAAAGGGCCCCTGGTGTTGCTAGTTCTGTGGCGTCTCACCAGTGCTTGTGGTTCCCTTATCCCCACTCACACATCTGACCCTTTACTGAACACTCTGCTGACACGTGGACGGAGGTAGTTGCTGTGTGGTACAGAAAACGGCTTAATGTGACTCTACTGCCCCAGCATCTCAAACCCATCGCCATGGCTCCAGCCTGTGGATTAATGTGGTGCTCTCCTGACCGATCACCCGCTTCTCTCTTACTCCCGCCTAGCCATCCTCACATCCTCACAATGGCCTTGCCTTAGCTACTGCTGGCTTCCCAGAGCCTCCTCCACTCTCTCCCTCCTTTGTTCTCTGCCCCCCAGCGGCACTGACATTTCAGCGCCCAGACGCACGTGCTCTCTCTGGTCACAGGTCTTTAGCACAAGCTGTTCCTACTGTCTAGGACACATCCTCCTTCTCAACCTGGCTGACTCTCCCACACCCTTCACGTCTCAGCTCCTATGACACTTCTTCTTGGGAATCCTCCCTGCTGGCAGGTGGGGCCACAGGCCTTTCCCGGGGTCCTATCAGATCCCTGAGCTCCCCCTACACAAGGGCTAACATGCTGCACTGCGATACCCATCCACAGCCCTGCCAGGCAGGAAGCTCCACGAGGGCTCTTGTTCCCACTCTTACCTCCAGCGCCAGCGCAGGCTGTAAACATCTGTAGAATGAATGAATGAATGAATGAATGAAGTGTGGACCTATGGACAGATGGGGTTGCCTTATCCACACTGGTAGCCAGCAATGCCTCTTTCCCCACACCAAGGGACAGGTCCTATCTCTTTCCCAGAGAGGCAAGCTCATTTGCTGAACCAAGATGAGAAGCCCAGCTCTTCCCTCTAGGTCCCGGGTTCTCTGCCATGCCCCTTCCCCTCCACCCCCACTGCTGCCTCCACTTTCCCAAGTACCACACCTGCAAAGGTCCTCAGAGCCCTGAAAGTATGGGATAAGGCTCAACCCCCAGGAAGAAACACCCCCCCCCCCAGGAAGAAACTGGAAGGCGGGGAGTCAAGGTGGTGAAGAGGAAGGTGGACAGAGAGATGAAGGCTGGGGAGGTGGGGGGGGGGAGCGGTGCGGACAGAGAGGCTCGGAGGGAAGAAGGCAGCACGGACCCAGTGTGTGGTCGGCGCACTCGATGTAGATGTTGGGCGGGCAGATGGTCTCATTGCCTGAAAGGAGAGAAGGTTATTCCTGGGGTCTGCGGTTCCATCCCCTCTCCCCCACCACATTCCCAAATGTGGGCACACACGTGCATGCACACACATGTGTTTGCACAGACACGTGCATACGTGAATGTTCACGTGCTTGTGCAGAGAAGCGTGGAGATGTACACATTCACACGCACGCATATTGATGCGACCTTGGGTGCACACGTGTATGCATTCACGTGTTCAAGCACAGGCACACAGGCCCCACAAGTACCCAAGTAGAGATGTACATGAAGACTTTTATGCATAAATGCATTTTAACATGCACACAGACATGCATGTGCTCGATCTTAGGTGCATATGTGTAAAGATGCAGAAAATCCCAAGCGCATACTGTGTACACTCAGGTGAATAGAAACATGCACACGTGTTGTCATACACATGCACCTGTCCCCATGAGCAGTGGTTTGCCCCTGGAGGTTCTGGAGCCTGGCAGGGTGGCCACAGAAGTCTGGCAGGGGGTGGGGTGCCCACCTGGCATGTGCACCATCCGGCAGTGGCAGCGCTGAAGCACGGCCTCCTTTTCACAGCGCAGCCGGCAGGCAGACACACTGTAGGCCGAGTAGCCCTGAAGCTCAGGCTCCCTGAGCCCGCTCTCCGCCCGGCAGTTGCCCCAGGGCTGGGGCAGATAGGTCAGCTGCAGAGGCGGGGCATGATGGGGTCACGCCCAGCAGTCCCGCCCTGCCCTCCAGTGCCCTCTGCCCCAGCGAAGTCCATGAGAGGGCCGACGGGATGCGAGTTTCGGGAGGGCAGGTCTGGTCAGCATGCCCTCTCTGAGTCCAAAGGCCCGGCCCCGTGCCCAACCCAGGCTCCAGCTGGAGGTGCTCACCCGCTGTTCCTGGCAGGACACGAAGGTCTGAAAGCCTGGGGACACACCAAAGCCCAGCTGGTGGATGTAGGGTGGCTCCTCCTGGCTGTGGATCTGCACTCGGATGCCAGCTTCAAACGACGTCTCGTCTGCACAGTGGAGATGGGATCTTTGGAAATGCATCCCAGGCAGGCAGAGGACCTAGGCTGGAGCCCCTGTCCCTCTCCCGCTTGCGTACTTGTCTCTCTCCAGATGGGTAGGTACTCCTCCTGCTGGATGTCCAGCATGATTTCCAGGCCACTGCCCATGCCCCCTGCCCGGCTGGGCAGCGAGGTCTGTGGATCTGCATTGAAGGTATAACACTTCCCATAGCGAGTATAGACCTGGAGGTGAGAGAGAGGAGGAAGAGATATGAAAGATGATGCCTTAGGTTTAGGGTTCTCTGTCCCCTGGGAGGGCCACCAGACCTGCCTGGTCACTCCTGTCCCATATCCCAGAAACCACCCTAGAGCCCAGCCTCTCCCTTCGGCTCCATCTTTTCCACTGACATCCTGTCTTAGATGATTACAAGGCATTGACAGTTAACATGTCAGTGGCAGAACTTCTCGATACCTTCCCAAATCCCGACCCCGACCCATTTTCTCCTCTGGGTAAAGGGTCCCACTGTGTAACTAGTTTCTTTCCTTTTTTTCTTTTTCTTTTTTTTCTTTTTAGGGCTGCACCCATGGCATATGGAAATTCCCAGGCCAGGAGTTGAATTGGAGCTACAGCTGCTGGCCTACACCACAGCCACAGCAACGCCAGATCTGAGCCACACCTACAGCCTACACCACAGCTCACGGCAATGCCGGATCCTTAACCCACTGAGCTAAGTGAGGCCGGGGATCAAACCTGCATCCTCAGGATACTAGTCAGATTCATTTCCACTGAGGCACAGTGGGAACACCCTCTCCAAAATCCCCCAAATCTCCCTCTCCCTATAGGCTGGTTGCTAGCATAGGGGACAAGGGCCACTGGGCATCCAGTTTGGGGCAGCTGTCCTGGATGATTCTACTTCTGAAACCTATTTAGAATCCATCTACTTTCCTTCATCTCATGTCCCCCTTTCAGCATCCTCTCCCTTGGTCATGGCAGCAGGCTCCTAGCTGGTGTTCTTTCATCCGTCCTTGTCTCTCCCTCCAAGCCTTTCACAGTGCAGCAGCCGGAGTGCTCAACTGCAGAAAGCCAATCACGTCACTTGCCATCTTAAAACCCAACGACGGCTCCCCATCTCCCAGAGAATAAAGCCAAATTCCTTCCATTGCCTGAAGGCTCCATGTGAGGTGACCTTTGCCTCTCTCTCTCCTTCCTTCCCATCCCCAGATCTCCGTGACAAATTCAAACTTAAGGAGCGCCTTGCTTTGCCAGGTCTTTGTTCAGGCCTTTGTGAACATGCAGGTTCCTCTCGTGGCATGTTCCCACCCCCGCCTCCCAGCCCCCACATCGGCACGGCAAGCTGCTCATCTTTTAAGCCTGAACGGAAGTGCTCCTTTTTTAATTTATTTTATCTTTTTATTATTATTATTATTATTTTGTCTTTTGTCTTTTTAGATGCATATGGAGGTTCCCAGGCTGGGGGTGGAATCTGAGCTGAAGTTGCTGGCCTATACCACAGCCACAGCAACACGGGATCCAAGCTGCATCTGCGACCTACACCACAGCTCACAGCAACACCAGATCCTTAACCCGCTGAGCAAGGCCAGGGATCAAACCCCAGTCCTCATGGATACTAGTCGGGTTCTTAACCACAGTCAGGACAGGAACTCCAAGTGTTCCTTTTTTAGATGTACTGCGAACCACACGCGGTTCACAATGTCACCCTCCCCCCACCAACGTGTTTATTGATTTGCTCAAAGTACTTATCAAGACCTGAAATGATCTTGCTTATCTATTTGCCTCCGCGTTCAATGTTCATTCCCCCCCAACTAGAGTTCATGGTGCACGGGGGCAATGAGTCCAGCATCTGGCCCGGAGGGGGACCCAAGAGATGCTTTAACGGACGGTTCTGAGCTTATCGTCCTTTTCCTCTGCGGAGAGTTCTCCATCATGGACACCAGATGGCGCTGGCGCCCCGGAGATGGAAGCCCGTGGCTCCGACTGGGAATAGAGTGGCAGTTGGGAATTTTCGGAAGCAGCTGGGGTGGGGAGGAGCTTGAGGGAGAAGCAGATGGAAGTTCCCCCCTGCCAGGCTCACCCCACAGAGACCAGCCCCGGGTCAAACCTATCACAGGCAGCACCTTCCCTGGGGGGAAGGGTCGGTGCACTCAATCATTCTCTCTCTCCCCCGCCCCTCTCCTTGGAACACTTTCACACTGGTAAAAGCTGGCAGAAAAGGCAGGAAGCAGTGCAAAGGAAAGGATTCCTAAATGCCTAGGTCCAGAGGGAGTGGATAGAAGGGAGATGGCCAGGTTGAGGGCAGGGGGAAGTGGAGGAGTTTTAAGAACGTGGAGGGGGGAGTTCTCGCTGTGGCTCAGCAGGTTAAGAACCAGACTAGTATCCATGAGGATGCGCGTTTGGTTCCATACCCAGCCTCGCTCCGAGGGTTAAGGATCCGGCATGGTCACAAGCTGCAGTGTAGGTCCACTGTTGGCTGTGGTGTGGACTGAAGCTGCAGCTCTGATTCCCTAGCCCTGTAACTTTCCATATGCCCAGGTGCAACTCTTAAAAAAAAAAAAAAAAAAAAAGAGTGGGGGGCCTAGGGGAACCCTTGTTGTGGAGCACAGGTTAATCACTGCTGTTTCTCCTCTTAGACAGTAAGTCTTTTTTTTTTTTTTTTTTTGCTTTTTAGGGTTGCATATGGAAGTTCCCAGGCTAGGGGTCTAATCAGAGCTACAGCTGCTGGACTACGCTACAGCCACAGCAACATGAGATCCCAGCCGCATTTGCAACCTACAGCACAGCCAGCAACGCTGGCTCCTTAACCCACTGAGCAAAGCCAGGGGTTGAACCCTCAACCTCATGGTTCCTAGTTGGATTCATTTCCACTGTGCCATGATGGGAACTCCAGTAAGTCCCTTTATCACCCACACATCCTGCCTCAGATTCCCAAAACCAAAGCATGCACAAAACAATCACTGTGCCGTTTACAAAACACGGCAGTATCTCCTTCTGCCTCATTTCATCTCCTCAGCTGCTATGGGATCAGGCAGGTTTGTTTTGGTTTGGTTTTGGCCACACTCACAGCATGCAGAAGTTCCCAGGCCAGGGATCAAACCTATGCCACAGCTGTACCCAGAACCACAGCCATGGTAGCACCTGATCCTTAACCTGCTGAGCCACAAGGGAACTCCACAAGGTAGGTTTTATTAGCCTCATTTTACAGATGAGGAAACCACAGCTCAGAGAGGCGGTGTGATTTCCCCGAGATCACACAGCTAGTTAGTGGGAGAGGTGGAACTCCTGGAGTTGCAAGACTCAAGGCAAGGTGTTCCCGTATGTTGATGACGACTCCCATGACCCCATGCCCTAAGCCCCAGTTCCCATGTCAGCCCCATCCAGCTGAAATGAGAAGGCAGTCTCGGCACCCTTCCTGTTTCCTTCCATCCCTCCTTCTCTTCCACTCCATCCCTCTATACCTTCCTCACTCTTTCTCCATGTCTACTGCCTCCCGACTCACTTCCTCACCTGTCTCCCCTCCTCCTTCTGCACCTTCATCAGCTTCTGGGTTCCAGTCCTTGACCCTGTCTGTATCAGCCCTGCCCCAGTTCCCTGCTGTGCGTTCATCTGTGGGGCAGGAGGGGGCATCGCCGACAGTCCCAGAGCACTCGCTCTGCCCCAGGCACAGCACTAAAGGCTTAATATGCTCTTTCCAATGGAAACTTCACGCCCATCCTACATCCTACACATGAGGAAACTCAGAAGTTGGCTGATTTGCCAAGGTCTCCAAGATCAGTGCTTCTCAAACTTAAATCTTGTGGTTGTGGGGGTTTTTTGTTTGTTTTTTGTTTTTGTTTTTTTCTTTTTTCAGGGCCACACCCGCGGCATATGGAGGTTCCCAGGCTAGGGGTGGAATCGGAGCTGCAGCTGCCTGCCTACACCACAGCCACAGCACCATGGGATCCTAGCTGTGTCTGCGACCTCCACCACAGCTCATGGCAACACCAGATCCTTAACCCACTGAGTGAAGCCAGGGATTGAACCTGCATCCTCATGGATAATAGTCAGGTTCTTAACCCACTGAGCCACAACGGGAACTCCAGGGGATCTTGTTAAAAATGCAGATTCTGATACAGGAAGGAAGTCGAACTGAGATTTTGCAATTCTAACAGACTGACCGCTAGTCTGGAGGACCAAACTTTGAGTGGAAAGGCCCTAGGTGAAGAGGCAAAAGTCCGGCGAAAGAGCCAACTCTAGACCCGTGCTTTTACAACACGTCATCACTGGAGGGAGGCGAGACCTGAAGGGGGCTGAGGTCGAGATCCCTGGGTCCTCAGTGGTGTGAGAAAGGCAGATGGGGGGAATCCATAAATATTTGTCCCAAATTACAAAGCATTTACCTTCTTCCTATTTGAGGCCAAGAAGATGCTGGAATCAGCTCTTGCTGATGCAGCCATTTTTCAGAGTCTGTTCCGATTGGGAGCGTGGGCTGCATGGGGGACCCTGGTAGTGAGCTGCTCGCTCATGCTCCCCAGGTATGCAGCACCACCTCACCTGACCCTGACTGCTGGGCCCTGCCTGGTCCCTCCACAGCCTCCCATGGGGCCAGGGACTCCCTGAGCTGAGAACCCATTTCATCATCTCAGCATTCCCAGATCCTAGTGTAATTTGCAGAAGGAGGTGGGGGGAGGCAATGCACGGGGAACATCATCAAACATACCATATTTTTTTTTTTTTAAGGGCTGCACCCAGATCATATGAAGTTCCCAGGCTAGGGGTGGAATCAGAGCTCTAGCTGCCCACCTACACCACAGCCACAGCAACGTGGGATCCAAGCCGAGTCTGCAATCTACACCACAGCTCATGGCAACGCTGGATCCTTAACCCGCTGAGTGGGGCCAGGGATCGAACTGGCGTCTTCATGGATACTAGTCGGATTTGTTACCACTGAGCCACCACAGGAACTCCTGTGCTGGTACTTTTGATCTGTTTTCTCCCTTGGGTCTCCAAGAAAAACCACAGGAGGTAAGCACTGTTGTTCCTGTTTCATGAGGCGAAGGCTCAGAGAGGGAACGTGTGTTGGCTAAGGGCACACAGCAAGTACATGACAGCATAGATTCAAGCAGAACTGAGCCTGATGCCAACTTGGAGTTAGTGCCTATAAAACACCTGGTGGGTGTTCGCTGAATGAACGGGTGTGGCAGGCTCCTGAACCTGGGTGGCGCTGGGGCTGGCTCCCTATGTGAAAACTCCACCATATACACGCAGACACAGGCCACATGGCACTGAGCCTGGTCCTGCGCTGCAGAGTCACTTGGGAAGGTTTTGGCTCCAGTGGCTTTGGGTGGGGGCTACCTGGTACCCCCACCCTTGAGGCCATTATGCAGAGTGGGGGTGACAATGGGAGATGGATGAAAGGGCTCCAGGTCTGATGGACAGTGCTCTCCAGGGAGTGGACAGGCCAGACTGGCAGGGCCAGGCCACCTGCACAGCCTGGGTCAGACCCGACCGCTGGGCAGAGCAGAGCGTTGCCCTGGAGACAGTCCCTGGGCCAGGCAGGCAGCAGCGGGTGGAGCCACCGGCTCCTAAGTGGCAGAACTCTGGTGGCGGCACAGCCCACAGCCTCTGCCATGGAGACGGCACGGCTGCTCGGCCACAAGGTCCCACTGGCTGTCCACTGCTCTCTCCCCACAGGAGGGTAGGTGGACAGGAGTTTGGGGTCCAGAGTCCAGCCACAGAAAGGGGCAGGTCCTGGGCCAGGACATGCACTGAAGGGCCCAGGGGCGATTTCTAGACCATCCCCCCAGGCCTCAGCCTCTGGGCCTGTCCCCATGTCAGTGTCCATCTCCTTCTTTGCAGCCCCACCTCGTTCTCCACCCTTTCTTCCAGGTCCACCCCTCCGGACCTAGGCTGCACAGCTTCTAGATGGAATACGGCTGCATTGTAGGCAGACCCGCAGGCCCCTCCACCACCTTCCTTCGGGCCAGCCCTCTGCTTGTCTCTCTCAGACCACCTCTTTTGGTGTTGGCCTGGACCCCTGGTCCACCTCCCTAGCCTCTGTCCCCTGACTTCAGTCTGTCCCCCAAGCCCCCTCTATCCTCCTGGCTTGTCCGTCCTCAGAATCTGATCAATTATCCATCTGGCCTCTGTCTCCGTCCCTTGCCCTCTGTCGGGCCTGCCCATCCCCCTTGGCCTCAGCTTTCCTCCCATTGGCCAGCCCCCCCCCCCACCTCTCTGATCCTTCACCTGCTGCATCTCTATCCTGTTTGCTTTCTTCTCTGTCTATCCTTTGGTCTAAGCATCCAGTCTCTGTCTCTCGTCTTCCTCCTAGATTTTTCCCTGGGCCTGAAGCCAAGGACCCCTCCGCAAGCACCCTTCCCTCCTTCTCCCTGCCCCCTCCTCCAGGTCTGCCCCTGATGGTGTGGTGTTCAGGGGCCGGGAAGGGTCTGTGCAGGGCTTGCTCCTCCGAGTAGTGGCTTCTCTCTCAGTCCCTCAAGTTCCATCCGTCCACAGCTCCCATTGCCTAGAAAAGCTCTCCCTGGCTGGCCAGCTGGATGGCGGGCTTGCATTCTCCTCCATCCCCACCCACCTCCTCATCCTCCCTGCAGTCACAGAGCCCACGGGGTTAACAGGCAATTAGCAGGGCCAGGGCTCAGAGCTGTAGGGGAGAGGGCTGGGGCCTCCAGGAGATAAGAAGCAGCCTGGAGCAGCCGAGGCTGGGCTAATCCCAGCACTAATCTGCGGCCTGGGTTTTATCTCCATTGCCTTCTGGGCACCCCGCCTCTGCCAAGGCCCTGGCGCCTCCCTCCCACCCCTCTTTTCCATGGCAGCTTTATCCCTCCGAATTCCATCAGCCCTCCCCTGATGTGGTCCAGCCCTCCCCTGATGTGGTCCAGCTATGCCTGTCACTTAGGTCTTAAACCTGTAGTGTCCTGGGGTCCAGGGTGGGCTGGTGGAATGGGGTACATCTTCCAGGTCAGATGGCTCTTGGGCCCAGCTTTTCTCAGGGTGGCCCAAGTGTCCAGGTTCAAAGCCTTCTTCTCTATGCTGGTCAAGGAGGATGGTACCAACTCAAAATGCCTTCAGTGCCTGCACTGGTCAGGACTGGGAGGGCACTCAGTCCAAACCCTCATTGTACAAAGGTCAAAGTAAAGGCCTGGAGATGGCAAGGGGCAAATCCGAGGGCATATAGAAAAAAAGAGGGCAAATTCAGAACTAGAACCCAGTTCCCCTCCGCCACTGGCCCCAGCACTCGCCACTAACCTCCATCACCCCCCTGGGCCTCAGAAGACCCTGGTCCCAGCTCTGGCTCCACCAGCCACAGCCGGTGTAAGCTTGGTTAGTAAAGTGATGCACTGATTTCTTTGGTCCTCAGTTTCCTCATGCATCAAGTGGGGATAGAAATTCCTACCAGACGCATTTCACAAGTTGGTTATGAGTCTCAGAAGAGACGAAGTGGGTGAGAGGCATTTGCAAGGTGAAATCATATATATGAGGCCTTGATATTACTAATGAGTGTTGTGGAGACCAAAAAAAACCGCTTAAACTGGGGCCGAGATTGACCACTGGATGTGGTGCTAGAAACAGATCCTCATAAGCTTCATGACGTAGAAAATTGGGTGCCCATTTTGGAGCCTAACAGAACAGGGTTCAAATCCTGGCTCTGCCACCAGCTTTGGACAAACAACTTTGGATGGTGATTTAACCCTTCTGAGCCTCAAATTACTCCTCTGTAAAAGGGCAGTGGTGATTCTTTTTCCTTAGGTTCGTAGTGAGGATCAGAGATACGTTCAAGAAAGTGGGGGTGTTCAAGAAAGTGGGGGCGCCCATTTGGGAACGGAGCTGCTCACCAAGATAGCGCAGCCATTTGATCTTGGGTCCCCACTGGGCCCATTCTCACAGGGCATCATACACCTTGGGAAAAGCTCTCTCAGAAATTTTGGGAGAGGACAATTTTGCTTCTTAGATGACAGAATTCTGTCAGGGCAAAACCCCCAGGCCCTGAGATATGGCTGTCCTCACAGAGGAGGGAGCCCTGTACTTGCTGTCTGTGAGATTCGGCTTTAGTCATTTAACCTCTCTGACCCTCCATTTTTTCATCTGTAAAATGGGAATATGGGAATAATAATGGGCATCATCCGAAGTGTTAGAAGGAAAGAGATAAAGCATAATAATGAGAGCGGGAGTTCCTGCTGTGGCTCATTGTAAACGAATCTGATTAGTATCCATGATGACCCAGGTTCGATCCCTGGCCTTGCTTGGGTTAGGGATCTGGTGTTGCCATGAGCTGCAGTGTAGGCTGGCAGCTACAGCTCCAATTCATCCTCTAGCCTGAGAACCTCCATATGCTGCAGGTGCAGCCCTGAAAAGAAAAGAAAAGAAAAAAAAAAGCAACAGCTTATAGTTTTTCAGGGCTTACGCTGAAAATTAACTCCCTAATTCTCACAAAAACCCTCTACTAGAGGTTACCTAACATCTCCATCTTACAGACAAGATAATGGAAGTCTAGAGAGGGGAAGGAGCTGGCCAGAGTCACATGACAGGGCAGAGCAGGGGACCAGGCAATCTGGCACCCAGTCTGTGCTCACAGCCCCTGTGCTGATACACCCCCTGAGACAGCCCCAGCAAACGGTAGGTGCTCAAATCACACTTACTTGTCCAACCCTATTCCTTGAGCCAGTACAATGTGCTTGGTGCTGGGAATGATTCAGAGAATAAAATCTCTGGTCTCTGCCCTGAAGGAGGTGGCTGTCTGGCCACAGAGGCATTCATTCATTCATTCCCAAAGCGTTTATTAAGCACCTGCACTATGAACCAGCTGTCTTCAGTGGAGAACAAAGCACACAAAACCAACAATCCCGATTGGGGCAAATCATTACTAGTTGCAATCGGTGCTATAACAAGGGGACCAATCCATGTCCTCTAACCATATACGGGGGTTCGACTTGGGTTGGAGAGCAAAGGTTCCCGGAGCAGGTGCACTCAGCCACGGAGGAAGGGCATCCACGGTCAGACACAGGGAGAATACCTACCCCCCACCCCAGTAGGCCTGGCCCCAGCCCTGCCACAAGGTCAAAGCCAGCACACACCCCCAGCCCCCCCAGTCCCCCCAGCCACCCAGGTGGGCGGTTTCCTCCCCAAGGTAGAAGTGCTGGTGGGTCTTGGAAGAAATAGTCTCGATGTTCGTTCAAATGTAAATACGTGAGCTGCGGTGGAGGAGAAGGAGACGGTTGGGGCCGCCTGATTCCAGGCTGAGGCCGAGCTGGAGCTGGGATCCCCGAGTGCTTGGGGCCGAGGAAGAACACAGTGATTTCGGGGAACGCCGCGTTTCCCTGGGGGAGGAGTGAGCGGGGCCTCCAGGAGGCAGGTAAACAGCCAAACCTGTTCCCAGATACCGACCGCACAGGCCTTAAACCCTAGAACGTCGGTTTTGCTGACGGGAATATTTTTAATTGGTAACGAAGTCCTTCCCTGACATTCCAGCCCTCGATGCAAAGTTATTCCTTAAGAGTTTGCTTACACAGTGGATCGCTCCCGCGGCCCGGCAGGAGTTCAGGAGCCGAGCCGAGCCCCGAGGAGGTGGCGGCGGTGGGTCGATGGGTGTGCCATCGCCCCCCACCCCCGTGCGTGCACCTGGGCATCCGGGCCGGGCCCACCCGCACGCAGAGGGCGGCACCCAGCGCCTCCCGCTCCTCGCAGCCCCCCTCCTCCCTCCCGCGGGGCAGGCATCCATCACGGCGCCCGGGCGCCCTCCCTCCCGTCTCCTCCGGGCTCCTTCGCTCTCCTCCCTGGGTTTGCCTCATTTGCATTCCCCCGGCTCCCGGCTCCTCGGCAAAGTGACCTCCGCACACAGCCGCGCCAGAGGCTTCCACCGCGGAGGGAGACACCGCCTCCCGCCCCCGCCGCGGCCGGGGAGCGGCGAGGGGGCGCGAGCTCGGGACAGCGGGGCGGGAGCCCCAGTGGAGGCTGCAGAGGGAAAGGCCCGGTGCCGAGGGGCGCCGAGGGACTCCGATGGGATTTGAACCCGCGGCCTCGGATCCTCGGCGGGGCGGGAGTGGGACGTGGAGGTCTTCACAGGCCGGCGAAGGTGCGCCCCAGCCATGGAAACCCTGCTTGGAACCGGGGGCTCCCCAACACCCCGTTTGCTCCCCCCGCCCCCCCGCCCCGGGAGAGGATGCCAGCTCTACCAGGCCGTCGCTCAAGGGGCCCTAGCCCTCCCGGGGACCTGCCCAGCCCCCAGGCCCCGCTCCCCAGGCCCGCCGAGCCGCCTCCCCTCCCCCCGTTTGGTATTTACACCTTTCACACATTTGTAAGCTATTATCCTGTCCACGCTTAGTCACCGCTGAGCCAAGCGCCACGGATTTAGCTCCTTTAATCTTTCCTCCTAAATCAATCCTCCATTTCCCCTTAATCATCCCGTGGCTCCTCTCTGAACTCTCTCGCTGCTGCCTCGGCTGCTGCAGCCTCTGCCTGTCTTGCTGGAACTGCTCCCCCTCCAATCCCAAACGGGTGTCCCAAGGGCATGGTGAACATTTGGGGGAGTGGGTTGGATTTTCAGCGCTGCCAGCCCTGTGCCTAGGGGCCTGGGAGCCGGGGAAGAACTGCAGACACCCCTCTTTCTCTTTTGGAAAACACGCGGCATTTTGAACCCTCACATCTCCAGCACCGAGGTCTCTGTCCTGCCTTCCCACCGCCATTCATCTGGGATGGCTCCAAGACCCCAAGCCTCCACCAGGATTTACCAAGAAAGAAAGAAAGGAAGGAAGGAAGGAAGGAAGGAAGGAAGGAAGGAAGGAAGGAAGGAAGGAAGGAAGGAAGGAAGGAAGAAAGAAAGAAAGAAAGAAAGAAAGAAAGAAAGAAAGAAAGAAAGAAAGAAAGAAAGAAAGAAAGAATGGAAGAAAGAAAGAAAGAAACCACCTCGGGCCTGCTGTCCACAGCTCTGACTTTCCCCACCCCCTCTGCCCAGCTGCTCCAAGGAGGTGGCATTGCCAAGAGAGCCTGGAAGGGCAGGGAGGGAAACACTGATAAGAGCCTGAGGCTGCCCTCTCATCCCCTCCTCCTGGGAGGCTGTCCATCTCTCCTAACCACCCTCAGTCTCCACCCCCGCATCCACTCCCTCTCCTCCGCCCTGTGCCACTCTGACTCTGGAGCCTCAACCTGAGTAGCCTGAAGCTCTGCACACACCCAGTGCTCCCTGGGGGTGCTCCTGCCAATCCCCCCCCTCCTCCTGGCATTCTGCATCCTTTCTGTCCCCAGCCTGGGCCCAGCAGAGGCAGCCCTGCCACCAGCCGCGAGAGGGAGCAGTTACCTCCCAGAGAGCAGAAGGGCATGGGTGGGGGGGCTAGAAGGGAGCACAGGAGCACGGGAAGGAGAGAAAGAGGGAGGACGGAAGGGAAACGTGGGGGCCATTTCTTCAAATGCTAATCAGCATCTTCCGGCAGTGCCACAAGAAGCTGAGCTGATAATGAGCCCAGCTCGGGGCTGATTCCTGATTAATGAAGAGGCCACAGGGCTGCTGAGTGGGGCCGGGATGGGGCGCATCCCTCCAGGCCCTCCCCCCTTGCCTTTGCAGGCCAGCCCACAGTAACAACAACAACAACCCCCGTTCTTGGCTGCTTGGCGGCACTACTCAAATCCACCTCCACCAGCTCCACTGGCCAATAGGAAGCAGCCAAACTCAGAGCGCCCCCTCCAGGAGGGCCTGAGGGGCGGCAGCCTGTGCTGGGGTGGGAGGTGGGGAGGGGTCTGCAGTCTGAAGTGTAGGTAGCCTTCAGAAGTATTTTTTGTTTCATCAGGAAAATTTTAATTAAAATAATGAAGATTTGAGCCTTCTCTGGACAAACTGGAAGACACCCCCCCCCCGCCACCCCAACACCAGGCATCCCTGACCACAGGGCAGCAGTTAGCTGGGGCTCAGAAGCAGCTGCTCCTTCTAAGGGTAAGTGACCTTCACTTCTCCTCAGACCCCACCCTCCCCTACTGTGTGCCCTCTCTGACCTGACCTGCCTGGCTCCCGAAGGCAGGACCAACCCTGAATTCAATGCGGAACGAAATGTTCTCAAGGGTCCTGCCTCAGGAGAAGAAGATGGGACCAGAGGGCAGAGAGAGCTGGACTGGGTGTGCGGTCCGAGGTAAACTCACCTGGTAGATAAGAGGCCCGGACCAACCTCAGTGGGAACCCTCTCCCTTCCCCGGTCAAGGGGGCAAGGGGCAGCCCTCAGGCCTCTGGAGCCAGTGGCAAAGGTGTGGCAGTGGGATGTTTGTGGAGGAGCCCCTGTGGTCCGGCCTGTAGGTGGTCCTCCTACAGGCCGGACCACCCAGGGAAGGGGTGGACTCAGGAGGGGCTTGGCCAGAAGGCAGGCGGTCACTGAAGAGCCTTGACCTGGGGGCCAAGGGGGCCAGAGAGTGATGGAGGGCTTGCATGCTGCTCCCTTTGCCTCGGAGCTGTCCTGATGGCAGCTGGGGTGGGGCTGGGAGCGGAGGGAAGAGGGCAGGGAGGGGGACTGCCCAGCTGGAAGAGGCCTTGTCTAATTGTGCCTGATTAGTAGAGAGGAAGAGAACAGGGCGAGTGATTAATAGTCACGGCAGTCACCAGCCTGTGGGGAGGGCGGCTTGGGAGAGGGAGCGAAGCCTGAGAGCTGAGTGAGGCGGGAGACAGGGAAGCCCGCAAAGGCCCTTGGTCACCTGCCCCTCCAGGGACTGCTGGGACCCCATGGGGAGGGGCTGGCCCTCCCCCTGCCTCCTGGCGAATTCGCCACCTTCCCCCTCCCTCAGGTTTCCAGACAATAGAATGCAGAAGACCAAGGGTGACGTCCTGCACCTGGGAAGAAAGGTGTGTCTGCCCATGCGGTGTTTCCAGACACCTCAGCGTCCCCGGACAGCTCCGTGTCCCGACACAGGTCCCTTTCTCCACTCCACCTGAGACCTCGGCCCAGAGGATACAAGGCCGGACCTCTGATCGCAGCCCCCAGCCATCACCTTATATCCTTTGATGCCGGCTGGGATGCCGAGCCCTGCCCGTCCTGAGGCCGCCCTGTCCGACATAGGCGCCACTGGCCACATGCGGCTGTTTGCGTTGAACGTTCATTCTCTTTGTCACGCTAGTCACATTGCAGATGCTCACTGGCCAGTGTGGCCAGTGTCGACCGCATTGGACGGTGTAGACAGAGGACATTTCCATCATCCCAGAGTGTTCTGTGGGACAGCATGGATCTCGAGGGTGCGCGCTCCTCAGACACGTGCACGAGCGAGTCTGAATACTGGGGAGTGTTGGATAGAGGATGCTCTAATGGGGTGCAGGGGAGGCCTGAGGGTCAAGAGAGGAGGAAGCCTAGGTGGTGGAGAGAAGTGAAGCTGCTGGCACATGGGTCGGAAAACAGCAGGTGGTGTGGAGAACAGTCACGTTAAAGAGAGCCAGCAGTTGAGGTGGTGGCATGCATACCAGCTGACAATGAGTGCCCACTATGTGCGTGCCAGGCAGTGTGCTCAGCCCTTTATAGCCATCTCTCCTTTTTTTTTTTTTTGGCTTTTTTGCTTTTTAGGGCCGCACCCACCGTGTATGGAAGTTCCCAGGCTAGGGGTCCAATCGGCCTACACCACAGACACAGCAACACGGATCCAAGCCGCATCTGCGACCTACACCATAGCTCACGGCAATGCCAGATCCTTAACCCACTGAGCGAAGCCAGGGATGAAACCCGCGTCCTCATGGATGCTCGTCGGGTTCATTAACCGCAGAGCCACGACGGGAATTCCTATAGCCATCTCTTAATTCTCACAACCACTCCAATTTTTTTTAGGTTCTGATATTCTGTTTAACAAATACAGAAACTGAGGCTCATGGCAGCTTTTTGACCTCTCCAAGGCCACACAGCTTAAAGGCTACACAGCCGAGGTTCAAATCCAGATGGTCTGGCTCGAGAGCCCACACACTTGACCACTCCACCGTGCAGTCCCCAGCTGAGAGGAGATACTCAGTTTTAGAGCTGCATTTTACAGCTGAAGAAATGAAGGCTAGAGGGAAAGAGTGATTTCTGCCCTCTAGTAAGTGGGCAGGCTGAGCACAAGCCGTAGCTGTAGCCGTAGCCGGGGAAAGTGTAGAGGGGGCTGGGGGCACGGCAGTGGGGAAGCGGATGGTGGTAGAAGGCAGAAAAGATACAGGTGGTGGCAGAAGTGGGAGGTAGAGGCGGAAGTGGGCTGGTATGAGAGGGTGAGTGCGGGAAGGGAAAGGGATGAGATGCGAGGAGCCAGGTGGAGGGGAATCCGGGTGGAGAGGCGGGAGCATCCTGCACCACCCAGGAGCCTGCTCCTCTCTCTCAGCCCCTCCCCTCCCCAGACCTCAGCCTGCCTCATGCCTTAAGCCTTCCCTGCTCTCCTCAGCCCAGAGTGTGCCTCTCTGAACTCAGGCTCTTACTCTCCATGTCCCGCGCTGGGCAATTAATCCTGGCACCTCCCGACGCTGCTTGCATGGCTGGTTAACTCTTGCATGGTTGATTAAGCTTTTAAGTGTCCCTGTCCCCGCTCCACTGCGAGACTGGAGGCTGCTTGCGGACAGGGACGGGAGACCGGGGCTCCCCTTCTTTGTTCTCACCCACACACCTGGCAGGGAGCCTGGCACACAGTAGGCGCTCAGAACTCTGTGTTGATTGAGTGACTGATTGGGTGACAGTGAGGGGATCTTAGGGAGCATGGGGCTGAGAGCGACTGCAGTGGTAGCAGAAGTAAGAGCAGCAGCCGAGGGGACTGGGGGAGGGCGCATTACCCAGAGTAAAAATAGGCTGGAAAATGTGACATTTATTAACTTGGATTCCGGAGGAAAGGTCACAGCAGAGTGGGGAGTGGGAAGGAGGAAACGGGGAAAGCAACAGAAAACACATAACAGCCCCTTACCCAAAGCCTGTCGCTGTCCCTCGCCATCTCACCGCCCACGCCCTGGCAGCCTCCCACCACTGATCCCTGCATCCATCGCCCCTCCACGGAGCCCAAGTCCCTGTCATGGGCTCCATGTTTTCCCCACAGAGTCTCTTATGGCCCCCACATCCTCATCAGAGCCCCCGGGTCTTTGTCTGCACACCCCTTCTCCAATCTTGCCCCCACAACACACCACCATCTTCCCCATTGCCATGGATCATCCCGTCTCAACCCATAACCCCAGGCCCTGGTAAATGGGCAGCAGACTCAGCCCTGGAATGCCAAGTCCAAGGGGGAGCTACACGCAGCAGAGGCGGGTTGGGGTCTGGGCAGAAGGGTCTGGGGACTAGGCCGGATGGGGGACAATGGAGTAGGGTCCAAGGGGGACTTCCGTCCCTAGTGCTTGCTCTCCTCTGGTCCCTCTGGCCTGCTGCAGCCTGAGCAGAGAGCAACAAACTTCTGTCCTCTTCTCTCCATCCTCAGAGTATGAGAGGTCCCCGGGGGGCAGCCACCCTCACCCCTGCCCGGCCATCCCCAGCTTCCCAGGGACTCACCAGCCTTGATCAGGGGACTCCCTGTTCTGTATCCTCCAGGCACCCCCTCCTTTACGGGTGGCCAGGCAGGAACCCCCACTTCCCTCACCTTCCCTCCATCTCTCCCCTCCCCTTCCCTCCCAGCCTCCCACCGGGGCTTCATCACTCTTCCCCTTCCCCTTCTACCCCAAGCAGGGGCCTGGGACACAAACTCCTGCTCAGGGACACAAAGCCCCCATTGATTTCTGCCCCAACAACACCTGCTGACACTGGGCTCTGTCCCCCCACCCCCAGCTCAGACCGGGTGAAGATGCTGCACACAGGAGCCCCTCGGACCCGAAAGGCCACATTCACACACTGCACCTTAGGGACAGTTGCTTTGAGAGCGGTGATTTTTCCCAGAAGAAGGGGCTCGTAGCTGGACAGCAGGCCAGCGCCCCTGGACTTCTCTCCCAGGACAATCCTCCTTGCAGTCCCTTTCTCCGTTTCTGCCCACCTCCCCCCACCCCCAATGGCAGGAGGACCCAGAGGCTGCAGGCATGTTGGGGGCAGGAACAGGGTTGGAGTAGGTTACCTGGTGCTACTGAGGCAGTGGGTGAATGAGAACCCGGGTGGGGGCTCCAGGCCACAGGAAGGGAAAGCCCCCCCATCTGGGGCTGGTGCCAGAGGCTGGGCCCGATGGGCACCATGTCGACGCCATGTATTTGCCTATGCGCTGGGCAGTGTTCACAAGAATGAAAACACACACCTCACACATACACAATGCCGGGAGTAAACTGTGGACCGGGGACAGCATCTCAAGCGCCAGGGATAATAGACATCCTGTGGCTGGGGGGGTGTGGAATGGAGCACCATTTGCAGACAGACAGACGGTGTACAAGACACCTCCCCACCCCCTGCAGCTCACACACCTGATTGTGAGAGGTGTGCACGGGAGGCCAGCCCAAGGCGACACTCCTCTCCCCGACACTCCTCTCCCCGTGAGAGTGTGTTTGTATTCACACCTAGACAGGGAGCAGGGTTTGAGACAGATGAGGGTGTCACAAGAGGGGACGGCAGCCAGTGTGACCCTGTCCTCAGCAGCTAAGTAAGAGCTGGGACGTGGGCACAGAGATGAGTAGCTCTCTGGGAGTGTGGGTGTGCAGGTGTGCACGTGAGCGTAGTGACAGGGACACTGAGTGTGTGTGAGAGGGTGTGCAGGAAACTGTGTCCCCATGCAGTAGGGGTGCACGTGTGTGCACGTGTTGTGTGTGTGTGTGTGTGTGTGCGCGCGCGCTCGTGTGTGCTGGGCAGCAGTGAGGGTGATCCAGGCACATAAGTGTGAATAAGTGATTCTCCGCCTAAGAGCCAGAGCCGAGCAAGGGAACAGCAAGAACCAGGAAACGGAGGGAGGGCCTGGAAAGCGGGAGAGGCCGGAGGGGCGGCATGAAAGAAGGATGTGTGAGGGAGTCAGTGAAAGGGGGTGTGTGTGAGAGACACACAGACAAGAGACACTGGCACCCAGTGTATGTGAAGATCAGCTCTATGCAGCCTGCCGGTCGGGCCAGCATCCCCAGAGGCGGCCCCAAGACCCTCCCTTGCCGGAGCCCCCAAACACCCCCTCCCCAGCCCCTTGTTTGCTGGGGAGAAGAATCCAGGAGCCACAGAAGAAAAAGGGTGAGAGAAAAGCAGGGGTCAGTTGGTCCGGCCCCTGCACAGACCATCCCTTCCCTGCAAGCTGACCAGCATCTGGGCCCCGGGGCCCTCTCCAGGACCCCCGGCCCCAGCCCTGGGCACTGCAGTGGCAGCACAGCAGCAGCGGCAGCACAGCAGCCACGGAGAGGAGCGGCAGCAGGAGGGTAAGCCCCCGCGAGCGTCCACTGCTCCACGGCTGGGGAGCCGAGGGAAACACCAGGCTTCGGGGAGACACGAGGCCAGCCTCTGGTGGCGGAAGGAAGGGAAGCCCCATGGAGGATGCCCCGTGCACCACCATCACCCTCCGCCAGCCTCTAGCCACCCCAGGCCGCGCAGGCCGACCGGCAGGACTCACCACCGAGAAGTTGCTGGCGGAGCAGTGGTGCCCACTGAAGTTGCAGCTCTTAAGCATGTCGGCGAGCTGGTGGCCGGTGCGGTTGAGGATGTCTACCATGTCGGGCTCCGGGTAGCGCAGGCCGGCGGCACGGTGCCCGTCCCGGTCTTTGGGGGGCAGCCCGGTCAGATTGGCCAAGTGGAAGATGTCGGCGTCGCTGAGTGCCGAGTGCCGGAACCGGTTGATGTTGCAGAGGGTGACGGCCGGGAAACCCGCCACCGGGGCTGGGGCAGCAGGGTCCATGACCACCAGGTGAGGCCGCGTCAGGTAGCCCCGGGCCAGGCTGGCCGCCTGGTACAGAAAGGCAGCCAGCGAGGTGAGTAGAGCAAGTGCCCACAGGGTTCTGCGCAGTCCATGGGGGCCTGGGCCACAGGCCCGGCCCAGCCCGTGCAGAGTGCTGGTGCTGGCAAAGGTGGCCAGGTCCCGGGGGGCTGCGGGCCCCCGCGCGGCCCCCAGGAGGCTCTGCTCATCCCCTGCCTCCTTCTCCTTGGGTTTCGCATCCTCCTCTGCAAATTTGATTTTGCACACAATCTCGATCGGCATCTGTCCCCGGCTGCTGGGACTGGCCGGAGCCTCCTTGCCCCCGTCCCTCCCTGGCCAGTAGCCCCAGATGCCCTCCGGAGTGGCGGCGGTGGCAGCAGCTGCTCTTCTAAACTCAGGGCAAGCAGCAGGAGGATGGGGACAGGGTGGGGGCCCGAGGTGGGGGAGTCACTCCCACTCCCAGCAGCTCCGCAGCCCTGGTGCTGCCTCTGCCGCTGCTGCCTCTGCTGCCGCTTGTCTTGTCTCTCTCCTCGATCGTCTCCTTGTGGCTTCCCTTATCAGCACCAGCACAGCTGTCAGCCCCTGCGTGTGTCCCTGCGAGCGAGCGAGTGAGCGAGGGAGCGAGCGCTGCTCCGCCACGCCGCGCAGCCCCAGCCGCTCCGCTCAGCATGTGCTCCGGAGCCCACCCCATGCTTAATAATTCAGGACATGTCAACAGCGTTTCACCGGCAGCATGGGCGGCAGGAGCCAGGCCAAGGGGAGGGGGCAGCCCCCAGCCTAGGACAGGGATCCCCTGTCCCTGCCCAGACCTCGTCGGGCCGCCCCCCAAACTCTTGCTACACCCTAGCTGCTCGTGGGGTTCCCCACCCGTCCCCACTCCCAGGCCACGCAGGGAAGAGGGTTGCACCCAGCGTTCTCGGCTCGTTCTGCCACTTTTCTGGACCACGCCCCAGGAGGGGTCAGCCAGCTCCATCTCCTACCTCCTGGCCTCCCGGATTCCTGGATTCCTGACTCGAGCCCAGCCACCACCTGACCCCACTACCCCAGTCACGGCTGCTTCCAGAAACTCCTTGGGAGAGCCACTTGTTTGAATGAGGGAGGGGAGGGGAGGACAGAGGAGGGCAGGCAGGACAGGCAAGGGGACAATGGTGGCTCCACTGAGATACTTGGCTCCCCTAGAGCTTTGCTCCCGACTTAATACCCATCAGACCCCTACCCCCTCTGGCCTCGCCCTCTCCCCACTTCACCCCCAGCCCCAGACTCAGTCTCTCATTTGTCTGGAACAGAGAGCACCCCGGCTGACTCACACATCTGTGGCCACTTTGCCCTCCCCGATGTTTCCTAAATCTGAGGCCAGGCCAGGTTATGGGGGGGTGGGGTGGGGGGAGGGCGGGGGGACAGCCCAGGGAGCAGAGAGCAGGGATGATGGAGGTGAGAAAGCCCAGACAGGGTATTGGAGGAGTAGAGGTGTGTTGGCTTTGAAAAGGAGGGAATGCAACCCTAAAGAAACAGGCAGGGGGTGCCTGGCAGAGAGGGGCAGGGGAGCCCTGGGTGGCTGCCGGCTTGCAGAGGAGACGCGGGCATGTGGACTGTTGTCACAGGCTGTGGTGGGGCCCCTGGTGGCCAGCTGGGAGATGATGCCTGGGTGCCCCTGGGTTGGGGGTGGTCGCAGTGAGCAGCTAGTGCTCTGGGGGGGGGGGGAGGCGTGTGAGTGCTTGAGCCCTCTCAGGAGAGGAAGCACTTGTCCCCTAGAGGAAAGGGGGGGCTGATTAATCGGGGCGCTAATGAGCAGCAGGGAGAGGAAGCTCAGAGGGGCGGGGGAGGCGGCTCCATCGATCCGAGCCGCGGAACCAGCAGCTGAAAAAAAAGTGAGAAGGGAATCGATCTGAGGGAAACGGCAGCTGCTGGGGATTAGAGCCCGAGGTCCACCCGCTGCCCAGCGGCCACCCCTCCCCTGCGGCAGCCCTGCCCTGCCAGTTGCAGCCCCTGCCTGGCCTGGGGCTGGCTCCCCTGGGGGGCAGGGGACCACGCTGTTCGCCCTTGGTTGCAAGGCCAGGTCAGGCCCCGTCCTTCACAAGTCATCCCAGCATGGAGCCCACCCACACACAGCACCCCCAACCCCAGGCCTGGTTGGCATCCAGGGTGGGGGTTGTCCCCAGCCTCTCTTTTCAAAGTAGCTTCCTCAGCGGCTCCTTGGCTGGGCTTCCCCCAAAGCCAGCTCCCCCAGACTGTGGAGATAAGACCCCTGGGGTCAGGGGCTGCAGCTGGCAGTGTCCCAGAGGAGAAAGGGGTTGGCACTGAGAGCAGCTGCTGAGTTTGCAGTTGGGAGTCTCCACATGACCCCAGACAGTCCCCATCTCGCTGCCGCCTACCCAGGCAGCCCCCCCATGTTTCCCCCCTCCCTGCTAGACCACCAGACCCTTCCAGCGCTTCCTTCCCCACCTCCTTATCCTCCCCAGCCTCTCTCTTCCCCTTTCTCCTGTTATTGATTTTTCTTTACTGGGTTTTTTTAAAAGGTGATTTAATTGCTTTTTTAAGGTTACTTCAGTCTGGGACTCTGCCAAGGAAGCGGGGAGCCGCCCCCTAAGCTCTCCCTAGCACTGGTTGCCGCTCAGGACTCTGTGTGTCCCTAGATTGTCCTGCCATCCAGTGAGATCACCAGGTCATACTCTCCAACCTGACCTCCATCATGAGCCCAAAGCACACCCTCCTCCCGCCCGAGGGCATGTCAGGGAGCCTTCAGCCTCTAGAAGGAATGGGAGCTGTAATCTGGCATGGGGAGCTGGGGAGAGCTGGGGAGCTGGTGGCGAGGGGAGTTCCAGGCCACTGGGAAGTGGAACAGCAGTTAGCTGCATGCACCGCCCCCCACTGCCCCACAGCCAGCTGCTTCCAATTGTCCCCGAGTCCCCATCATACAGTCTCCCAGACTCCAGCGGGAGGTCCCCCCCCCCCCCCCCCCGCAACCAACCACAAGTCCTTTGAGCCCATCCCTTGCCCCCCGCCCCCGACTCCTCCAGGCCTCTTCTGTGTTTGTGCACCGCCCTCCCATCCCTTAACACCCCCTTCCCCTCTGGCCCCCGTCCTTTCTCCCCGCCCTCTCCCCGCTTCCCTGCCTGCCTCCCTCTCTGCCCGGCTGCAGTTGGGTGATAATCTCCCTCATTTAGCCTCCCGGCTGCTTCCCCGGCTCATTGCCCAGCTGGTCCCTGGGGCCCAGCCCAGCTTCTTCCCCACCCCCACCCCCAGCCCTGCGCCCCAGCTCCCCCAGCTCTTCCCCGCTTCCCCCACCCACTCCCAAGGGACCAACTGCCCCCTGCAGTGAGCATCAGGGCCAAGTGTGGCTGGCGAGGACCCGAGTGGGGTGTGAGCAAAGGAGGAGGGGTTGCCAAGGACTCCGGGGGTGGGAATCAGGGTGCAGGCTCGGTGGGGGGGGGGAACCCTCTGTCCTCCAGTTGTCCACATTCCCCAGGTTTGTTCCCAGTCCAGTCCTTCACCCCCCAGGGGGGCAGAACCAGGCTCCCTGACAGCAAAAATGGTGGACAGACTGAGAAGTAGAGATTCGAATGGCATCTGTAGAGCCGATAGGGCAGGGCAGGGCAGGGGGAATGGGGGAGGGCAGAGGGGAGGGAGGGCAGGAGCACCTGGCAGGGGGCATGGAGGTTTTATTTGCACAAATTGCTCCAATAGGTAGTTTCAGAGACCGCCTGGAATCCAGCTGGGGGGTGGGGGGAGCAGTTCAAAGGAGCCTCCAAGGCCAATCCAGCACCCAAGCTCTTGGGTTACCTCTTTGCCGGGCAGGGACCCCCAAACTGAGCAGCATTTGCCCCTTCCCACCATTTGTGAGACTCAGACTTCTTGCCTGGGTGGCCCCATTTGTCAATGACGCGACCCACCCCCCATCTCTTAGATAGCATTTTCCTAGGGAGAGTCCCCAGCCGCCCCTGTTCCCAGAGTACACCCCCTGGCCACCCGCCCCAGCCCAGACACCTGTCCCAGGCCTGGCTCTGGTGCGGAACAAGGCGTGAGCCAGTGTGGGACAGAAGTGGGTGGAAGGGACACGGATGGGGGGGCGGAGGCCGGGACTGGGCCAGGCCAGGCTGGTGAGCGAGCAGCGGTGACAAACGGGCTGTGCGGGGGCCGAGGGGCGGGGGGCGGACGGCGGCTGATTTATCTGGGTTATTTATGCCGCGGACGAGGCAGGAGAAGCGGTTAATGAGAGTCCCAGCGAGGGGGGTGGGGAGGCCTGGACGTGATCTGAGGCAACTGAAGAGGGTTAGCGTCCTGCCGCCAGGCCCTGCCCCCACCGCCCGCCCACACTCTGCGCCCCCAGCCCGGTCCTGGGGCGGGGCCAGCACAGCCCTGACCCCTTTCCTGTGGCTGGTACTCACGACCCTGCGTCTCGTTTCAGGGATGCCCAAGCCGAGGCGGTGGGTCACTAATATTGAAGGGGACCAGGTCCAAGATCGAGGGGCAGCTGGAGACACTAGGGAGGGAGGCTGTGAAAGGGAGAAGATGAAAAATCTCAGCTGGTCAGAAGTGGTACCAAGTCTGTGGGGCTGTGGGGGAGGGTTGGGATGGGAAGAGGCAAATGTGGACGTGGTGGGCAGGTGGCTGAGGCTGGAGAGGGCAAAGGGCATTGGGGTATACAGATCCAGTGTCAGCCAGGAGTCATCACGGGGGCCTGAGAGGCAGAGATGGGGGGGTGCTGGTCCGAGCGAAGAGAGAGCTGGGGGGAAGAAGATTCAGGGAAGGAGGGGGAGAGGGCTTTGCAGCAGCAAAAGCTGCTGGGAGCAGATAAGGCGGCACAGCAGCAGGAGGGATTAAAGCTCCGAGGGGCAGGGGCGGGGGAGGCAGGGACATGGGGTAGGGGAGGCAGGGAGGCGAGGGTTGAGGGCAAGATACTCAGGCCAAGGAGAGGGGGGGCAGGATTTAATTAGAGGCCAATGGTGGTCGTCGCCTGGGAAAGAGGGGGGAGAGAAGGGATTCCTGACCATCTCTGCCGAGGAAGGGGACTTTTCCGCCACTGACGGAGCCCCATACCAGTCCGGGTAGCAGAGCTAAGTGGAGGGGGTGCCTTGCCGAGAGGAGGGCACAGGTGGATTGCTGCGGGATGGAGGGGAGTGGCAGGGGCCGGCCCTGGAAGCCGCTGAGCTCTGTCTAGAACTTGGATGTGCGGGACACGCAGTGCCTCCTCGAGGCGGCCCGAGGAACAGAGTGTCATGGGGACCTTGACAACAGCCAAGGGTGCCCAGCCAGCCCACCCTGGGATGGAGACCTCATCACGTCCAGGGTGACAAGGACCAGTGTTTTGGAGGGTTTCTTTGTGGGGAGGGTGTCGGCTTCCCCAGGTTCAAGCCTCGGACCCAGATGCCCCTCCCCACCACCCTGCCCTCCTGTCCTCCAAGCCTCCCGGACGGGGGCGCTGGGGGAGGGCGAAGCCTCTGCTCCCTCCAGACGGGAGCCGAGGGGTGGTTTGGAGACGGCCATGGGGGTGGAGGGGAGCCCAGAGGGAAGGAAGGGGAGGAGGAGGAAGGGGCGGGGGTGGGAGGCGGGGCAGAGTAATTGCATGTTTGTCAGTTCTCCTGTCTCTGCACACGAGGGAGCGTGTGGTGGTGGGTGTAACTTCGCCTCGAGGAGTCTCTGTCTGTTGGCAAAGGTGTCAGTGTGTCTGTCTCAGGGGTCTGTGCTCTCCTTGGCCCCTGCCCCCCACTTCATGTTTTAGGGAGCTCGGCTCTGGGCACACCCAGCTGTGCTCCGTGCTGATGCGGCAGATGTGGCGGGGCCCCAGCTGTGCCTGCTTCCCGGAGAGGGGGAGGGGGCTGCAATCTGCTCCCCCGATAATGGCTGCTAAGTGCCAGGGGGAGGGGATGGAGATGGGGGTGGAATGAGGCCCGGGTGGGAGGGAGACGTGGGCCCTGCCCCCGCCCCACCCCATCCTGGCCAGCCTCCCCCCAATCTGTGTTCTTGGCTCGGCCTCTCCCTGTGGCTGGCTCCTGAAGCCCATCCAAATTTCTCTCCAGGCTGGTCCCTGTCCCCAGCTCTCCTCTGTTGCCCCACCCAGCTTGGTGCCAGGGACCCACCCCGCTCCCCGGCCCCCAGCTCGCTCCCCCTCGCTGATTTTACAGAATAATCTTTTTATGGAAACCGAAAAAAAGCGCTAATGGCAGGAACGCACCCCTCCCCCGCATCCCTCCCCCCTCATCCCCACTTCCCACCCCGGTTCCCTCCGTTCTTGCGGGGCCAGCACCCTCCTACCCCTACAGGGCCAGTGAGGTCCCAGGGGTGGTGAAGGGGGCTTCCGGGACCCTCGCCTCCAGAGGCAGGGTGCCCCCCAAAGTAGAGGGGTGCTGGCCCCTCCTGTGGCAGACTAGGCTGGAGAGGAGGGGGGGCTCACAGCTTCTCTCCTTAGACCCCTGTCTACCTGAGCACACATACAACAGTGACTCCCTCTCGGGGGGAGGAGAGGGGGCACGCTAGAGACCTCAGGTTCACCAGCCCCCCTCCACTTGCAACAGTGACCCTGTCCCCTTCCAGCGCCTGTTCCCACCCCCACTGAGCCCAGGAGGGGGGTCTCGGGGGCCAGGGCCTGACACAGACTTATTGGATTTCACGGTGTTTTGCTGAGAAAATAATTAAATTATCATATTTATGATGAAGCTGCCATGGCCTCTGCCAACCACTCGGAACAGAAGGGTCACGACTGGGGGTGGGGTGGAGGGAGAGGAAGGGACCCAGCTCCTGGCCCTGTGGCCCGCTCCTTTCCCAGCCCTCCCCTTAGGGGACTGACCCCAGGCCCAGAGTAGGCATCTGAAGGTCCCTGTGGACCCCACACAGAGGTGACAGATATGGGCTGGAGGAACCAGGAATGAGAACCAGGAGAGGGGCTGAGTCAAGGCGGGTGTAGGGCAGGCTACAACACCAGGTCCCTTCACGTGCGCTCGGACACAGCCTACGGGGCTTACAGGTGGGCGGTTGCCCCTGGCCCAGCTCCTGAGAAAGCGCACCTTCCTAAAGGCCCAGCTCTGAGGCTCTGAAATCCTGGGCCCTGTCCCAGCCCCTGGTGCTGAGAGCCGGCCCCGGCACCCTGCTGCCTGCCACCCCTGCCTGCTGCCAGGACCCCCTCCTTCCTCCCACCCACGCCCTACCCCCCATTCTCTCCGGGTAATTAGATTCCTCTCAATTAGCAGATTACGATCATTACCAGCTCATCTGGCAGCTAAGCTCCGCACCCACAGCTGGAGAAAGGGGGGTGCCAGAAGGGCCACATGGGGGTCATGGGCAAACACGAGAGATGGCTGGGTTTCCCTGGGGCTTCAGGAATGTAGAAGCAAAACTAGGACCTCACTCCACCTCTCTCCGCAAAGGGCAGAGCCAGGGTGGTGGGAAGGGGCCAGGGTCCCTCCCCTCCCAGAACAGGAGTGTGCGCCTCTACAGGTAAAGGTACTGGCGCAGGCCCACCCTTCCTGCCAGGGAAGTAGGAGACACACACCAGGCCTCAAGTGGGGAAGAAACCCCCACCTCGCCAAGCCAGGCTGGGAGCAGATGGAGTTGGCAAAGCAGAAAAAGGGCCGGGGCCGGGGCTCGGCAGGAACCCAGGAGAGTGGGTGCCAGGCGATGCCACCTCGGGCCCACGGCTCCCAACCCCTGCGCCTGCTGCCCGCATCCCACCACCCGACCGAAATCCTTCCCCTCCAGAGCCTGAGCCAGGCCCAGTGAAGAGGAACTGGGAAGTGGCGCTGGGGTAGGGGTGAAGGTGGGGGCCAGCGGGCTGGGAGCCCGGAGGGCCTTCCTCCAGAGCAGCACGCGAGGCTGAGGCAGTGGGAGGGGGAGATATACCAGGGCTCCAGATTCATTATTCATGAGCCCGCAGCAACGACTCCAATTTAAATGCTAATGTGGGGGGGCCTGACTCAGCTGCCCCCCTTCCCCCCTCACCCCCAGCCCAGGCACAAGCGGAGTCCGCGCTGGCTCCAAGGCTCACCCAGGTTTATTAGGGAGTGGCGAGGGAGGCCCCCGGCCACCCATGTTGCTCCCCACGATGTGAAGAGCCTGCCTGGCTTCCTCCAGTCCCTCCTGGACAGAGGCTGGCCTTGCAGGCAGAAGCCTCAAGGGGTGCGGACAGGAGAGGAAGGCGGGGGGGGGCCTCCTGGCAGCCCCTTCAGAGGATGATCTGGTTGGTGAAGCTGCGGCTCAGCTCCTTGTGTGGCAGAACAATCGAGTTCAGGATGAGCACCTCAGCAGGGATCCGGACGCGGCAGCCTGCAGCGTGGACGAGGGCAGCAGGGGGAGGCCATGGGGAGGAGAGGGGGGGAAGGCGAGGGGCCAAGAGCTGGGGGCCACCGCCATCCGGGAGGGATCCTTCCCTGCCCATCTGTGCCCTGGCCTCCTGCCCCCAGTGACTCACACGGGACCTGGCGCATGGCAGGCACTTGGTAAATGTTTTCTAAAGACTAAACACACACACGCACATGCACACGCAACACATGCTCCCATAGGGCACAGCCATCACCACCTGTGGAGGTTTCTCCCCGCCTAGGGCCCTGGGACGCGTACCTAGGATGGTGATAGCGGGCAGAAGCTTCCCATCCTTGAAGAGGCTCTCACTGTCCATGTGGGCTCGGGGGTCGTTGGGATTGGGGTCATTGGGGGTACCTTCCACGCGGGCCCAGCGCCCCACCGTGCTGCCCCAGCCTACGATGCTGTGTAGGACACACGTGTGCTCCTGCCAAACAGGATGATGGGAGGTGCAGAGCTCGCGGGCTTGGCCCCTCCCCTCAGCCACTTGGGACACCACGCCCTGCTGTGTGTCACGGTGCCTACCTGCAGCGTGGCCCCATGGAGGACAATGCTCTCTCGGAGCCGCACACCCTCGCCCACAGTCACCCCCTCTCCGATGGAGACGTTGGGGCCCAGCTGTGGAGAAGAGAAGAACCATGTGCCTCGGGAAGCCTTGCAGGGCCCCAAATCTACTCCCTTCCTAGAACAGGTAAGGGGAAAGGGACCTGCTATCAGGACAGGCTGTGACAAAGTGGAGGGACCGGCCCTCTGAGCTCAGGGGGTATCTGCGTCGGCCCACCCATCCTGACAGCCACCCTTCCTCCCCAGGGCTGGCCCACGGCTTACCACAGCCGATGGGGCCACCTTAGCTGTCGGGTGGATGTAAACATTTCCTAGAAGCAGAAGAGAAGATCTGAGGGCAAATTCCCCAAACCACACCTCATTCAGGGAGGCTGGGGACTGAGGTCAGGGGTCATGGCTCAGAGCCTAGAAGGGCTGGGCTGAGGGGCAAAAGTTAGGAACCGGGGCAGCATGGGTACCTCGAATC
This sequence comes from Phacochoerus africanus, assembly GCF_016906955.1. Lineage (NCBI taxonomy): Eukaryota > Metazoa > Chordata > Mammalia > Artiodactyla > Suidae > Phacochoerus > Phacochoerus africanus. The sequence continues at coordinate 187,053,502 of NC_062546.1, read as the reverse complement.
CGTGGACCCCCTGGGGTGTGCTTGGCCAGGCGTTCTGGGTGAGTGAGCTGGTACTGGCTCAGATAGAGGCGAGAGGCGTAGAGGGCTGAGCTGGGGGCCACAAAATGGAATGCAACTCAGGGGCCAGTGGGGCCTGTGGCCACCACCCCAAAACCTTACCCTCTGCCCCACCCCCTGCCACCCAACCACCCCATCATCAGAAGCCCCTCCCATACCCCGCGGACTTGATCTGGCTCCAGATACCATCGGTGAGGTGCACGTAGATCTGGCCCTGCCCAGCCAGGGCTGCGAACACATCCTGCTCCAGGCGGATGGTCCCTGCCCCTGGCCACAAGACTGAAGAGTCCTCCCTGGCAGAGAGGAAGGGATGCTGACATCAGCTACCCAGCTGGGCCTCACAGGCTCTGGAGCATAGGAACCAGAGGGCATCCCACTGCCTCGCCAGGTCTGGTCAAATCCGCTCCCAAGGGATGCTCGTCCCAGGAAGTTCTCCTCCCACCCTCACCCACATCATCCCCCTCCTCCTGGGGCTGGGGTGCCATCCCAGGGGAGCCCCAGGCACAGACCTGCTGCCCACCCTGCCCCACATCCAGAAGGAGCTCGACCGGACCTGGCTTCCCCCAACCTCTCCCACCCCGCATCCACTCCTCTGAGCCCCGCCTCTGCTCACCCTCCCTCTCACTGGATGGAATGAAACACAGACAGACTCACCCCAGAGGAAGGCAGCTGGTGAGGGCAGAGACAGTCACAGAAAGAGAGGGAGAGAGAGATGGTGGAGATGCCAGCTCAGCAGAAACAGACAGAGAGATGGAGAGAGAAGCAGAGAGATGGCTGGGAGTGAGAAGATGGCGATGAGGGAATGAGGCATGAGATGGGGAGACGGGCAGGGGAGGAGGGGGTGGAGGCAGGGGTCCACAGAAGAGGACAAGTCCCAGGTCTAGGAGGACCACCCCTGGACTGTGGCTTGTGGCAAGCAGGGCTCAGGGGCACTGGGCTCCCAGGGAAGCCTCAGCCTGAGTGAATTAGTGAGTGAGTGTGTGTGTGTGTGTGTGTGTGTGTGTGTGTGTGTCTGCACCCAGGCCCGTGTGCACCCAAGTGTGTGTGTTGCCGTCTGTTCTGAAAGACATCTCTGGGACACTCGGGGCTGGAGAGAAATGGACCAGAAGGGGAGTGGGCAGGTGGTGACAGAAGAGGAACTGGGATGGATAAGGAAGAGGGACAGAATGAGGTTAGGAGGGGCGGGACCGGGAGGCTCGGCTGGAGATGACAAGTGGCGAGGAGAAGGAAGGTGATCGGGTGGAGACGGAGCCTGCAGGGACTCGGGTGGGGGGTGGGGGTGGGGGGTCCTGTGGCTGGGGGCACGTGGGGTCCCAGGGCCACGGAGCCTGCCTCACAGTTGCCCATCCTGCTGATTACGCTGGAAGACTTCCCCGAGGGGCTTCAGGGCTTCTGGGGAAAAGAGGTAGATGCCACAGTTGATGATGTCACTGACAAACGTGCTGGGTTTCTCCACATAGTGCAGGACCTGAGGACAACGTGCAGGAGAGGCCACTGCCGCCACCCCCTCAGACCCTCTGGCCTCCAGGTCCTCCCTGCTGCTGGGGTGGTCTTTCTGGAATGCACACTGCATCTTGCTACTGGCCTTCACCTTCGAGCGAAGTCTGAACTTCATGCCTCTCCTCTCCCTGCCTCCCAGCCCTTCCACACTCAACTCCGTGCTATTGCACACATGCGCCTGGAGTGCCCGTTCCCATCTCTTCAGCTGGAAGACTCAGCTTTGGCACTAGCACTTCCTCTGTGGGTCCACTCCTGTCTGCCCAAGAGACGGTGTCTCAGGTCTGGGCACCCTGGACCTCTGGCCACCCCTCACCAGCAGCACTTCTATCATTTGTGATGGTTGGTTTTTGACTGTCTCTCCCACTCGTGCGAGGTTCCTGAGAAGCAGGGAGTGCCCTTTGGCTCTATTTCTTTCACACCTAGCTAGTGCCTAGCACAAAACTTCAAAATAAAATTCATGTGTGTGTATGTGTGTGTTTATATGTATTGCTTTGTTTCATTTTTTTTTTAAGGGCTGCAGGTGCGACATATGGAAATTCCCAGGTTAGGGGTCATTATCGTAACTACAGCTGCCAGCCTACACCACAGCCACAGCAATGCCAGATCCAAGCCACATCTGCAACCACTGCCGCAGTTTGTGGCAACCCCAGATCCTTAACCCACTGAGGCTGGGGATCGAATCTGCGTCCTCACAGATACTAGTAAGGTTCATTTCCACTGCACCACAATGGGAACTCTTGTTTACATGTTTGTTTTTGCTTTTTAGGGCCACATTGGCAGCATATGAAGGTTCCCAGGCTAGAGGTCCAATTGGAGCTGTAGCTGCCAGCCTACACCAGAGCCACAACAATGTAGGATCTGAGCCGCATCTGTGACCTGCAACACTGCTCACCGCAACACCGGATCCTTAACCCACTGAGCGAGGCAAGGGATCGAACCCGCAACCTCATGGCTCCTAGTCGGATTTGTTAACCGCTGATCCACGAAGGGAACTCCCTATATGTGTTTTTAATACTAAAGCTTGAACAAATAAAAGGGGTGCATGGAAGTCAGTTACGCTTAGGGGCAGGAAGCTTTGCACAAACAGGGACAGAGACCCTCTGCCTTGCTGATTATGCTCTGACCTCTGTGATTATCAAGGTGCTATGCTGTTTCCTGTCTCCGGGCCTTTGCACATGCTGTTCCCTCTACCTTCAATGCCTTCCTGTCCCCCTCATCTAGAATAATTGAAAACCCAGCTCAGAGCCTGCCTTGTCTAGGGAGCCCCCCATCCCCGCCCATGCAAGGTCGGGCTGGGCCTCCTTTTGTGCTCCCATAGCGCCCTGATCACATATCTACCGGAGCACCACACCCACAGACATTAACTGTTACCCCTTCAGTCTCACCAATCTCTCTAGAAGGGATATACGATGAACAGCTGCAACTGTTTGACAAGATGGGCCCACCCCAAAGTGTTCCAGCACTTTCTAGAACAGAGGGATTGGGGAATGACGATACACAGAGGAAGTGCCCAGCTAGCCCCTCTGCTCTCACCTCATGCGTTTGTGGATTCTCTACGATGCAGCCGTAGTTGAGGGATTGTGTCCTGTTAGCCTGAAAAACAGACACACTGAGACGGTGACCTGCCAACTTCAGGGCAGCGAGGTCTGTTTTCTCTTTTTCTTTCCCTCCTCTGTGGCACCTGGCACGCAGCTCTGCCACGGACAGGCCTTCAGCAAGGGTGAGAACTGACAGCTGTGCCCAGCTCCCCACTGCTGAGCAGCCAAAGGGCTCTCGGTCTCCACTGCCACCTCCACCACTGCTGGGGCTTCTAGCTCATTCCAGCCCTGGTTCCACTCCACACCACCTCCACCCTCTGCTGCCCCTGCCTCCCCCAACACTCTCATTCCAGAAACCTCCCTGGATCACCCCCTCTGCATCCTCCAGCCCTCCTGGGCCCCTCACCGTGGTGCCAAGGAGCAAGAAGGGGTGAGGCCGGTGTCTGTGGGCATCCAGCATGGCGCTCAAGGGGAAGTCGGAGCAGACATCAGCGTTGAGCACAAAGAAGGCCTCGGGGCTTCCAGCCAGGATCTGGTCCCGGAAATGGTAGAGACCACCGCCTGTGCCCAGGGGAGCAAATTCCTGCAGGTACCTGTCCCCAGGGCCCCCCAGGCCAGCTCAGTGAGATCAGAGGAGATGGCACAAGCCTGGGCACCTAACTCCTCCTGCTCCCAGGGGTACACCTGTCCAAGGCCCACAGAGAAACTCAATACCCTCAGGGATTCAGAGACCCCAAAAAGGACCCTCCTAGTGTGTGCGGGTGCAGTCCAGCAAACTGACTCAACCCCACCCCTGAGATCCCAGGTTTAGGGCACTGCCCCCGACCCCCATACATCACGTGCCCACAAACACCTGATTGGAAGGTTAAACTCCTGCTGCGCTGCTTCTAGGAACCGGGTAAGGGGCTCATCAGGTTGGTAGAAGCCAATGAGCAGGATCTCCTGCATCCCAGGGACCTGGGGACAAGGGAAGAGGTTGGGAGAGGAAAATACCCAATAGAAGGGAATGACAGGAGGGAGAAGTCCCTGGTCCTGGCCCAGAAGTCTGGTGACCACAGTTTCGTTCTCAGCTGTGGGGCCCCTGGGGACTCACTCTACCACTCTGGCCTGTTTTTCCCTCTGGACAATAAATGAGGAAGTTGGAGGACGTCTCCGCCCCCGATCTTTTACTGTTTTATTACTGTTACCCCCTGTCCCCTCATATCTGAATTGGGACTCACACTAGGAAAGATTTTTGATTACCAAGCCGTGTTAAGTAAGCATCCATTCATCGCACCTTCCCATATCGATTATCTGTCAATCTAGTTTGAGGGGAGGATACCATTTATCACGTGCCTACTTGTACAAGGCACTTTACAAACATCATTGCAAGCTTCGCCACCCCACAAAGCAGGTCGAATTACTCCCATTTTATTGCTTTTTAGGGCCACAGCTGCGGCATATGGAAGTTCCCAGGCTAGGGGTCGAATCGGAGATGCAGCTGCCAGCCTTCACCAGAGCCACAGCAATGTGGGATCTGAGCCGCCTCTGCGATCCACACCACAGCTCACGGCAATGCTGGATCCTTTAACCCACTGAGCGAGGCCAGGGATTGAACCTGCGTCCTCATGGATGCTAGTCGGGTTCGTTACCACTGAGCCACAACAGGAAGTCTCATCATCACTCCCATTTTACAAATAAGGAAAACTAAGACTCAAAAAGGGTGGGAAATTAGCTCAAGTGTTTAGAGCAGGCAGAGACTGGATTCAAATGAAACCTTGCCTGTCCCAATACCAAAAATGACAAAGAAATTAGCTCCACGGTGAGCGAGGGTATGAGTTCTGTGCTTTGCTATCATTAAGCTACAGTGTTAAACTGTCTCTTAAGTTCCTGCCTGATCTCACAGTCCATGCTTTAAAAACAGGAGTGAAATCTAAGCACACAGCCAGGTGAGAGACCAGGTTAGGGGGAGACAGCAGGGCAGTTGCACTGCACAACTCCTGGGGGCGCCATTCACACTGTCATTTGTAAATGGCGGTCCCTGAAGTTATGCCTCATGGGAAGGTTACAGCTGGGAAAGGGGACTATATGGCATGAAGATGAGCAGGAAGGGAGGTGGGAGAGGGAAGCCTCTGGCATTACCTGGGCACAAGCCTCAATGTGGTGCTGAATCATAGGGACCCCCGCCACAGGAAACAGGGGTTTGGGCACCTCAAAAGACAGAGGCCTGAAGCGAGTCCCTGGGAGAGAAGAAAGAAGCAAATTTCAGCTTCCTTTCTCCCTCTGCCCCCACCCCAACAACCACTCCAGCCCAACCTCCTCCCCCCATTCCCCTAGCTCCTCACCCTTTTGGGGGCCTCCAATCAGGATCACAGCTTTCAGCATGATGTCGATTGCTACCTAAACCTCAAATCCCAACAAAGAAGTCAGGCTCAGATCTCACACCCCAATCCGGGAACCAGACTCACACCCCAACCAAACCCCAAACCCCAAACGGCAACCTTTAGTCCTCTCCAAGGTTGTAAATCCGAAGTTCCTGCACAGCCCTGCCCTGGACACATCAACTCATAAGTCCCACAAATCTCAAATCCCACCCAGATTCCAGCTGGCCTTCAAATCCCACAGTGATCCCACCAAATTCTGAAATTCACACCCCATTTGACCCCTAACAGACTTCCCTCTGGCCACAAATTCAGCAACCTCAGAAACTCAGCAAGATATGCCTTCTCAGATCCCAAATCTCAAAAAAAACCACCCTGTAAACCCAAACCCACAGAGTCCCCATTACTGCATCCTCCTTCTAGATGTTAAGCCCTGAACCCCAATTGTGAACCATGAATACTGAAGCTGAGTTCCAAATATTTAACTACAACCCTAAGAATGAATCCTAAGTACTGAACTAACGCTGATCCACATCTGATGCATCCCAAATCCCAGCAAAAATCCCTGAAACCTAAAACTAACCTCTAGATGATGACCTCTGAATCAAAAGACGGATTTCTTTGGCATCCCAAACACCGAACCTACCAACTCCCTGAGTACCGAAAGTGACAAGTACTGAATCTCTGGACTGACTGCTGACCCTCTGAACCCCACAACTGACTATGTCTAACAAACGCCCTAGCCTCGCGTAGCGAGGAGTTGTGGGACCCAGCACAGCGGAAGTGCGGAGAGCGAGCAGAGTCGCTCTGTCAGCCGGCCGTGCCCGGCCCTCTACCCCTTACACCACCCCTCCACCAGCTCTCTTTACCACTAGCTCTCTTTTGCCAGATTTGTGGCCCGCTACTGCTTGCTCCTTCCGCGCACGTGTCTTCTCGCAACTCGCGAGAACTCCTTCGCGAAGTCTTCTGGGAATTGTAGTTTCTAATAGTTCCTCGCTTTCTAACCGAGCGATAGGAGGTGGGACTTAAGGGAGATCACGGGGGCGTGGCCAAGGGATTGAGGGGGCGGGTCTAATAGTGAAGAAAGGCGGGGCCTGAGAAGCAGTAGTTGGAATTTAGGAACAGGACCTAGGAAAAGGCCCAGGGATAGCAGCCAAAACCGAGAGCCAAGTCACCGGGCAGAGCAAGTCTGGAGACCTGAGTGGGTGTGTCCACCCTTGAAATGGGAGGGGCCAGAATGCCTACCCCCCCGCCCCAGGAGAGGGTGGGGCTTGAGGTATACAAAGAAGGGAAGGCGAAGTCATAGACTTCTCTGCCAGTGCGTTTGTGAAGTGAACGAACTTTTGACCATGAGAGAAATCTTATCTCAGATTTACTGTCTGCAAAATGAAGCGCTGGACGAGACCCTCTCCAAACATTCTGACCCCAACATGCTGTGACCGTGGTTTGTTGGTCTGGAATAAGAGTGTGTGCGAGGGCAGGGGAAATGGAGTCTCGAAAGAACAGAACAGACCGGAGGGTCAGGGAGTGCAGCTTTATTAAGCAAGATGAAGGAGGGTTGTCGGTTCCACCCACCCCGGGCCTTGGAGCCAGGGCGAAGGGTCTGAGGGTCCCTTTCAGGCCACGTCTACGCGAGCAAAGCTCTGGTCCATGCCCAGGCTGTTCTCCACTACACCTCGTAGTTGCCGCTGTCCTCTGGCGTGGCCCGACGGACGGTCAGCGTGGTGTTGGTACTGCCGATCTTGAAGAGCACTCTGGGCGGGAAGAGAGGGTGGGCAGGGCCTTGGGTCAGTTTACAGGCGCCCAGGCAGGGCTAATTAACCAGCTCTGTTCTTTGCCTCCCAGTGCCCCGCCCCCATCCCATTTCCGCCAATTTTCTGGGCCCGGTCCCGCCCAAACTCTCACCCAAGCTCCCGCTCCAGGCGCTGTCCTTGAGGCAAGTCTCCCCGCCTCGCCTGTCATCCTCATCGTTGTCTACGCCGTCCTTGGCCCAGCCCACGTCCGGCGCAGGTTCGCCCAGGATCTCCGCTGTCAGCGTTACAGTGGTGCCTTTGCGCGCCTTGGTGTTATCCGGTCCCTTCTTAATCTTCTCCGGGACTAGACGAAGGAAAAGGGAACTCCCCCCAGTGAGGGACCTAGAGGTGAGGCGGGTTGTTACCCTGCTCTAAATACGAGATGGATTTAAGCTCGCTGTGTGACGTTGGGCTAATCTTTAGCTTCTCTGGGGCTTCATCACTCAGTTGTCAAACAGGATTAATCCTGCCCCTCTCAGAAGTGAATGAAGGCTCAAAAGAGATACTACATACAGCAGAAATTGACAGGACATTGTAAATCAACTATAATAATTTTTTAAAATAATTATATAAATATTAAAAAAGACAGAGAGGAGTTCCCATCGTGGTGCAGTGGTTAACGAATCCGACTAGGAACCATGAGGTTTCGGGTTCGGTCCCTGCCCTTGCTCAGTGGGTTAAGGATCCGGCGTTGCCGTGAGTTGTGGTGTAGGTTGCAGATGCGGCTCGGATCCCGCGTTGCTGTGACTCTGGCGTAGGCTGGTGGCTACAGCTCCGATTCGACCCCTAGCCTGGGAACCTCCATATGCCGAGGAAGCGGCCCAAGAAATAGCAAAAAGACCAAAAAAAAAAAGAGAGAGAGAGAGACTGCAGATCAAAGCCCTGGAATGTTCACACATTTCATGGTGCCTTGGAAATTGCCCTGGGCTGGGAGCCAAAAGACCAGAGCTCAAACCCTGGCTGGACTCGGCTGTGGGCGCCCGCTGGGTGGTGCAGCTCTGCACAGTGGCGCTGGACCCAGAGCGCGCCTACCTTCCACGAGGATGCGCGCTGAGTCGGAGCACTGGCCGAAGGGGTTGGTTATGTTGATGCTATACTGGCCCAGGTCTGCCAGCTCGCCATCGCGCACCACCAGTGCGACTATGTCAGGGTCTTCGAAGACGTAGCGATACTTGGACCCGTCGCGCAGCTCCTTGCCGTCCTTTGTCCAGCGGATGAATGGGCCCGGAAAAGCCGAAATGCGGCAAGTCAGCTTGGCCGCGCTGCCCTCGATCAGCACGACATCCTTCAGCGGCTCCAGCACTCGCGGCGGCCCCTTCTCGCGCAGCTCCTTCCGGGACCTATCCGCGGGCCCAGCTCTCTGACACGGCTCTGGCCGGCCCGCAGCCTTGTCCATCCGTACATCCCCCCCAGCCCGCCCCCTCGGCCCACTAGACCTCTTTAAACAGGGAAGGGTGTGTAAGGAAGTCAGCGACCCCTGAATTGTTACCCTGATAAAAACGATCTACTGGGAGTTCCCCGGTTAACGAATCCGACTAGGAACCATGAGGTTGCGGGTTCGATCCCTGCCCTTGCTCAGTGCATTGACGATCCGGCATTGCCGTGAGCTGTGGTGTAGCCGTGAGCTGTGGTGTAGGTTGCAGACGCGGCTCGGATCCTGCGTTGCTGTGGCTCTGGCATAGGCTAGTGGCTACAGCTCTGATGGGACCCCTAGCCTGGGAACCTCCATATGCCGTGGGAGCGGCCCAAGAAGTGGCAAAAAGACAAACAAACAAACAAAAAAACCCGACCTACTCTGTGTCTGTCGGCCGCTTTTCCACACCTCAGTAACAACTCTCCCTTAAGTCCAGTGACTCCAGTGGCCGGGGACACTGTGTTCTGCCTCTCCCCAGCCCCCAAATGCAGGAATGAGCGTTCTGCACTCCACCTGTCTTCCCCCGCAGGTTCCCCAGGGGTCCCCCTCACCTGTGGCCCAGGTAAGAGGCCTAGATGCGAATGGTGGCTTTCTGGACCTGGGGGTCATTGATATCTAGGGTACATCCCTGAGGTGGGGCTGCAGCTGCCGGTTTTTTGGCGGGAGCTGCTTTGGACATCTGAGGGGCAGGACACAACCAGGAGTTTGGGCTGACACAGAGACTCTGACCTTCAGCCTTTCCCCTGCGGAATCAGAAGATTCCCTGAAGTGGGAGTGTCCACGGCTGATTTGAGGATGTAGACTCACTATGACGGGTCGACTTCGGACCTTGGGTCCACTGGCTCAGTAGCAAGAGGCACGGAGCCCTTCCAGATGGCACAGCAGGGGCACGGGCAGGTGCTCAGCCCTGGGCCCAGGTTTTGTTTTTTGTTGTTTTTTTTTGTCTTTTTGCTATTTCTTTGGGCCGCTCCTGTGGCATATGGATGTTCCCAGGCTAGGGGGCCAATCGGAGCTGTAGCCACTGGCCTACGCCAGAGCCACAGCAACGCGGGATCCGAGCCGCGTCTGCAACCTACACCACAACTCACGGCAACGCCGGATCGTCAATGCACTGAGCAAGGGCAGGGATCGAACCCGCAACCTCATGGTTCCTAGTCGGATTCGTTAACCACTGCGCCACGAAGGAAACTCCCCTGGGCCCAGGTTTTATAGATCGCTCCCCTCCTTGCCTTGTTTGGCATGGTTGCCCCAAGCCCCTGGGGACCCCAGCCCCTGCCTCCTTAACCCAGGCTGATTCCTTATTTAGCCTGAGGGTGCCTGGGATGCTGGCTCAGCCACTGGGACAGCCCCCCCCCCGGGGGGGGGAACCCGAGCAGCTCTGGGGTGCCCTATGTGTCAGCATTCTGACAGCTGGGCAGCTGGATGAGGCCTCATCCCTTCCCAGAGCAGGGGTATCCACCCCACTCCCAGGAGGACCAGAAAGGACCCCTGGTTGATAAGAGATTCAGCTCCCTGCTAGGGCAATATACACTCAGGTGGGTCTCTGGACACTGAGACAAGCTGCCCTTTCCAGGACATAGTTAAGGGGTGAGAGTGTTTGTGGGGATGTCCTTGAATGAAGCCAGAGTAGCAATGGACTTTACTGTCCATCTAGCCAATTATGATCCACGTGGCAATCACGACAAATCTGGAAATGCCTTACTTCCCTGACCCCAGGAATCTAGGGTTGTCATTTCCACACTGCCTCCTGGTGGCAAACTGGTATAAACCCAGAGGGAATCTTAGAGATTTTTAAGAAGAGCGTCCCCTCCTGCCACCTCATGCCCAGGCACTCCACTCTATGTGACATGGTAGGGTCTGGCTGGACTACACTGTCCCTGGAGATTGGCAATAACTCCCAAAGTGTAGGTCTGCCCAATCTCTTTCTCCAGACATAAGCTGGGGCATAGGGGCATCAGTCCACCTGGAGGGAAGGGGTTCAGTTAACCCCTCTGGAACTTGCCTCAGGTCCAGTCTGCCCAGGCCTGTGCACCAGGTAAGCCTTACTTCCATTCATTATAACTGCCCACCTGGGTGCAGAGTGCTGTCACCTTTTGATCAGAGCAACTTTGACATGGCTCTGCTGACATAAATTACCTTTGCTCCTCTGAGTTTGGAACAAGCAGTTCACACGCCATGTCCAATGGAGATGAGCAGGAAGCTCAAGATCAGACAGGGGGACAGGAGAAGAATTTTACCATTTATCAAGATATGAGTTCAGGCACCTCATTTTTATATGAAACCACTTGCAATGTGTAGGGGATTAGAGGTTCTCACAGGCAAACTATATATCTTCATCACTAAGAGGCAGGTGGGAAAGGGGCCTTTCTGGTTCCTTCCAGCTGGTTTTAATAGCCTGTTATTTTTATAATAGTGGAGCTTCCTTCTTCCCTTGGATCTGAGAAGCCAGATAAGCTGGGCTGGGCAAAGGGTTTGGGCTATAGCCCAGGGGCCCACCACCTCACTCAGCAACACACCAGCACCAGATCCTTCTACTTATGGTGAAAAGCTTTATTCTTCTTACTTTGCCAAGAACACGGTTTTCAAGGGCCTGGGGGAGGGACAGTCCCTCCAGACATAAGAATTGGCTCCCCTTCCTCCCACCTCGGGGCAGTGCAGCTTGTTCTAGGACCTTGCGCAGTGATTCTTGTGCAGCACTGCAGGGGGCAGTGCCTTAGCACTCAGTGGACCCCCTTGCTTCCAGTGGGAACAAGAAGGTCCAGATTGAGTGTTGTGGGGCCCTAGGAAAATTCTCGTTGATGGCGCCATCACAGAGACACACGGACCAGAGCACTCATAGCTGCCCTGTGCAACTGGGGCCCCAGCGTCCTGACTGGGGCTCTAACACTGAGAGCTCGGGAGGCCGGGGGTCCTGTCCTGGTTTCCTCTACAGCTCTTCACGCCACCTGCTCCTGCCAATCATTAGGATGAAACTCTCAGAGCTGGCCCATCTCCTGAGCAGAGTACAGGAGGCTGAGCCAGGATTGGGGTGTGGGCTGGTCCATTCCAGAGCCCAGCATCCTCCCAGTTGTAATGTTGGAACATGTAAGAAGAGGTGGTGGTGGTGGTGGGGCACTAGCATCTGGTTGAAGGGGATTGAGTGGTCCTGCCAGGATTCCAGAAACTTCTGAGGGAGATACAGATCGACTTTGTCCTCCCTCTAGGAATAGGGAAGAGGTGAGGGGCAGGGGACGAGGGAGGAAAGTCCTAAAATGCTAGCGGGTAGACCTTGGCTCCTGCTGGCCCAGAGGAGGATGGAATGCCCGTCCCAGTGCCCCCAACATTCTGTACCCTCAGCCATCCCTTCGCATAGACCACACACATAGGTCCTGCTGCTTGCCATTTTTATTTTCCTTGTGACAGACGGACAGACAGCTGCACGGACAGCTCGATGGCGGGAGGGGATGGTCAGGACAACATGGGCAATAGGAACTGGATGGTAGTGAGACTTCATAAAAGTCAATAAATAAATAAATATGAATGGGAAGAAGGGTGAAGGCCACGGAAAGGTGATGGGGACATCCTTGGGCTGGCATGGAGGACCCAGAGCTGCATCCACTGGGACAGGAGAAGAGTGCCGCTTGAGTGACCACTACCTCCAGCCTCCAGCCTTCAAGCTTCTCCTTCATCCCTGCTTCTGGGGATGCTGGCAGCTGGCCCACCCCAGCCCCACCTGAGACCTCTCTCCTCTCCCTCCCCACCTCACTGCCCTCTCTCACGTACTAGCTCTGGCTCCTCAGCACTGTCTCCACGTCCTGTCCCTGCTTCACTGACACTCCCATCCAGTGGCCTGTTGACACCCTGGGCTCCCCCACTTCCCTCCTTTCCGGCCACTCATACTCAGATGCACTGCCTCCCTCCCCCAGATCCTTCTAGAGTCTCCCGATCCCTATTCCTCAGCTTCTTTTCCTCATCGCTCCCCTCCTGCCCCTCTTCCTGCTCCTGACCCCACCCAGCCTGGCCAACGGGTCTCCCGCTCTGGCTTTGGCCGGGTGGCATTGGCCAAAGCTGGGGTCCCTGTCCCCGCAGGTCCATGAGGTAATAGCCCGGCCGGATGTTGCTGCTGGTGGTGTCCGAGCCCCGGGCCCACCCGGCTCAGCAGGGGCCCTGGAATGTCCCTCGGCAGCGGCGGGAAGCCCGAGGCCCGGCTGTGGTCAGAGCTGCTAGGGGCTGCCTGGGTAGGAGCGGAGCAGCACCTTGTGGCGGGTGGCGGCCTCGGCCCTGCGGCGCCGCTGCTCGCCCAAGAACTCCTTGAGCCGGTTGGTGGTGAAGGTGAGTGTCTGGCGGCGCAGCTTCATCAGGTAGGCGTCCTGCAGCCACGGGTGGGCCAGGCAGTCCTGCAAGGAGGGCCGGCTCCTGCCAGGCCAAGCCAGAGACAGTGAGGCTGGAGGTACAGCCCCCCTGGGGGGGGCGGTGTGGGGCCCCACCCTCCCAGGGACGGGACTCCCCATCCTGGATTCACCCCTAGTGAGTGATTTAGGACAGCTCTGGGGCTCAGTTTCCCAGTCTCTGGAATGGAATGACAAGGGTGCTTCCGCCTATGTAACAGGGCTGTTAAGGGCTTTATTTATTTGTTTTGCTTTTGAGGGCTGCACTGCAGCTTATGGAAGTTCCCAGACTAGGGGTCTAACCAGAGCCGCAGCTGCCAGCCTATGCCACAGCCACAGCATTGCCAGGGCTGAGGCGCATCTGCAACCTATGCCGCAGCTCATGGCAATGCTGGATCCTTAACCCACTGAGCGAGGCCAGGGATCGAACCCACATTCTCAGGGATACTAGTTGGGTTCATTACTGCTGAGCCAAAAGGGGGACTCCTGTTATGGATTTTTTTTAAATTTTTGTCTTTTTGTCTTTTTAGGGCCACACCCGTGGCATATGGAGCTGTAGCCACTGGCCTACACCACAGCTCACGGCAATGCTGGATCCTTAACCCACTGAGCGAGGCCAGGGATCGAACCCAAAACCTCATGGTTCCCAGCTGGATTCGTTTCCGCTGTGCCACAATGGGACCTCTCCGTTATGGGTTTTAAACGGTGGTAGTACAACCACTTAGGAGTAGTAATAACAGTAGCCACAGCAGCAGCAGAAGCAGTGGTGTTATTACTCGGGGTGGGGGGAGGAGGTGGGGGACCTAGGCATGGGCTGGGCCGGGGTGGCCTGAGGTCAAGGGCAGGTCATGCCTGGGAGGTCAGCAGGTGTGGGACACACTCACCAGGGATGTACTGAGAGGACTTTTCGCATGAAGAGGGTGGCGCTCTGGGACGTGTTGGGGTACAGCTGGAAGGCATCAAAGCGGCCCCCCACAATGCGAGCCTCTGTTTCCTGGGGGTCTGGCTCATAGAACGGGGAGCGTCCACTGAGCCTGTGATGGAGACAGTTCAGTCTAGCACATGCAGACGGAGGGTCAACTCACAGGTCCAGGGGGGACATTAGTGTGGGGGTTCTTAGGGGCACAGTGCTCAAGGACAAGGCTACCCGCACCGGGTGCTCATGTGTGAACATGGATGTGTGGCCGGGGACGGAGGGCAGGAGCGGGAGGGGGTGCGGGCGGAAGGTGGGCCCCGGAGGTACTCACATGATGTAGGTGAGCACCCCTGCTCCCCAGATGTCCGTGGCAGAGCCGATGGGGTCTCCCTTTACCATCTCAGGAGCTGAAAGGAGACAAGAGGCCAAGCTGGACCAGCTTCCTAGTGGCAAGGGCGCAGGGAGAGGCAGAGGAGGCCCCACCTGGGGGCTTGAGGAGCAGGACTATGCCCAAGTCACAGACTGTGGGTACAACCAGAGCAGCAGGGAGAGTGGCCCCCAGGCGAGATGTGGGCACCTGAGGAATCAGCCCAGCACTGAATGAAGGGGTGTCCCCAGAATAGCAGAGGAGCTGAGAGCCAAGGTCACCAGAACCCTTTGATCGGCTCTGAAGGCGTCCATTCACAAAGACTGTGGCCAGCACTGTGATTAAGAACCTTTGAAATCAGCTTGGCTGGCTCTAGACCCAGCCTGCCCCTTCTAGCAACAGGACCCTGGGCAATGTACTAGACCTGTCTGGCTCTCCATCTCCTTCTCTGTAAAGTGAGGCTCTAAGGAATAGAGATGACGACCAGAAAGGTTTTTTTTTTTTTTGGTCTTTTGAGGGCCACACCCAGGGCACATGGAGGTTCCCATGCCACGGATCGAATCAGATCAACAGCTGCCGACCTACACCAGAGCCACAGCAACGCCAGATCTGAGCCGCGTCAGTGACCTACACCACAGCTCACGGCAACGCCTGATCCTTAACCCACTGACCGAGGCCAGGAATCAAACCTGCATCCTCATGCATACTAGTCAGATTCATTTCCACTGAGCCATGATGGGAACTCCAGAAAGTATTTAGCAAGTAGTTAAATGATAGCTGGTTTCCCTTATTTATATAAATTAATAAATTGATTCTCCTGTCTTTTCAACTTTATTGAATCCTGGCTCTACCATTTATAACTGTCTGATATTGAACAAATACGTAAGCTTCCTGTGACCCTGTTTCCTCATCTGTAAAATGGGGGTACTATTAGGCTAAGCTACTATAAAGAGAAATTTTTAAAAACCCACAGAAAGGACTCAATTCATTGTTTGCATACAGGAAGCACTCAATAAATGGCCTGTAAGTGAGTGAAGTGAGGTGAGCCCTGGCTGCTGCCCCTTCGGCAGTGCCCCTACTTCCCCTGGCTGGCCTGGTGCCCTTACCCATGAACTCCAGCGTGCCCGTGCGGTGGCCGAGGGGCCGCAGAGCCTGGGGGTTGTAGGGCTGGGCGCTGCCGAAGTCCACAATCTTGAGGGCATTGTCAGGGGCCAGCAGCAGGTTGTCTGGCTTGATGTCCAAGTGCAGCACGTGGCGGCCATGGAGGTAGTCCAGGCCTTGGAGCAGCTGCACCACGTAGGTGGCCACGTCGTCCTCTGAATACCGGAACCTGGAGGGATGGGGCATGGTGACAGCCCAGCCCAGCTCCTCCCAACCTCGCTCCCCGTTCCCCCAGAAGGCCCAGCTACCTGTCACTGAGCCCACAGAGGAGTTCCCGGTTGCCGCAGCTCTCGGCGATAAGCACAAGGTAACGTGGGGTGATGTAGGCCTCGTGGAGGGACATGAGCCGCTCATGGTGCAGTGTCCGTAGCACTTCGTACTCCTGCAGGACCCGCCGCTTGCCCTCGGCTGCATAGGGCACGATCTTGGCCACAAACGTTCGCCCGGTGGCATTCTCCCGGCAGGCACGCACTACACCAAAGCGGCCCCTGTGTGTTGGGGGTAATACCACAGGCTCAGAGGAGACAGGGGGACACCTGCATTGTGAGGGTTAAGCAGGGGGGAGCACAGGGGGACCCTGGGGGCAAGAGTGCTGTGGTTCCCGGGGTGGGCTCTGGAGTTCAATCTCAGGAACCTGGGTTGTTTTGTTTTGTTTTTTGCTTTTTGGGGCCGCACCCATGGCATATGGAAGTTCCCAGGCTAGGGGTCCAATCAGAGCTGCAGCTGTGGGCCTATACCACAGCCACAGGCGTGTGGGATCCGAGCCCCATCTGTGACCTACACCACAGTTCACAGCAACTCTGGATCCTTAACCTACCGAGTGAGGCCAGGGATGGAACCCACATCCTCACGGACACTAGTCGGGTTCTAACCCGCTGAGCCACAACGTGAACTCCCAGGAACCTGGGTTTGAGTCCCAGCTCTGCCACTCACTGGCTCAGTTCCTTAAGCAAAGCCCATAACCTCTCTAACCTCAGTGTTCCCACCTGTGGAATGGAGTAATGCAGTGTCTCCCTCTCATCTGTGAATATTAAATGAGATCAGATGGCCAAAGCACTCAGCATGGTGCCTGGCACAGAGGACATCGGAACTGAATGAGCCTAAGGACCCAGAGCTCAGCAAGTCCTCCCCCCCACCCAGGCCCAGGGAGGCTGGTCTTCTCTCTGAATCCCTGTGTTCTGGACATTCCACGCCTCCCTCACCTCTGTCCCCCCTCCCTAGCCCTGGCCCTGCTTGCCTGGCCTTCTCCTCCAGGAAAGTGTAGGGTTTCTGAGGGGGGCCCTGTCGAAGGGTGGTGCCCTCCGGCCTGGGATAGCTGCGGGAACCCCCCCCAGGGGAGCTGACCACCTCCTGGGCTGGGCTGAGGCTCTGCACCGTCACCTTGGTGGGCTCAGGAGGGGGCTCCGGGGCTGGGGGCTCGGGGGCTGGTGGTGCAGACACGAAGGAGGTTACCATATACAAGGGAGCTGAGGAAGTCTTCACCCCCTGAGGGGCAGAGGCTGGGGTCGGGGTCCCAGTGTCAGGGACGGGAGACTTGGGCTTACTTGGGGGGACCTGGGCACTGGGTGGGGTAGGCTCTACTTGCTGGGCAGCCTGCAGGCCCCTGTGCTTTCGTGGGGGGGTTTGGGGAGGTGGACCCACAGCCTTGAGTGAGGACAAGGCCTGGCTGGGGGGTGCTGGGGGAGATGAGGGGTGGGTAGGGGCTGACTGGAGGTCTGGGGGAGCAGGAGCAGCGGAGGGGCTTGGGGAAGGGGCCAGTGAGGTAGGAGAGTCGGGAGGCGGGGCCCTGGCCGGCCCTGAGGTAACAGGGGCATCTCCGTGAGCAGCAGACGGCGGAGCTGCGGAATCTAAGTGGAGACAGAGAAAGAAAATCATTACCGTGGTGCCCCGGGGATACCACCACATGCTTCAGGAGGGGCCAGACCCTGGTCTCAGGGTCCCCTGCACTCTCTGGCCACCCCCTACCCTGTCGCACTGACCTTGCACGCCCCTGACAAGGACCTTCTCGGAAGGGTTGCTGAAAGGCCCCTGCCCAGCACGATTGGCACAGGCCACACGGAACCTCATGGTCACACCGACTGGCAGGTGGGTCACGTTGTAGTAACAGTCAGGGATGCCCGAGCTCACGGGGTGCCAGGAAGACTCCCCTATAGGCAGCATGGAGGAGGGGCTGAGGCCAGAGAAGGGGTGGCCCAAGCTCCCAGTGCCATCTGTGAGGAGCCTGGTGAGGGAGGGATGTTTGCCCAAGGAGGGAACCTGTCTCCCCAGCTTCTCTGCCCTCCCCCGGCCCCCAGAGCCTGCTGGTTCCTCACCATCCACCCGCCGCTCCAGTGTGTAAGTGCAAGGTGCCCTGCTATCTCCTGGCTTCCAGAGCACCAGCGCCGTGTCTTGGTAGGTCTGGGGCACCTCGGGAGGAGCTAGCTTTCCTGGGATGCCTGGCAAGACAAGGGGAGCCCCAGTGAGTTCCTGCCCCAGCTTTGGGTCCATCCAGCCCCCATCACCCCCCACCTCGGTCCCTGCCCCAGGCTCACGGGCCACAGCCACGGTACAGGAGCTGGTGATGCTGCCTAGGACGTTGGTGGCTGAGCACTCGTAGAGCCCTGCATGCCGCTTGCCCGCCCGGGGGATGCTCAGCAGTTGCCGGCCGTCTTTGCAGGACACGATGACCACCGAGGGCTCGGACCGCAGGGACTGCTTGTCTGGGGGCAAAGGAGGAGCAGGAGGGGCAGCAGAGTGAGGCAGCACAGACACCACATCCCACTGAACATCCCCTGGCCCTGGGGCCACTTGCCTATCCCTCTGTCTGGGGGAGAAGTGACCCCCTTACCTTTCATCCAGGAGATGTGGGGTGCAGGGCAGGCAGCCGGCAGGCAGAGCAGGGTGGCCGCCTCTCCTTCCAGCAGCACCTGGTCCTTGAGTTTGATGTGGAAGACCGGGGGAAAGTCTACGGGGACAGCAAAGACAGCCATGGGCCTGCGGGGACCTGGCTCACTGAGCACTGATGGGGGGGACGGGGGATGATGCTGAGAGCTGGCGCTGCCTGCAGGGAGCAGAGTGAAAGGCCATCTCTTCCCAGTCCGAGGTGGGAAGCAGAACGCTGCCTTTGAGACTTTCCTTTGGGGCAAGCATCACTGCCCCAGGCACTCACTGTGTATAGAACTATCTTTTCCTTTCACTGACTATTGGAGAAGCCACGTAGCTAGCACGTATGTTTATAAGTCACCTGGAGTACAGCCTGGCGCGAAGGAAAAGCTCTATAAGCATTTGTTAAATAAAATAAAAACAAATATTGAAAAACTACAATGGTTAAGCTCCTGCCATATCCACTCCTTCTGGGGCACCGCTGGGCAACTGACAGGAGCTGGTGACCTGAGCTGAGACTCCCAGGAATAAATACATGTTCCATCAGAATGCGGAATCTCAAAAGACCTGCAGTCAAGGCAGACCTGGGGCAGACCCTGGAAATGTGTCAGCCTTCCCTCCTCCTGTTCCCCACCTCCGGGGGCGGGGAGGGGGGGTCTGGGGAGCTGGTCCTAGACCTTCTATACACTCCTTCAGGTCAGCTAAGTGGTGAGAGCTTTTGAAGGGATGAGAGACAGTATCTGACCTTGGACCTTGTCAGTAAACGGAGAAAAATAATAACACCAAGCTCACAGGGCTGTTGTGAGAATTCAGAGAGGCATATAAAGCGCTTAGCAGATGTCGAACATATAATAAGTGCTCATAGATGTTAGCTTCTATTGTTGTTGTGATTATTATCTCGTTAATATGCCCAGTGGAGAAGCCAGAAAACCGATCCCCAGAGAAAGAGGCTGTTTCAGCAAAGCTGGCTTCACAGCTGGCTGGCGAATGGGCCCACGGCACGGCTGTGGATGGGCCAACATCTTTGCTCCAGGTCGTTGCCGCCCTGTGGCTCCTCAGGGCCATGAGGATTCGCATTCCTGCCTCCGGAGCTGGGAAAGCCTTTTTAGAACATTCCGGGGGTGGCAGTGATGGTGGTGGTGTGGTGGTAGCGGGGGTGCTGGATTTTCTTCATGGGGGCAGAAAGAGCTAGGGGGAGATGCCCTGGAACCCCAGCTGCTGCCTGTTTGAGAAACCAGGAGGGACTAGGGGTGGGGGCGAACTGGGCAGAAGAGGATCTGCAGAAGCGGATGATCAGGATAGCAGGGCGCCCCTGTTCCCGCTGTACCCCCTTGGTCCCCAAGGAGGGGGTCCCACAGCGAGGTTCCAACAACATACATACAGTGTCATCAATGTTCGCCTTCAGACCAAGTGAAGGTAACGGGTAGGGAAGAGGGGGGAGCCAAGCAGGACAGGTGAAAGGTGACCCTGACCCAGCTCTGCCAGTCCCACCCCCAGCCCCCAGGGGCCAGCCCTAGTTGGTAAAGTGGACATGGGACAGCCTTCTTCCCGGGGGGAGGGGAAGACGATGAAGTAAGGGGACACGGCCTCGGCGAGAAGTCAGCTGCACAAGCAAAACGGAGTTGGGAGGGAGGTCCCAGTGGGCAGGGATCAGCTGTCCCCAGGCCTCTGAGCTGGCTTCTGTCTCTCTCTTCCCCCGCCTTCTCCACCTCTGCCCCCACCAGCTAGCCTCCCTCCCTCCTCTTCCCTCACTACAGCCTCACCGCCCACTGCCCAGCTCCTCTGGCCAAGGAGGGACACGGTCACTTTGAGCCTGGCTGAGGCCCATCTGGGACAGTTCTGAGTTTTATCGGGAAATTGGAGAACAGATTGGTGATTGATAAAGGTCCTGCATGCAGCCTGCTCCTTTCTGCAGGCTCATCTGGAAACCCTGGCTTCCTGAAGCCTTTGTCCCCCTGTGAGGTAGAGGACTGAGGTGACCCAGGCAGAGACTATCCCTGCAGCCCCAGGACAAATGGGCAGAGACACAGACCAGGGCGTATCCCAACAGCCCCCTCCCCATGACAAGGACCCCTGAAGGCTGCTTATCCATGCCAGGTGCCTTCTGTGGGGCAGGGGGACAGGGAGGGGTGAGCCAGCGCTTGGGGCTATAGAGAAATGGAGGATTGGGGGCACAACCTGGATCGTGAGCCTCTAGGCTGGGAGAGAAAGAATTGGGGTGCACGCTCACAATACACATCTGCAGGGGGGCTGGAGTGCCAGGAACTCCTTCAGAAGGACACCCAGTGACAGAGACCTCCTGGGGAGGAGGCTGGCCAAAGAAAGGCATTAGTATGAGGTCCCGAAGCCACTTCTGGGCTCTGGCTGCAGAGGGTCAGACAGTCCAACCCTCTGGCTGCTCCACTTACTATCAGCTCTGTGACCTGGACAAGTTACTTAGCACGGCTAAGCTTCTGTTCCCTCACCTGTAAAATAGGGAGATGACAAGAACAGATGCTAAACAAGGCGAGAGGGTTGAATGAGGCAGTGCCTATAATGTGCTCAACAGGACACATGGCAGTGCTAATTAATGGAGCTGCTGCTATTATTGTTGTTGTTTTCCTAACTTCAGGCCCCTTCCCCCACTGCCAGGGCTCCCCCAAGGTGGGCCATGTCCCCACCCAGCTATGACTGGGGTGGAAAGGAGCCTACTCACCCAGTAGGCCTCTATTACCTGACTCACTGCGCACATACTGGTGACCCAAATCCTCCTGGATGCTGGCAGAGAGGTTTGGCTGTGACAGCCCCTTGCCCTTCCGCAGTCGAGAGAAGCCCCAGCGCAGGCGGCTTCGGCTCTCTGCAGGAGCTGCCAAGAACCAGGCCCATGAGCGCTTGCCCAGCGGGTACCAAAAAGGGCGCCCCTGCCCGAAGATCTCAGTGCAGACAATAGAGAACCAACTTCTAGCCCCTACCCTGGCCAGCTCCCAAACGGATCTCTGCCCCTCAGCCTCGCGGCCGCTCCAGTCCTATCGGTTCCATCTTTGCGGTGGGTGCCCCGGCCTCCTCCTCATCCCAGAGCGGCTCTCCAGCGCACCTGTCACCCCAGCCCCACTCGCTCACACAGGAGCCCTTCACTCTGCCCCTGGGACTCTCCTCACCTGACGAGCCCGACGTGGCGCTGGCCTCGGAGCCCAGGGACTCCGCAGAAGGCGTGGTGGCGCCGACCTGGGCCGCCAGCTGGTTGTGCGCGAGACCCATGCGCCGCAGGCTCTCGCCCTCGGACGTGGCCCTGCGCAGCCGTCCGAAGAGCGGTGTGCTGCGGCCCGACGCGCCCCCCGAGTCCTCGCTGCTGCCGCTGCGCTGCAGGCGGCTCGACAGCCGCTCCAGCGTGGAGCTGAGCCTCCTGCGCACCGCCAGCACCGGGGACCCCCGCGCCGAGCTGCCGCCCTCCGAGCTCTCCCCGTCCCCGCCGCGGGGCTCCCAGGCCGGGTGGCGCTGCGCGGGCGGGGTCCGCCGCAGACGCTGGGACAGCGACAGCGAGAGGCGGCGGACGAGGCCCGGCTCCCCGACCGCCCTGAGGTCTTGCACGGAGCGGGAGCGCTCGGGCCGTCGCACTAGCTCCAGCGGCGTTCCCGCCGGGCTGGGCCGGTAGATGCCGTCCTCCTCCTCTGCCCCGCGGAAGGGGCCGCGCTCCTCGGAGCGCGAGCGGCTCAGCAGCCGCAGCCCCCGCGACAGGGGCGACTCACGGCTGCGCTTGAACTTGGCCTCGAACACAGCCTCCGACTCCAGGTTCTCAATGCTGCTGCTGAGACTGCTCCCTGGTCTGCGGGGCACCGTGGGGACCCGGGCTTTCACGGCAGGCCCTGGGGGAGCCCCGGCTAAAGGCACGCGCTTCTCCGATGCTCCCGGAGGTGGGGAGGCCACCCTGGCGAACACAGCAGGGTGGGGCTTGGGCTCCGACGACGGAGGTGCAACATGGCCCGGAGGGGGGCCTTGTTCGTGGCCCGACAGCTGGAGTGACTGCATGATCTGGGCATAGGGTGTGAGTGGGGGGGCTAGGGTTTGCAGAACTATGGGGGTCTGTGCAGGCTTAGCGGCTGTGACTGGTTCTGGTGTGGACTCTGGGGCCCTCTCTCGGGCAGGCTGGGGTGCTGAGGGCTGGGCAGCAACACTGGGTGTGGTGGTGGCAGGAAGCTCTGAAGACTTGGGGGCACTGGGCTTGGGAGCACTGGGCCGCACCGGGCTAGGTGGTTGGGCCTCGCTGAGGGCAGACAAGGAGGGAGACTCCTGCAGCCTGCGGGCCCCGAGCCGGGCCACGGGAATCTCGAGGGGCGCCCCAGCTCGGCGGTGCCTGCCTCGAGGCTCTGCCTCACCCTGCGAGAAGCTGCTGCTCTTCTGCAGGCCCCGAGTCTCAGGTGGGAGCTGGTGGTGGGGGGCCGCCTCACTGGAGGCCGCCCGCGCCAGCCGGGGGTCCCGGGCACGGCCCCCCAGGCTCTCCAGCAGGGGGCCCCTGAGGCCGCTGACCTTGCCATCCTCCGGGCCACCCCGCAGCAGCCGCTGGCGCAGGGCCTGCAGCCTCTGGGCATACTCGCCCTCACCCAGGCCTCCTCGGGTCAGGCGGGTGGCCCCCGGGCTGGGGCTTCGGCGCTGCGGCAGCTCTACGGATGCTGCCTTGTGCAGGCCCCGGCCCGGCTCCCTCGGCCCGGCCCGGGGCAGGGCGCTCTCAGCTGAGCTGCCCCTCCGGAGCTCTCCCCGCCGGGGGCTGGGCCCAGACAGGGGCTCCTGGCCTGAGGAGGGGAGTGCCTGAGGGCTGGGGGCCTCCTGGTCCTTAGAGGGGGACCTGCCTTGCTCCTGCCAGTCCATGGGGGTGGCCGCCCCAGCCTCTGGGGTCCCCAGGGCCTCGTCCTCAGTGGGAATGTCAGTGAGGGACACCCGGGAGCCTGAGAACTCGGGCTGCAGGGGCCGGGGCACTGAGGGCAGCTCCTCCAGCTCTTCCTCTTCAGAATCGGAGGAGGACGACAGCCCTCCACTGGGGGGTGGTCTTCTGGGCACAGCCACCCACACCCGCTCCGGGGGTGCCCGCAGCAGCTCAGGGATGGGGCGCAGCACCAGGTGGCACTTGTAGCTGATCTGGGAGCGCTGGAGACAGGGTACTAGAGTCAGACCCGAGTGGCCCCTGGGGCTGAACCGACCCCCTCAGGCCCACCTCATCCCCAGGGGAAAAGGCCAAAGGCAGGCAGAAAGGGGAGTCGAAAGGATAAAAAGTGGATGAAGACTGATGAGCAGAAGCAGGCACCGGTAGAAAAAGCAGGGTTCCAGAGAGAAGGCTGCAGAGGGAGATGATGAAGGCACCAGGCAGGGCCCTGCCAAACTCACCTGCCACCTCCGCCGGGACAGGAAGAGCTTTAGGTGATCCGTGCTCACCTCTGCGCCCTTTGCCTGAGTCTGCAAACCAGGAAAGAGGGCCTGAGGGAAAGTCCTCTGTCAACCCTAACCCTCCAGGCTTGCCAATGGAGAGACAAGGTCCCCGGGAGGGGACAGTAGTTAGAGCAGCATGGGGCCTGGGTCCCTTGGATCTCTCAAAACAACTCCCACAGTCCAGGGGACTCCCTGTGGACACATGCCCTGAACCTAAATGGAGAGGCAGGAAATTGGTGGCTCCTAGGCTCCAGAGCCGAACCTAGGGTTCAAGGCCCTGTCCTGGTACACTGGTCGCCCCAGCTCGAACCCTGCTCTCCAGCTCACCCTTGGTCTCCATGGAGAGCCAGCACCCCTGACATCTGGAGCCTTGGTGGGCTGGACTACAGATTCTTCCCTCAGCTGTCCTTGACCCACCCAGGCTGTCCTTTTCAGAGCTCGTTTCTGATCTGAGAGACCAGGCTTGTACTCCAAGGACAGATACCAGAATGACCTCAGCCTTCTGTGGACCCAGCGCAACGCTCACTGGGTGGTTTGTGCAGTCGCTTTTTCTGGGTTATTTGCTGAACGCCTCCCTGTGCCTGGCTCTGTGCCCTGCGGTGCTGGGGTTTGAAGATGAATGAGTGAGAGTCCTGCCCCCAGGGAGCTCAAAACCAAGAGAATAAACCAGCCGGGCCACCCACCAACCACAGCGTGTGGGACCAGGGCAGGATAGAGGCGGGCCAGGAGGGAGGAGGGCCAGGGCTGGTCTCAAGCGCCAGGGAGAACCCTGATGAGGATCCCTAGGATGTGGAAGGGGGCGAGGTCCAGACCTGTGCCTTGCAGTCCACAATACCCCAAGTTGAGCCTCAGTTTCCTTATCAGCAAAATGGGAGCAATAATACTTTGCTCTGCAGACCTATTGTGAGGCTAACAGATCCTATGTCAATAAAATACAGATCATAGTTTCTGTACATAGTAGGGGCTCAATAAATGGAGCTGTTCACCACATGCTCTCTCCTTCCACCTCTTCTACCACCACTTTAGTGAGACAAGACTCACTTTAAACCAGGGATGGTCCAGCGTCTCCTCTGCGGTCGGCCTCCTAGAAAGGAGTGAGGAGTAAAGGAGGGATTTAGCATTCATTCGTTCATGCATTCCATACATGTTGGGGAAATGGGGTCTCTGAGGAGTTGAGGGGCTGACTGTCTCCTGGCAGAGGCTTGAGCAGGAGGAGGGGTGGCATGAGGGGACCTTGCAAGGGGGAGGCTCCTTGGGTCCCTTACTCACAGCCGGTCCCGCACCAGCACTTTGATGAGGAAGCCCCGGGCCTCCCTGCTCAGGCTCAGGAACGTGGTCTCCTCGAAGGCCACGTTGTAGTTTCGGATGTTCATCAGTGTCGTCCGATCATTTTCCCCAACAAATGGGGAGATTCCCGTCAGGCTGCAGGGGTGGAGAGGGCTGCAGTGAGATGGGGGCAGGGCCCTGGGGCCGAGGCCGGTGGGAGCACAGGGGGAGGGGCATGGGGGAGGCCCCCTGAATCCGGGCAGAATCTTGCAGATTCTTGACTGTCCCGCCCCTCCCCACCCAACCTCTTGAATGGGTGGGAGGCAGCACAGCCTTGCGACCTGGTCAACTAGGCATCCTGGGCCTGTGCCCTAGAGGACCCGTTCTGTCCCTCCTCCAGCCGTGGCAGCGAGGAGGTGAGGAGTCTGTGCCAAGGGGACATGGCCCTGGAGCCTGGGCCTCCCACTTCTAGCCCATGTTCTGGGCCAGTTCCCTGCCTAATGGCCCTGAGCTGGCCCTGCCCTCTCTCCGTCCAGCCTCCAAGCGTGCTGCCAGTGTGCCCGCCCATGTGAGCTTGGACATGCAGTCTGGGTGTCCACACTCATGCACCAGCAGCCCCTTCCAGGGCAGAAGGAGCCAGAGTGTGGAAGAGAAGGGGGGCTACAGCCCCCTCGGCTGCTCTCTTGCCCAGGCCCTGCAAACATTAGGGGTGGGCCTGCTAGGAGATGGGGGGGTGGTCCTTACCAGAGGAAGGCGACAACACCCACAGGCCTGTGGGGAAAGGAGAGGAGACGGGTAAGAGGACCGCCCGGCTCCCACCGGAAGTGAGCAGTTATCTTACTGCCACTGATCTATGAGGAGGAGTCCTCCCTGCTGTGGACACTGCCTTGGACAGACGGGCACAAGGATGCCTCTCTAGGGGAGGACCCTGAACCCACACCTGCCTGGAGGACTCAAGGGTCATGTCAGGGCTGGCCTGGCAAGCCCAAAGAGTCTGGGGACCAAGAGACAGTGCCTGCCTCACTGGGGGAGGCAAGGGGGCTGTAACTGGGGGGCCAGCACCCAGGACCACCAGGGCCAAGGATTTGAGTGACCGGCTCAGGCCCCGACAGAGGAGGGGCAGGGAGGGACAGAGCAATGCCACCAGCAGGCTGACCGAGAAGGTTTCTGGGCTTAGTGAAGCTCCTCTCTGCCAGCGAGCGAGTCCTCGGCATGGCATGGAGGGAAGCTGGCCCTGCCCACCCCAGCGGCCCCACAGGCCAGCGTTACCAGATGTCAGTGACTCCAGACACAGGGGTTTGGTTGACAATCTCAGGTGCCACGAACTCGGGTGTGCCGTACTGACAGTACTGGGGCTCTCCGGGAGTCAGCTCCTGGGCGTTTCCAAAGTCACAGATCCTCACCTGCTCCTCGCCCTCGACACCATCCCATACCAGCAGGTTCTCAGGCTGCGGGACACAAGGCAGGACGTGGGAGCTGAGTGCAGAGGGGACGACACCCCGGTGCCTGGCTCCCATGGCTGCTGCCTGCTCCCCACCCCCCACCTGCCTCTCACCTTGACATCCAGGTGCAGCACATGGTTCTCATGCAAGTAGCATATCCCCTCCAGCACCTGCCGCATGTAGGCCCGGATCTGTGGAAACAGGAGGCCCAGAGTCCAGGGGGGGTATTACGTATTATCACCACCAGGGCTGTGGCAAGAAGTCAGGCCAGGCCTGGGAGGTGGCCTTCAGCTGGCCGGTGGAGGGGGCTGAAACATAGGTTTGGGGTTGCTGAGATTCAGGGCTTTTGTGTACACCTGAGCAGGCTGGGCACGACACAGTTAGAGGAGGGGGCCACTTACGTGATAATAAACAGAATTGCGCAGTGCACAACTTGTACAGCCCTACATGTTAAGGCAGCACTGAGCCTGAACAATCTAGATGGGGTTCCCTCTAGAGTAATAGGTTTTTGCTGCTTTTTTCTTTTAATGTTTTTTTAACCCTCAGCATATGGACGTTCCTAGGCCAGGGATCGAATCTGAGCTGCAGCTGCAACCAATGCTGCTGCCGCCACGGCACATCCTTTATTGCATTGGGCCAGAGATTGAACCCACTCCTCCGCAGCATCCTGAGCTGCTGCAGTCAGATTCGTAACCTGCTTCACCACAGCAGGAACTCCTGGGGCAATGTTTGAGGAATCTTTATGTGAGGAGGACTGGGAAACAAGAGTGAGGGGCCAGGGCGGGAGGTCTGCAGATTTACAGAGGACAGTGCAAGTCCCGGGGGCGGGGGGTCCTGCTCTGATTGGGGAAAGGGACTCTGCTGCCTGCCAACAGTGCTCCTCTCCACCACCACACTATTTGGGTTTTGTTTGTTTGTTTTTTGTCTTTTTAGGGCCGCGCCCATGGCATATGGTAGTTCCCAGGCTAGGGACTGAATCAGAGCTGCAGCTGCCAGCCTGTGCCACAGTCACAGCAACATGGCAGTCGAGCCACGTCTGCAACCTGCACCACAGCTCACGGCAAGGCCAGATCCTTAACCCACTGATCGAGGCCATGGATTGAACCTGAGTCCTCATGGATGCTAGTTGGGTTCGTTACCACTGAGCCATGAAGGGAACTCCCACCATCCTATTTGTGGGCCCAGATGGCAGGCCCAGGAGACACCCCTCAGGGCCCCTGCCCAGCCCCTGCCACCCACTGCCCTCACCTCAGACTCACACACGGTGGGTTTCCTGGCCATTCGCTCCAGCAGCTCCTCTGTGCAGCTAAGTCCTGGATCAAGGAGAACAGTGACCAGTGCCGACTGCCAGCCCGCCTTAGGCAGTGCCCTCCACCCCCTGAGCTCAAGTTGGGTCCCAGTGAGCACTGGGTTCTCCTTCCCCGTAAAGCACATCTGCTATCAGTTAGCAAATGCGTCTTCCTCCTTCCCCCATCCTCTGGATGCACAGATGGGACAATCCTTGCTGTGGGTTCTCAGGCAAGTCGCCCAACCTCTCTGAGCCCAGGTTCCCTCTGGTGT
Organism: Phacochoerus africanus; assembly: GCF_016906955.1. NCBI lineage: Eukaryota > Metazoa > Chordata > Mammalia > Artiodactyla > Suidae > Phacochoerus > Phacochoerus africanus. Next base: position 187,025,502 of record NC_062546.1, on the reverse strand, counting down.
CAAATAGGATTAACATGCCTCTCGCCCATCCTGTGAAGTTATCTGCAAGGATCAAGTCAGAGCAGCATTTTGTTGACCGTGGATGGAACTTCTGACTCTATTTGAGAAAGATCCAGAAGGCCCATGACATATTAATTTATCATTTTACTGAGGTTTGGGTTCTAACAGCGCAGGCTGGGAGGCTGGTATGCTGAACACGGTCACCCCGACAGGTGGCAGTGACAAGCCAACCAGCACCCTTCCCTCAGGGTGACTTTACTTAACCACAGCTCTTAGGAAAGGATAAAATCTATTCTTTCTGAGAAGAGGCTCTCAAATAAAGCCAAGTATTAATGCTCATCTGAAATGGGGCCACTTCAAATGTTCAGATACACTGTAGTGCATTTCGTGATAAAAACTTTTTGCCAGCTGTGTGATCTCAGGTGAATTATGTAACTTCTCTATACCTTAGTTTCATCACCTGTGAAGGGGGGATAATAAAATTCCAAGAGATAAGTGTACATAACGATTAAATAGATTAAAATTTGTAGAGCTCCTAGAATACTGCCAGGCATACGTCAAGTGCTACGTAAATTTAAGGTAAAAAGTGTTGGTTTTGGAGTTCTGTTGTAGCTCATCCGTTAAAGAACCTGACTAGCATCCATGAGGACATGGGTTCGATCTTTGGCCTCGCTCAGTGGGTTAAAGATCTGGCATTCCTGTGAGCTGTGGTGTAGGTCACAGATGCAGCTCAGATCCCAAGTTCCTGTGGCTGTGGTGTAGGCCGGCAGCTACAGCTCTGATTGGATCCCGAGCCTGGGAACCTCCATGTGCCGCAGGTGCAGCCCCAAAAAGACAAAACAAACAAACAAACAAACAAACAAAAAGTTGGTTTTCACATAACGTCTCCAGACTCCACTCTGTGAAGTATTTATAAGATGCCTTAAGAACTCCCAATTGCCAAGGGGACCGCGCTGTAAGGGGTAAAACATGTTGCTAACTGGCTATTACAAGCACCAGGCATTCAGGCCACGTGTCCCCCACCCACCCAGCCTGTCCCAGGATACAGCTCGGTGACAATGACCAGTCCCCGGCGCCTCTCAAAGGCCTCATGGAAGTAGAGGACACAGTCATGCTGAAGCCGGGCCAGCAGCCGGGCCTCCCGCCACGCCGATGCCTTTGGCTTGGCCTGACTGGGGATGAACTTGGCCGCAAACTCCAGGCCGGAGCTACGCTCCACTACACGCCGCAGGTAGGAGAAGGCACCCCTGGGTAAGGACACAGGGAGAGGATGGGACTCAGGCGTTGCTGAGCCTCAGACCCAGCCTCTCTTGGCCCCCGGACACCGCACGCCCTCCTAGCTCCACACCTGCCGATCTCCTGGTGGATGTCATAAAAGTCGCTGAGTCTCCGTCCTCGCTGCTCCTCGTCTTCCCCGACCCCCTCTACCTCCATAGCTGTCTGAGCTGAGGAAGAGATGCCTGGTGTTAGCGGGGCAGGGCAAGACGGAAGAGGGCAGAGACCTGGGCAGGGAGGGCAGATGGAAGACACAGAAGAGAGGCAAGAACGCGGGGGGGCCGAGGCAGCAGAGCTGGAGCTGGAGGATGGGGTGGTCAGAGGTGAAGTGGGCCTCCCGAGGGACTCCCACTTGGGGGCTCACATCGGATTCCTGGGTGAGCCCTTTGCCTTGAACCCCAGCCCACCTGAGTGCACGGCCAACTCTGCTTTGCAGGAGACTTCACCAGCCAGGTTGCGGGCCGTGCAGGTGTAGACGCCTCCGTCCTGGGCCCCGGCGCTGAGCACCACCAGGGAGCACTCGTTCTCCTCGTACACGAAGCTCACGTGGTTGCTCTCGGTCAGCAGGGCCTCATCCTGCAGAGGTGGCCGTCACCTCTGGCGGGGGCCTAGCTTCATCTCCACCTGGGGCCCAGCTCTAACCTCCACATCAGAGACCCAGTCTCATCCCTCCCTCAGGGCCCAGCATTACCCCCACCCTAGGGGCCCTGCTCAGACCCAGATCAGCTCCATCTCTCCCTCTGTATTTCCTACAAAGAATCCTGTTAAATGCCCCACCCCCCATTAGACCCCAGGTTCCTCAAACTCCCACCAGTGTCACCAGCACTCTGGGTCCCGCTTCCTCCTCCTGATCACACTTCCGGCAAGTCCTTGGCTCTCCGTCCAGGCTCCCCGGCCCCTCCCGTGCCCCAGGCCATCGTTCCTCCCATGCTCCAGGCCATCATTCCTCCCTTCCTCCCCAACTCCCCGCCAGCCCCGCCAGCCCCGTGCCAGGGCTCCGAGGAGGCCCTCATCAGCCTCTGACCTTGTACCACACAATGTCCGGCAGCGGTTTCCCCTCAACCACCACGGCGAAGCGAGCGGTCTCTCCAGCCCCCACCTCCACGTCCTCCATGATGGACTCGAACCGAGGGGCCTCTGAAACCCGGGGGTTGGGGGGGGGGAGGGAGGGAGACAAGATGGGCTCACAGGGCCAGCCTCCTCAGCCCCTCTCTAACCCTCTCCCGGCAGCGACTGGCTCAGGCAGAACACTAGACCCCCTACCCCACCCCACCTCCCAGAGCCCCAGCCCCCGCCCCTGGCTCTCAAACTTGGCCTGGAAACCTCAGAGTTCCTTGCCTTGGAAACCAAAACCTGATGTTCTCCAAATCTCAGGAAACCTAAGCCAGGGAATGCAGGCTGGCTTTGTTCGGCTCTCAGTATTCATTTGCCAGCTTTGAAATTAGGAGGTTTTCACACACAAAAGAAATCTGGATTTCCTGCCTCTTTTGGAAAATCAGGACTGGCTGTCCTGAGCTGCTTCCCTCGCTGCATTAATGGGCCAGCCAGGAGTGGCCCGACACTGCCCCCTGTGGGTGGTGGCCGTTTGGCACCGTCCTACCACGGGCTTCTATGCCTTTACCCATCGGGGCCCAGCAGGAGGCTCAGTCTGTGACACTGAATCAGGTTCGCGGATGGCACTGCCTCTATTTTGAAGTTTTCTCTGAATCTTATTTAAATATTTTAGGGGCCCTCTACCATCTGGGAGATGGCGAGATGAATAAACGGGTGCCAGTTCTCAGTTTAGTTCTCCCACATGTGACTGATTTTATTCTCCACACATATCATGTGGTCGTGTCATTTCCTGGTAAAGCAGCTTCTAATTCGCATGATGGAATTAAATACATATTCCAATGTGCTTGTGCTTTTCAGAGAAGCCTGTGACTTTTTGGTGCCCTCCCCTCCTTCCAGTATGTTTGAGGGTCTCGGCTTTAAGGGGAGTCGGAGGGGGCTGGGCAGGAAGCCCCCACTGGCTCAGACACACAGCTCAACCTGTATACAGATAAAGGTGGTGGGCATGCTGGGGACGATGCATCGTGGCACCATCATCAGTGGAAAGAGGCCATTCCACCTGCCTAGGGGGTAGGGGGTGGGAAACAGTGGCAGGGGATGGAGATCCAAGCTCCAGACCTGCTCTAGCCCTGGCACCTGGGTCAGGATCTCCCTCAGTCACTGTCCCAGACAGGCGGGCTGCGGGGCTCTCAGTGGCCAGGGCTCCCCAAACATCAGGGCTCCTCCTATATCTGGGAAGGAAGAGGAATCCCGCAGAGATACGGTCAAGGTGCAAAGTGGTGGCCGCATAGGAAGTGCCTCTGGGCAAGGGGAAGGACACGTAAAGGGGAACCAGGGGCCCAGATCAGCTGTGGCCCCACCCCAACCACCATCCACACTGGGGCCAGTAGGGTCCCCGTATCCCCCCCTCACACACCCCACTGCCACCTCGCTTCCAATTTAAAGCTGCCTGGCCTGCCCTCTAGGAATCTGATTCCTAGTCTAGTGGGGATGTTGGGGTGGGGTGTTGTGGCAAGGGTCAGTCTATGAAGGTCAAAGGATCAGAAGGTCTCGAGGGAACTTCAACAATTTTTTTAAAGCACCAGAAAATGTACATTACCCCACGATAAGATGGACTGTGCTAACTAAGATGTCACTTTCTTTGCATTTAGTTGGAATCTTATCTACTCAGCAGGTAACACTGTTTAGCTCATGCTGATCCGAAGCTCTGAGTGGCAGTTACATATGTCTGGAGTTAATTAACAAACCGGAAAACAAGACAATTACTACCTAAAGCATGCTACGGTCTGAGACTACATCTTGAGAGGAGATTATAAAAATGGTCCTCACTGCAAAGACTGCGCAGCTCTGTCAAACAGGCTTGTGCAAAAGGGCAGCAGGCAGGACCCCCAGAGCTGGGAGTCCAGCACTAAGATGCGCTCGCTTGGCTTCTTTTTTTAAAACTGACTTGACCCCCCCCATCCCCAAACTTGTTATTGTTGAGATACTGTTTCTTGTTGTGTTTAACACGGGAGCTAAGAGGACTGTCTGGCTTTGGAATAGGGCCTCTGGGCTAGAATCCCAGCTCCTGATTTATTAGATTGTATGACCTTGGGCTTGTTACTTAGCATACTCTTTGAGCCTCAGTTTTCCCATCTGTAAAATGGGGATAATAGCTGACTTCTTCTTACGGGGTTATTTTAAATGAGGTGACGCGTGTAAGGTACTTAGCACTGAGCCTGGCACATACTAGGTGCTCAATACATATCTTATTAGTACTATCACCATTGTTGTTACTAGTACTGCTATTATTATGGCCATTTGATGGACAAGCCTGAGAGAGGAGAACTAGGATTGGCAGGTGAACTAGGATTGGCAGCCTGAGGCTGTGATGAGAGGACTATGAGCCTCAGAGGAAGGAAAGGGAAGGAGTTCCGCTGTCACCCACCTGCCAGCTCCAGGGTGACCGAGCAGGCCTGTGTGCCATGGCGGTTACGGGCAGTGCAGGTGAGGGCGCCCACGTCCCGCCGGCTCACCCGGCAGATCCGAAGGCAGTACTGGTCATCGTCTGGTTGGCTCAGCTCGTACACACCTGCCCGGGCCTCTAGGAGGGCCCCTCGGCAGCTAAGGGACACACAACAGAGAGGTCACCGAGGGTCCAGCCCCAGGGAGGCTGGCCCGGCCAGCTGGAGCCCACGCTGGCTCCTGTGAGGAACAGGGCATGCAGGATGGGGCCCCACCTCCTCCAGACGACCTGGGCCTCCACGTGGTTGAAGGTAACGGTGACACTGGCAGGCTGTCCCTCCACCACATACACGACATCTGGTTTGTCCAGCACGGCGGGCGCCTCCTCCAGGGGCGGGCCTGGGAGGAGAGGGCTGGCTCGACGCTGTGCAGATTCTTAGCACCCACTACTCCTTGAGCCCCGCATTCCCCAGGTGAGCTCCATTTTTACAGACAAGGAAGCCAAGGTTCAGAGAAGTTTAGCAACTTGTCTAGGGAATTCAGCCAGGAGCAGCAGGGGCAGGATCGGACCGCCAGCTTGTCTGGCCCAGCTGCTTCCAGGAGTGAGAAGGGACCACTCTGATGGGAAGGGGTCAAGCACAGCCACACCACACCCTCAGTAGTTACAGTGTCCATACCAGGCCTGGAGCCTCCTCCATGGACACCCAGTTCCTCCCGCCCAGCAGCTCTCACCCCCACCCCACAGGAAGCCCCAGGCTCACCGCGCTCCAGCAGCTGCACGGGCTCGGAAGGAGGCGAGGGCTTGCTGCTGCTCTTGATGGTGGCGCTGAGGACCCGGAAGATGTGCTGGGCCCCCTTACGCAGCCCTGTGGCCATCCACCTGGGCTCCCGCAGGCCCGTGACCAGCGCCGTCCACTGGTCCGAGCCCAACACCTGGTGCTGCACGGTGTAAGTCAGGGCATCCGGGTCTGGTGGGGAGGCGGTTGCTAGTGGGGGGCCTTGCTGGGTGTCCCCCGCCCCAGTTCAGCCAGCTCAGGACGCAGGGACTCATCTTCAGTCTGCTCTGAGGACCTGCCTCAGTGTCTCCTGTTGCTTCTGTCTGTCCCCCATCTGCTCCTGCCCAGCCCCAGGCCTGGCCAAGCTCAGAGCCAATGAGGTGTCAGTGTAGGGTCCAATTACAGGCATGGAGGGAGCTTGACTTAGTCCCAACTCTTTGCTGCTACCTCGGGTAGGGAGACTGAGGCACAGAGCAGGAAGGGGGCATGCACAGGGAAGGAGAGGGGTTCCCCAGCGCTACGACCCTGGCACCCATTCCCTCGAGAAGTCCCCCTTCGTCTCCTCTCCTGACCCACGGCCAGGGCTTAGTCCACCGTGGAGAGGGGACAGCAAAGCTGCTCCTGGCCACGCTCCCAGGGCTCCCTCCACTCCCACCCCTACCCATATGCCCCCCGGGCCTTGCCCTCCCCTCCTGGCCCCCTAGGTGCCCCTGCCTGAGCCCACCCTGTCCACGACCCATCCCCACCCACAGCGCCATGCAGCCCAGACCCACCAATGGCCATGTCCAGACTCCTGGGGGGGTTCCATGCAAGCGTGACCATCTTCCCGGTCACAGCCACCACCTGTGGGGCGCCATCTGGGGGGCCCGGAACCACATCTGAAAGCCACGGGTCAGACATCTGCTGGGTCCTTTAGGGCTCCATGGCCCCATGGGACCACCAAGTATCGGGGCAGTGGGCTGGGGGCACAGCCCCACGGCCAGGGGCAAGGCCAGGTGGCTCCCCAGGGTACAAGGGGAAGAGAGCTGGTGTGGAGGCCCCTCCCTCACCCAGGCCCCTGGGGAGGCCGGAAGCTAGACTGACTGCAGCTGACCGGGAGGGCACCTGCCTCACCTGTGACGTAGAGGTGGGCATAGCAGGCAGCTTTGCCCAGCTTGTTGGCAATGACGCTCTTGTAGACGCCGGCATGCTGAGGTCCCACAGCTGGGAACACCAAGCGATGCACATCCCTGTCTGGGGGGGGGAGACAGTGACACTGGGCCTGAGCTAGGAGGATACTTTAGAAGGTGGGCCCACCCCACCCAGTCCTGGTCCTTCACTCCCACCCGCTACAGGGTGGGGCAGATGCCAAAAAAAGGTGCCCATAAAGGAAGGACAGGGAAGAAGGGAAGAGTGGTGCAGTGGTTAATGAATCTGACTAGGAACCACGAGGTTGCAGGTTCGATCCCTGGCCTTGCTCAGTGGGTTAAGGATCCGGTATTGCCATGAGCTGTGGTGTAGGTTGCAGTTGCGGCTCGGATTCAGCGTTGCTATGCCTCTGGCATAGGCTGGTTGCAGCTCCGATGAGACCTCTAGCCTGGGAACCTCCATATGCTGCAGGAGCGGCCCTTGAAAAGACAAAAAAAGACCAAAAAGAAAGGTGTCCATCGAGCAGCAAACTCCAGATAGGTCCGGACCACCAAGTCCCCTCTTGCCTGCCCTCCAGCCCTTCAGGCCCAGTCACTTCTCATCTTCTTCCCACATCTGTTCCCTCTCTGTGGGTTCTAACCCTGCTGATGGCCCCTCACTGCTTCACCTCTGGGGGTTCACGACAAGACTTTGTGCCCAAGTCCCTTCTTCTCCATCTCCGTGGCCACTGCTGGTCCCATTGCCAGCACAGAGCCCACAAGAGCCTCCACTCATGGGCGGTCCACACCCCACCAGCAGCATCACGTGATCTCCATCTGCAGACCTTAAGGCACCCACTGCCGACCAGCTGGTATCCAAAGCCCTCAACCCAAACTCCTGTCCAGATTGTCACCTGCTATTCCTCCACGTTTTGACCCTGACCTGCCATCAGGTCCCTGAATAAGCCATGCTAGGTGCACCTCCAGGTCTTTGCTCACAAAATTCCTCCCTTCTGGAATATTCTCTTACCTAAAGCCCCCTTCTCCTTCAAGATGCAGTTCAAGTGGGTCTTGAGAAGCCTCGTCTCCATGCCTCACCTCTGGTCCCCTCTGCACCTCTACCCCTGAATCCCTCCCCAGAACCTCCAGCACCCGGCCCACACAGCTTTGTGTGGGCCTACCTCTTTTCTTGCAAGTGGCATGCCTCCTGGAAGCTCCTTAAAGACACAGTTGATTGGTCTTGCCAGGCCCAGAACTTGATGTCTTGCACGCGTAAGTGCCAAATACATTAGACTATCAATGATAGTAAGTTGCCTGCACTGTGCCCAGCCCGTGCCAGATACTCGACACGCATTTTTTCCATAATTCTTTCAGCAGCCCTGCAAAAGTATCCTCATTTTATCAGTGAGCTCAGAGACATGAATGGGCTTGTCCAAGGTCACAACGCTAACAAACAATGAAGCCACAACTTGAACTTGGTTCCCTCTGTTTCTGAAGCTCTCTCCTGACACTGTGCTTCCAGAATGAGGGTAAAGAGGCCATCCCTAGTGGGAGGTGAAGGGGACGAGACCTGCGCTGTCCTCCTTCCTGACGTCATAGCTGTCCCCAACATCCCTCCCTTCTCAGCAATTATCTCCGCACGGAACCGCCACCCATTCATTTATCTCTGCTGCCACTATTTATAAAGGATGAGAAGCCCAGGGCTCCACTGACCCCAGATACAGACAGAACTGGAAGCGCTGGCTCAGAGCAGACACCCACCCGGGGCCCCAGAGCAGAAGGAGTGACAGGAAGCCTGTGGGCTGAGCAAAGACAGCCACAGAGGGGGCTCAGAGGAGGGTCACAGCCACCTGGAGATGGGAAGGGAGAGTGGGGCATGGGTGACAGGGGACATCCTGGTCAGGAAGTCAGACGGTTTCTGTCTGCCCTTGGGCAAGGCCCCGTCCCTCTGTCAGCCTCAGTTTCCCCATCTGTAAGCAGGGATAGCAGTACCTGCCTGACAGGCCCATGGTGAGAAAGGTGAGAACATCACGCAGGCCCTTCGCAAGCAGGGCCTGGCACTCAGGAAGCGCTCAATAAAGGCCAGGTTTGTCATGCTGCAGCCATGAGAGGAGTCCATCACGGGTCACGGGGTGACACGGTCTGATGGGGCATGGGTCGACCTTTTCACATGAGACTCAGATTCCTTCAAGGATGGAACTGAGCTACTTTGTGAGAAAATAGCTCAGGCTGCGAGGACACGGTCCCAAATATGTACGCTACTTCCCCCGCTCTTGCTTCTTTAGCTGCTATTTAACAGTCCCGGACCAAGCATCCTTTTGATGCCAGATACTACCCACATGGAGCTTTTCACTGGGATTTCGCCAGGAGGGTGTGAGTGGCATCATTGGGTCGACAAGGATGATGGTGTATGGCAACCACAACAGCAGTAAGAGTTAATGCTCACTGACTCCTTGCTATTTGCCAGGCCCTGCTCTAAGTGCTTTCCGTGTCTTAACTGATTCAATCCTCATGGCAAGCCTACCACAGACGAGGACACTGAGGCCCACAGGGGTTCTGTAACATGCCCACAGTCAGTAGCAGCTGCACTGCTAGTCCGGTAAGTGCTGACGGGCCGCCAAGGCCCACAGTGGTGACCCAGCTGATGGGTGCCAAGCAGACTCGAGGGAGAAGGCAGCGACTCAGGGCCTCTCGGCTCCCCTCCTCCAGGCCCCCTCCCTGACCAGGCTAGAAAAGGAAGGCCTGAGGGTGGGCAGAGGGGGCGGGTCCTGCAAGCAAAGAGGGTGCTAGAGGGGACAGCCCTCGGGGTCCCTTCCCACACACATACACTGTGTCATGCGCCGGTCGTCGCTGCTCTGGATGCGGTGGCCGTTGTGGAACCAGCTGATGGTGGGGTAGGGCAGGCCGGTCACTTGGCACTCCAGCATGGCCTCCTTGGCCAGCCCCACGTCCAGGTCCTGCAGCGGCCGCAGGAAGTCGGGCATGGACAGCCGCTCCAGCTCGCCCTGCTCGGGCTCCTCAGGGATGGACGGCATCTTCTCCAGCTTTGAGCTGCAAAGAGCCACACAGCTGGCCCAAGGCCCAGAGCCGCACCTCCCACCCTGCGGGGCAGTGTCAGGGGCCCCAGGCAGTACCTGGGGCCGGTGGCGGCCGTCCGGGGCTCCTCCACGTAGAGCTGGGCCGAGCAGTGGGCCTGGCCGTGGGCGTTGGAGGCGCTGACTTCGTAGAGCCCCTCGTCCTCACTGCCCACGTGGGCAATGTGCAGCGAGTGTAGACCCCCTTCCTGCCGGAGCCGCAGGTTCTCGCTCTCCTCCACGGGGTGGCCTGTGGACGGAGGGGGGAATGCAGAGCAGCCTCAGCCCGGGACTCTGCCCTCTGGCCCTTGGGGGTCCCCCAACATCTGCAGGGTAAGGGCCATACCAAAATGAGTCCAGGTGACAGAGGGGGGCGGGGTGCCGCTGATCTTGCAGTCGAAGCGGGCCGTGCGGCCCTCCAGCACCTCCATGTCCTCCAGCAGCCGTGTGAACAGGGGCGCCAGCGAGGGCCGCACCGTCAGCCGGGCGCTGCAGGTCAGCTCATCTGATGGGGAGGGAAGACCATGGAGCCCCAGGCTCCCCAACCCGTGGGTCCTGCCCTCGAGCTGGGCAGGATTATAAAAGGGGCTGGGCCAGAGGCTGGAACCTGGGTAGAACCCAGTGAGGTCCCAGGACACCAGAGTGAAGCCTCAGGCGAGATCTGAAGACCGTGGTGGCTGGGGACACGATGGGAGGCCAGAGCCCGGCCTGGCTCTCCCCTCCTCACTTCCTCCTTCCCACCCAGGATGACTCTCAGCTCAGTTCTAAGAGAAGGGCCTAGAAGCTGAGCCCCAGCCCCCGTCCCCCTACCCTTGGAACTCTCCTCTGCTCCTGGGTCGTGCCCACACTCCCTCGCCCCCATCCCAGACCCAGAGCAAATGCCCCTCTGCCCACTCTACCACCCCACACAGAATCTTCTGGGGGAAAGAGCCCCCTCCGCTGACCTGCTCCATTCCTGCTTACAAAGCCCCTCCAGTGTCACCTTAGGTGCTCATCACCACAGTCGGATGAGGCATTGTCTCAGCTCTTCAAATGAGGACAGGGACCAGGTCAGCAATGTCATTAATAATAATAATGGCTGACATTTATTAGGTGCCACCCTTCGGCAGGTGCTGTGCTTCGTTCTTTACGAACATTGTCTCATTAATCCTATCAGTCCCCCTACAGGGTACGTTTTATCATGATCCCTTTTTACAGGTGAATAGTCTAGGGCTTCGAGAGTTGAAGTGACTTGTCCAAAGTCACGTGGCTGGTAGGTGGCAGGGCAAGAATTGGAACCCAAGTCCAAGTCCAGGTGCGGCTGCTACCCTTCAGCACCTGGCTCCCAACAGGAACAAGTGCGAACATGGACTCTGCCCCCGGGGGCTACGACAAGTGCTGATTTTCGAGGCAGGTGCCGCACCATTTCCCACCCCTCTGCTCTTCTCCCTGGAGATGGAGCCCCATTTTCTGCATTGTCTGAATAAGCCCCACCGAATGAGCCCCATTGTCTCTTTCTGCACCCCACTCCTTCACCTCCACTCCCCTCCCGCCAGCTCTCAGAGGCCCAGGGTAGCCCTCGGGCCCAGGTAGGCAGTTACCTTTGGCCGTGCTGAGCTTGCAGGTGTAGACACCACTGTCGTCCTCATGCACAGAGGTGAGCAGCAGCTTGCATTTCCGGCCATCGAAATGCATCTTGCATTTGAGTAGTGCGGGCTGCAGCAGGCGGCCTCGGCACAGCCAGTCTACCTCCACGTCGGCAGGACCCGCCACCAGGCACTCAAACAGCGCCATCTCCCCGGCCCCCACGTCCACGTCCTGCAGGGGGGCCAGCACGGCCAGGGACCGGCTTTCAGGGTGTGCTGAGGGGACAGCGGCCACGGGGGGCACGCATGGAGCAGAGAAACACGGAGCAAGGGAGACACACACACGCACACACAGAGAGACAGACAGACACAGAGAGAGAGATGCGTTTTGTTCCTTTGGAGACGGAAAGCCCGCCCGCGCAGCAGGCCGGGACAGCAAGGAGCTCCCAGGCCTGGCTTCAGGATGGCAGTCCCACCCCAGCCAGAGAGGGTGACCTCGGGAGAAGCGGGAGGGAATCAAGGGCCGGAAAGCTGAGAGGGCCACACAGGGGCAGAGACGGCGGCGGAAAAAGAAAACACAGCACACCAGCTGGGTACAAACTGGACTTTATTATTTGAGCTAAGAAACATATTTCCGAATATGTCCACACCCACTACAACAGGCCTCTACTCCTGCGCCAAGCCTGGCTAACTCCCTCATTCCCAGACAGAGCACCCCTGGCCCTGACAGTGAACAAGGAAGCCCCAGATGGGCCCTAAGCCTGCCCGGGGCCAGGCCTCAGCCAGGCCTCCTCATCAGCACAGGGCTCAGGGGCCTCTGGCTTGTGGTGTCTCGTGAAATAAAAAGTATTGTGCCACTTGAAACCCGTTTCTGGAATGGTCAGTGCCCAGGCCCCCCTCTTCTGGAATGGTCAGTGCCCCATGAGCTCCCTGTCCACAGCCCCCTGGCCCTCTGGGCCCCTCCATCGTACCGATGCCATGTCCTATCCTGTCCCCCTCAGCCTCATCCCACACCAGCTTGGAGGCATCCTTCCCTGACTGTCACAGACACACAGACAGACAAACGGAAAGACAGACAGGGCCTGTAGCAGCGGCAGCACATGCACTCGCTGGGTGCTCCCCTTCCGGGAGAGACTGGGGGGTGATCTCGATACCCCTCGTGGCCGCCCCTTCCTGGCACTCAGTCCGTGTGGGGGGTCCCAGCCTGCCCAGCCATGTGTCCACTTGGGGGGGAGGGTCCATGGGGGCTCATGGGCTATCCCAGGACGCTGCATGGGGTGGGGGGGAGGCTGGGACAGGGTCCGGGCCGGCAGGGTCTGTGGGCAGGAGGCAGTGAAACACAGCGAGGTCCGAGAGGTGCCTGAGACAGGGGCGCGGCTCGGAGGGCAGCGGGGGGAGCGCAGGCGGCCCCCTGAGCTCACTCGCCTGTGTACAGACAAAAACCTCAGTCAGCAAGCGGCAGGTTAGTGCAGCACACGCACGCACGCACACGCACGCACGCGCACGCAGACCTGGCTAGGGCCCCTCTAAAACTGCCAGGGCGGCACTGCCACTTTCAGCTCCCCCAGGGTCAGCCCCAGGGTTGGGAGGCCGGCAGACAGCCAGAGTCCAGGTCTCTGGGATTCCTGGGCAGGCGGAGGCCCTGGACAACCAAGGGGGAGGTGTACGCCGGCATCAGGTGTGCCCCAAAGCCTGGGGGATGTCGGGAGGAATCCCAAAGAGAGAGAAGCACTGAGACGTGGGTTAACACAGAGAAGCAAGGCAGGGCCAGACCCTGGAGCGGAAGGAGCGGAAGGAGCGGGCCAGGGACCTGGGGCTGGGGCCAGGGCAGGGAGGGAAAGCCAAAGAGTTCAGAGATAGAGGCGGGGGCGGCCCCGGGGACTGGAGGCACGGGGGAGGGTAACTGAGGCAGGTGGGGCCCAGGGAGGTGACCAAGACTCTCAGGATCCAGGCTCCAACAGGGGGTCGGGTGTACCCTTAGATCTGGCCTCTGCCAAGAAGGGAGGGGTGGTGGCTGAGTGTGTGGAGGCCCTGAACCGCCCCCAGGGAAGGGCGGGTGAAGGTGAGGCAGACAGCCTGCCCTCGGGAGGGAGGAAAACCGTGAGCCCCCAAGGGCAGCCGGTCCCCGGCCTGCCAGCCCAATGCCTGGAGGGCCGCCTGCCCCTACGCTGGTCTCTAGGAACCCAGGCTTCTCCACATTTCCCAGGTTCACCCACCCTGGCCCCCCTGGGGTCCCCGAGATGCCCCAAGCCCTCCAAGGGCCCCTGCGGACGGGTCCAACTGTCAGAGTCTCCCCGCTGCCACCCCAACCACAATATCTTCCGCACAGCAGAGGGATGAGTAGAGGAGGCAAGAGGAGCGGGGGGAGTAGGTGTGAGCAAAGGACTGGGCAAGGTGACGAAGGCTTAGAAGAGTGTGGGGAGAGGCTGGCTGCCAACAGGACGCGGGGTCTCTCTGGCTGGCATGACTAAGCAGAGGGTAGGTAGTACCGTGTAGGGGGCTGAGCACTGAACAATTTGCTGTGTGGCCTTGGGCAAATCACCTCCCCTCTCTGGGCCTCAGTGTACTCAACTACAGCAGGAGCAGCTAAACTTGGGGCCCTCGAAGGCCCTTCCAGGTCTGGCCTCCTATAACTAAGCTTGGGTGAAAGTGGGCAACCGGGCAGGGACAAGGCGGGGCCAGGGTGGGCGATGGGTGGAGCGGGTCAGGGACTCACCTCTGACCTCCAGGCGCGCCTCGCACTGCCGGGCGCCATACTCGTTAACCGCTTTGCAAGTGTAGAAGCCGGCGTCGCCCCGCTCGGCTGCCAGGATCCGAAGCCGGCACAGCCCGCCCTCTGCCTCCTCGGCGAAGCGCCGCTGGTCCGGGCGCACGGGCTGGCGGTTCCTCAGCCTGTCAGAGGGGCAAGAACTGAGTCCCAAGGTCCTGACCTGCAGGCACGGGGAAGCAGGGCTCCAGAGCCACGCAGGCCTCCCTTCCCCAGCTCTGTCCCGCCGACCGTGGGCTCCCCTGGGTTCTGGCGCCAGGTTTTCACCCTGCCTTTGACATCCCACCAGCTCCAGGAGCTTCCAGACCTCCCCTGCCCTCGGGTCTCTCCCCTCTTGGGCTCCAACCACACTGAAAGCACCACCAAGCTATCCAGCTCGCAATAATTCCCAGATTTCATGTCTCGTTTTTATTTCTTTGAATGGACGGATGGCTTTCCCCCTCCCCAAAAGGCATATGAATTAATTTGCTATGTTAAAGAATGACACTGGGGATGAGACAATCAATTAAAAATGAAAATCAGAACCCAAACCAATAGAAAGCTAAGCCCAATGAGTAATCAAAGTTCAGGCATCTGGGGTGAAGCGCTGCAGCAGAGGCCCAGGTTTAGCTCTGAAACAAATTGCCATGTGTGGGTCAAGCATAGGGCTGGGCGCAGAAGAGGCCTCAAAACACACCCTACTATCAACTGACGGGGGCGGGGACGGGGGTAGCGGGGGTCGGCTTCTCCAGGAGTGAGATGACTGCTGGCCATTCACGCCAGGCAGACAGACAGCAGACCACTTGTTACCCAAACCGGTCCCCAGAGCAGAGGCCCCAAATGAGCCTGGACACCAGGCAGGGGGCAGGGGCATGTCTGGGGAGTGGCACCGCCATGCCTGGGATGATGCTCCAGGGCCAATTGTGGAGGGGTCCGCGAAGGGGGCACTGCCCTCCACCCAAAGCCAGGGCAGAGGGGAAGGCTGACAGGTGGTGGTCATGGCTGCTACTCACCAGGACACCACTGGCTTGGGCTCGCCCTGCACACGGATGCTCATAGTGACGTCTTGGCCTTCTCTTACTGATTGGTCCATCAGTGAGACCTGAAGGGGGACCCCAAAGTGTCAGGGGAGACAGGGCCCAGCTTTGGCTCCTGGGGGCTGGGAGTTGGGGGTGGATCTGGGACCGAGGCCTCTTCCACACTGGTCTGACGGAGACCTGGGGTGGCCCCAAGAACATGGGGAAATGGGCCCTCAGGGGGCTGAGGGCTGGCCTCAGGGGGCTGACCTTGAAGGTGGGGGGCGCTTTGGAGCCAGTGTCAGAGGAACGGCGGTTCGGGTCAGGACTGAGCTTCATGGTGGTGGCTCGTGGCCAGGTCTCCCCAGGCTCCGGGAACTCCTCTGGGGGGCTCAGGTACTCCTCGTCAGAGGTGATGGGGCTGCTGAAAGGGGATGTGGACCCTCCTGGAGAGAAGACAGAAAGGAGACAGTGGTACAGAGAGATGCCAGAGGAGAATGGGGGGCAGAAAGACTGAGGGTGAGATGAATTAGCCTGTGGTCAAGGTCCTGATAAGGTCTGCAATGTCAACAGAGGCCAGGAGCTGAATCAGCTCCCATAGGCCAGCCCTGTCCTACTTCATTTCCCGGGGCTCCCATTCACTTGTCGTGTGACCCTCCCCAGGTGTTCTTGTCCTGGAGCCCCTGGAGTCACAGACTCCCAACCCTGACCCTACAGCTCCTCCTCAGTGGGGGAATCAAGGGACTGGCCTGAGACAAAGGAGTCAAGCAGCAGAGGGGCCACTCCTGGGCCTTGTGGGAGTCCTGGAATGCCACTGGAGCAGGAAACCCACATTCCTGGCACAGAACGCCAGGCTCCCAGAGTGTGGCGCAACGAGGACACCCATTTCATGGGTGAGCTGAGCCTGGTGTAGAGGAACACACACCTCAGACAAGCCCCATGCTGACCTCAGTGCCAGGGCCAATGAGGCGGCACTGTCCAGCCAGCCCTCCCCTGCCTTCTCAGCTTCCCGCTCCAGATACCCCAGGGGCACCTGTTGGCCCCAGTCCTACAGCACAGACCACCCTCCCCCAAAACTCTCAGGGGCTGGAAAAGCAGTTTGAGTCATCCACAGAGAAGGGCAGCTCAGCCTGGAGAAGAGGAGGGGGCACCGGCGTTGCTTTGGGGGAGGGGTGTCCCCAGGGCCCTGAGGCCCTCCCCTGCAACTGGCCAGGGGCCCAGTCTCACTGAGCTGGCTCCTATCCGACTGCCAAATACAGACATGAGCCTGCCACAGCCCCCTGGCCCCTCCTCCTAGTCCCCCACCCCAAACCCCTTTGGCCCTGTACCCCGGCCGGGCTGCCCCCCAACTCACCCCGAGACTCTGCACGCAGACCCCGGCCTGCACTTGTCCTGAAGAATCTGTCCTGGCACCGGGCCCTCCTGCCGCCTGCCCACTGCCCACCCCGCCCGGCTCCCCAGGGAGCAGGAGCCCAGCCTGCCCAGCCCCACTTACTCTGCTGACCCTGCCGAGGCGCTGCACGAGGTCCTGGGGGAGGGGAGGGAGCCTGAGGAGGGGGAGGGAGGAGGTGGGGGCTGGCCAGGCCTGGACCGGCTGGGTGGCAGGCAGGCAGCTGGCTGGGGAGGTGGTGCCTGCGGAGACCACAAGCCGCCTGGGCCCTGGAGTGAAGGGGAGGAGAGGGGAGGGGCAGAGCGCGCCGGCTGGATTTAGCCACCCTGCTCATTCCCAAACCGCGGGATCTGCCTTTTCTCTCCTTACAGCTTCTGGACCCTGACAAATGCAAAGCCACCTCAACGGCGCCTCGACTCAAAGGGCGGGGGCCTCAGTGCCCAGGGGAAGATGGGGATGGCATTGCACTGCAGCAGCCAAGATGCCTGTGCTGCCCCACTTGTTTCGGCATGTCCAGCAGAGGAGGTACGATGGCAAACAGCCCCCATGATGCCCCTTTCCCTGCACAAACAGCCAAGATCCCTGACGCTGGAATCCACTGACAAGCCTCAAATACTACAGAGTCGGGCCGCACCCAGTCTTCCCTGGTGCTGCGAATCAGCTGTCAGGACCTTTGGCCTCCTTCGCAAAGATGCCCCCTCAACTTGCAGGACCCAGAATCCCCCCTCCACCTTCCTGTTCCTGCCATGGCAGGTCTGGCCTCGCAGCCACGTGGGGAACCGGACCTGCACCCAACCCCCCTCTTACAGGCTCTGTTGGCAATGGTCCCTCACCCTGTCAGCGCCACCAGGGCCAACAGTCAGGAGGACAGAGGCTGTCCACCCCCCCACACACTGACCCCTCACAACCAGCACCCATCTGGACTGGGTGGGGAAGGCGCCAGGAGACAGCAGCAGAGCTGCAGAGCTGTTGAAGAGAGGTCACATGGCCTTCTCCCACCTTCTATCACGCCCGCCCGGGGCCACATTCCCAAGCAGTGACCTGTGTTCCTCAGCATGGCCAATGAAGGAGGAGGGTCCACCATTCAGACTGGCTTGAGGTGGGGGTGGAGAGGGAAGTCAGGATGGCACATGGCAAGCACCTGCTCGGGGTTTGGCCACTAGCCGATGCTGAGATCACTGGCACGGCCTCTGGAGGCAAATGTGCCCTCCCCGCTGTGGAGTGTGGTGACGTCTGGGGTCACCTCCAGGTTGGATGGACAATGCTGAGGCAGCGCAAGGGCCCAGGGAGGGCCTGCAGAGATTAAAGCTGGAAGGGCGGAGTTTGCAGGGAGACTGAGACCCCTGGTGGTGGCTGGGGGAATAGCACCCTAGGGACACCCTGTGACAAAGGGATTTGGAGGTTCCTTAGGTTCCTTAGAGAGGGGGGCTGACAGAGCAGCCCAGGGAGAACACTCAGGACTAGGTCTTTTCAAAACAAGGCAGCGGCCCCTCACCCCTGTGTACCCCCAGAACTGCATGGCCAAGGAGGCTGATCAATGATCTGTCATCAGCTGTGGTCTTTGAACCACCGGCATCAGGGCTGCTTGGGAGACTGTTTAAACTATAAATTTCTGAGAGTTCCCACTGTGGTGCAGTGGGTTAAGAATCTGAATGCAGCGGCTCAGATCCCTGCAGAGGTGCTGGTTTGATCCCTGGCCTGGTGCAGCGGGTTAAAGGATTGGGCATTACCACAGCTGAGGTGTAGGTCACAGCTGCGGACTGGATTCAATCCCTGGCGGCCATAAAAGAAAAAAAAAAAAAAGGTGTCTGGGCCTTACTCACACCTGAAGAATTAGATTTCTTGAAATAGGGGTTAGGAAACTGCTTTGTTAGAATGCGTTCCCCAACAGGTGATTTTTTTTTTTTTAGGGCCACGCCTGTGGCACACGGAGGTTCCCAGGTTAGGGGTCAAATTGGAGCCACAGCCACAGCCACAGCAATGCCAGATCCAAGCCACATCTTCGACCTATGCCCCCTTGCCGCAATGCCGGAACCTTAGCCCGAGACCAGGGATGGAACCTGAATCCTCATGGATGCTAGTCGGGTTCTTAATGGGAACTTCCCACGGCGATTCTTACACATGCAAAGGTTTGGTGGCAAGAGGTGGTATCACCAAGTTCCATCTCACTTGGCCACCAAACTTTGACGCCGGGCTCTGAACCGTGGAGGTCTGGCTCCACAGCCCACGTGCTTCCCACAGCACCACCTGGCCTCCCACCTGGCACAAGGTCCCTGCCTCAGGGCAGGGCTTCTCAGAGTCCACCCTGCACCAGAACCACGTGGAGGGCCCCTTAAACCACAGCTCACTGGGCCCCACCCTCAGGTTTCTGATCCAGTAGGTCTGGCTGGGGCTGATGTCACACATCTCTAACGCAATCCCAAGGTGATGGCAATGCTGGTCTGGGGACCACAAGCTGAGGGCCATGGCTCTATGGTCTCCCCGGCCGTCCCAACCTCCACTCTCAGGCAGATCTTCACCACCCTTTGCAAATGCAGGTCCGCTCAGCCTCTGCACGTGACCTAGGTTGTTCAGGGGCTTGGAAGGTCTCTCCCCCACTGCCACCTCACACACAGTCCTTGCGGTCCCACTCAGCCCCCGACTGTCTGGGAGGGCCTCCAGGTATGGCTGGGAGGCCTGAGAGTGGCAAAGGCACGGTGGTGTCCTCAGGAACCTACCGGATGGTTGGACTGACAAGCCAAATACACACACACGACTGTATCAGCAAGCAAGAAGAGGGTGGCAAGAGAGGGGCAGATAAGAGCCACACGAGTACAGAGAGCAGGGCACTGCTTTGGGCACAGGGAAGAAGAGACCACAGAGGAAAGGGTGGTATTAGAATTAAGAGCTTGGTTTAAGCAGGAAGAAGTGTTCCCAGCAGAGGAAACCACTTGAGCAAATGCTCCAAGGCAGAAGGTGTGTGAAGAGAACTATAGCTCAACCTTCGGGCTCAGAACTGGGGAAAGAAGAAAAAAGTGGGACGTGACAGGGTCGGAGCAGGTGCCTCCGGCCACCCTGGGTCATCCACAGGTCCAGGTGGTCGAGGCCGGCCCCAGGAGTGTGGCCTTCACTCGGAAGGCCCAGGGGAGCTCCGTGGGGTTTCTGAGGAAGGAGGTCACAGCCCGCTCTCCACATGCACTGTCCCAGGAGGTCCCCTAGAGGCCATTTCTCTAAACGCCTGCTATGCAAATGACGGATGGAGGGCACAGCAGGCCTGCAGCTGGGAATTTCTGCAGGTGCTGCCATTTCTCTCTGCCCTTGGAAGAGGAGAAGGGTCATGCTGAGAATATTTCCGTTTTGGCTTAAAACGGACGAGGAAGAAGAGAGAACGTCACACACACGGTCAGCCTGAACCTGGAAGAGGTTCATTCCCTGTGTGTGTTACTTGGGGCTGCTCCACGTTTGGATACAGTGGCAACCACGGCAGATTAGGTCCCCATTCTTCTGATGACTTACGTGGTGACCCCCACTCTGAGGTGGCAGCCTTGGCGGGGAGCCCCAATTGGGGCTGACCTGCTTCGAGTAGATAGGAGCAGGGAGGGAGGCTGAGTCGGGTCAAGGGACCACATTACTTTCTTAGATGCTGTCCAAATGCCGGTCAGGGATGGAGAACAGGACAGAGTGACATTTTGAGATCCCCTCCATGGGCAGCCACCGCCCTCCCAAGGGACACTCTGTAATTCTGCAGCAGCCGCCAAGACCGGCGCCAGAAGCAGAGGGGGGACAGGTGCTGATGCCGTGATTTCCGCCCCCCGCCTTTTTTTTTTTTTTTTTTTAATATTCATGACCTCTAATAAACCACCTCTTCTCTGAGATGGTGGTGTTGGTAGGACCAGAATGAGCTTTGATAAGCCATAGCCTCTGGCCCAAATGTCCTTAGCTAAATCACCAGCCCCACAGAGCCTCACAAATCTTATCAAGGATGTCGCACAGGAGTTATCATGACCCTGGCTTTGTAGATGAGAACACAGAGACCAGCTCCGGGGAAGTTTCTAGCTAGCAAATGCTAGAAACTTGGTCTCAAATAATAGGAGACCTGTGCTCGAGGGGAGGCTTGAAGGCAGCAGGATGGAGGTCTGGTGGATGACCCCCCTCACCCCCAACGATCCCCTTCCTCCTGAGCAGAGCCTGAGAGGGGAGGGGAGCTGAGCACGAGCACAGCAGACACGCAGGGCAACAAAGCAGCGCCACAGCCACGGCGCAGGTGGGGCGTCAAGAGAGGAAGGAGAGAACCCCCTCCCTCGCCAGGCTGACCCACCACACTGGGCAGCGACGGTCTCTGCCCCCACCCCGCATCCCAGCTCCAGAAGCTCTTGAGCACAATCCTCCCTGAACCTGGACCCCCTTCAGAGGAGCAGGAAAGGGGCCGGCACAGCACAGCGGTTAGGAGCGTAGGCTTGGGAGACCCAGCTACAGAGCTCAAACCATGATCCCAGGGGCCTCCGCTCCTAGAGCTGAGCCCCCCAACAGGGTAGCCTCTAGCTGCCTGAGACTAAGTGCGCATGAATGAAAATGAACTAAAATGAAAACGTCAGCTCGGCGGTCACACGAGTCACATTTCACGTGTTTAACAGCCACGTGCGGCTCGTGGCTACCCTATGAGACGGTGCCCATGAGAATGTTTCTGCCATCACAGGAAGTGCTATTGGTCAGTGATGCTCTAGAGAAACTTGCTAAAGCTTTCCAAGTCTCAGGTTCCTCATGTATAACGTGGGTATGATAAGGCAACCTACCTCCCAGGGCAGGCTTAGCCGTGATAACCCAGTCAGCACAGGGCCTGGGACACACGGAGCGAGCAGTGCATGCTCACTAATCACGCTACCTTATGCTGCCACAGTGAGGTAATCTGCTTCCTGTGAGAGTTCTTCCATCACCCTAAATCATCAACATTCTGAGGCAGGTGATTGATGCTCAGCAAAGGCTGCGGGCCTTGTGCTGCCACTTTACTCTCCACATTCATTTTCCCATCTGTAAAATGGGAGTATTACTACCTGAGATGTCCCTCTCCAAGGGGTATACACGGCGTGGCCTGTCATAGCTCAAGTAAGGGAAGGAATGTGAAAGGGTTTGGAAAAAAGCATCTGGCACCCTCCAAACACAAGAAACTGCTGAGAGACACTGCGCCTGGCACCCCTCTGGAACTCGAGAAATGCTGCGAGACGGACGCGGGCAGCCCTGAGAATGCTTAGCTTGGGTTTAGCGCGTCCCTCACACGCCCCAACCACCTGCCCCAATGCATACCCGCTTCAGGAGCCTGACCACGGTCTCCGCAGTTATTCGGTGAGATGGGGTGGGATGGGGGGGACCAGCGCTAGGGTGGGGCTGCCGGAGACAGTGAGGTCAGACTGCCCCCCTGCATCCCAGCACCCAGGGAACTACATCTTCTAGTTACTTCTGTTCCTGTAGTTCCCGACCAGGAACTGACATCTTTGGACTCTCAAAAGCTTGCCTTGGGAGTTCCCGTTGTGGCTCAGTGGTTAATGAATCTGACTAGGAGCCATGAGGTTGTGGGTTCGATCCCTGGCCTGGCTCAGTGGGTTAAGAATCCAGAGTTGCTGTGGGCTGTGGTGTAGGCTAGCGGCTACAGCGCCGATTAGACCCCTAGCCTGGGAACCGCCATATGCTGAGGGTGTGGCCCTAGAAAAGACAAAAAAAAAAAAAGCTTGCCCTATGGCGGGGGGGGGGGGGCGCGGGGGGGTGCACCCCAATAGGGCACTGAGTTACCAGGGCGCCATGAGGAGCAAGAAAAGAGGTGGTTCCACGAAGCCTCTCCTCAAAAGATGCCACATACTCCCTCCCTCAACGGGTTCCCGCCCCCACCCTCAGCCACACCCCCCGACTCCCTGCAGACTCCAGGCCTGGGACCCCCTCCCTTGCCAAATGTCCGTGCCACCCACTGGTTCCGCCCACTCCTGCTGCTCTCTGGGTCCACTGGCCCCCATCCAGCTGCTGTGGACCAAACAGCGCCTTGTAGGGTAAGAAAATCTGCTTCCTCCACCACAGCCAGTCTAGACTCACGTGCCTGCCCCTCAAGCCCTGGGGCCCTCCAGCCGGCTTGACTTACGGGAGCTGTTTTCTGGCTGAAACGCCTGGTGCCACTGACTAATACGGTGAGCCTTTCTGGCTGCCTGGGGTGGAGAAGGCACAGAGATGCTGCGATGGGCTGAGGACCCAGGGGCTGGGAAAGACGGAGGGGCCGCGGGCGGCAGACCCCGCAAGGGCAGGGCAGGAGTCCCCAAGGCACAGACAGTTGGAAGAAAAAGGGCAGAAGAGGAAGAGGCAGCTTCCCTGGAGGCTCGTGGAAGCCCTCGCTCCTGTGCACATCACCCCTCAATAACGCCAACAGCTAACGTTTGTCTACAGCTTTACAGTTCATAAAGCTCGTTCACACATTTGCTTTCCTTCGCGAGGAGGGTATAATTGTCTCTGGTTTACAAATGAGGAAGCCGAAGTGCAGAGAGGTTCGGCGTGGGGAACACAGAACTCCCAGTCAAGTGCTGACAGCTGCCTTGCCCCGAGTCTCCTTCCCAACCTTAAAAGGCTCCCGAATGGCCCCGAGCCAGTATTGGGGCACCCCCCACACACACCCCTTGCCAAATCTCAGCCCAAGCCAGGTATTGACCCAAGTCCTGGAGCCAGGCCTGGGCCCCCTGAGGGGAGCTGAAAGCTGAGTCAGAAGCCAGATCCCAGAGGTGATGGAAGGCCGGAAGCACGCAGCAGAGGGACGGTATGATTCAGCGTGCTAGGAGAAGCGAGCAGGAAAAGAAAGCCCAACACATGGGCTCCTGGGAGGGCTAGATAAGCTAAGGAAGGTGAAGACCCACAGTTCTGCAAAGCCAGACACCTGCAGCCCAAAGGATCGAATGCAGGCTGGGGCCTCGGGTCAGATACCAGCATCAGCTCCCTGACTGTGAAGGTGCCGAGGCCCCGGGGACCACAGCAAAGCAGGCTCTGTAATCGCGTTGCCGGCAGCACTGAGCCAAAAGCAAGGTACAGAACAGTGTGTGCTGTTCCCCCTCCAGGCATGCCCAGCCCCTCCCCCCGCGGGTCTCATTCCCACGCTCCTCGGGGTTCCGATGTCTCTCAGCCCAGCATCCCACAACCTGGACTGACCACTCAGCTGGCACCGGGTTTATCTGCCTTGCATTGTCCTCCAACCCAGGTCTGCTGAGCTACGTTCATCATCCAACAGTGTGACAGCCTCCAGGGTCGGACCTGCGACTTTTCTTTCCTTCTGGAACACCCTCTACCCAGCCTCACCTCCCTCCACCCCCACTGTTCAGGACCAGAACCTTGTCAGGCCCAGCACCCTGAAGGACTTGAACTGGCCATGCACACTGACACCGGTCCAGCCCAGCCCTGAACCTGAAAGAAACTGGGCTTAAACCCAAAGAAAGGAGGGAGACACTAAGAGACGACTTTCATAAAAATAGAAAACGAGGCAGCCTCGGCCTCAGAGAGGTCCTCTAAGCTACACCTTCTTTAGGGCTCCGGGTTCAACAGAAGAAGCGAGGGAGTCGGGGAGGCCTGTGGCATTTAAAATCATCTCCTTTTACTGGAGAGGCTGACTGTTCCAGAGAGGAAGTGCCCTCAGAAGACTCGTGATGGCTTTTAAGCCCTTTGGGCTGGGAGATTCTTTTTCTCCAAGACTAACGGATAATTTGCCCTGTTCAGGGAAACACCACGGGAGGATGGCATTTAGAGGATGTCTGAAGACAAATCTCAATGACTTCATGAATTGGCCGGCCTGGCGTGCGCCTTGCGACTTTGACCCTTGCCCTGAGGCCAGGGCCGTTTAAAATGCTTCCACCAGAGCAGCAGGCCCAGGAGAACAGACTGCACACTGGTTGAGAGCTGGAGCTCCCAAATGGGAGTGGGAAGGGTCACTCCTCACCCCACCCGGCCCCCAGGGCCCGAAGGCTCCCTACCAGGTCTCACGGCCAGCACGGCAGCACAGCTGGCCTGGCCCAGCTCGTTGGTGGCGGTGGCCGTGTAGCTCCCCGCATCGGCTGCCCGGGCCTCCCGCAGCAGCAGGGTGTGCCGCTCGCCTTCAGACCGGATGAGAAGGCGGCCGTCACTGCGCAGCAAGGACCCATCCTTCTGCCAGGACACTGTGGGGAGGGAGTGAGGTGACAGGGTTGCCCCTGGGGCAAATCTCCCCCTACCCGACACCAAGCCCGGAGCACTCCCCTCCCCACCCTAGGGAATCCTGAGGACTGCCCTTCAGTCACCTAGGCGCAACCTGCCCTTCCCTCTCTGGGGGGATTCTGGGAAAGCTCCCCTAACACACACACAGGAGTCTCTCCAGCCCCCTGGAGCACATGATCTCCTCCCGACACCCCACCCTCCTCCTCCCACTTAGGAACCTCCCCTCCCTGTCTCAACCTCAGGGGAGCTCACCTTGGGGCGGCGGGTTGGCGGTGACGATACATTTGAGCAGCACATCTGCCCCCGGAGCCACCACTGCATTCTGCAGGGGGATCTCAAACATGGGGGCCTCCAGGGGCTCTTCTCCAGCAGACACATAGGAGTCATCTGAAGACTCTGCCAGAGACATGGGTGACAGAGTAAGGGGACATGGTTCCTGTGGGGATGACTCAGAGGGCAAACTGGGGGGGGGGAGGTGCTGTAGAAGGCAGGGGTTGGGGGGCCAAGGGTCTCTCTCCTGAATGTCCCAAGATAGGAAATAAAGGAAGACAGAAAAGGGTTCTCAAACAGGACAGGGCAGCGGGGAATCTACAGTAGTTTATGTTTCTGGAGGAAGACAGGGACTGTGCTGCATGTGTCTTTATACAAACTAGCCACCGAGGATGGGAGATCAGGCCTGCTCAAGGTGCTCTGAAAGGTAAAAGACTTTACAAGCTTCCAGACAGATGACAAACCAGTAGCAACCCAAGACTTAAGCTATGATAGTGTCACCACATGAAAGCAACACATGGTGAACTGTCAAATTAGTGATGCCCCTGGATTCAAAAGAGGAAGCAGCAGGTGCTTCTGGTAGCCATCCGAGAGGCCTCATGATGAGCTTTGATTGTTTCCATTCACCAAAGAGTAACGCCGCACTTGCTGCATACTCTCTATGGGTACCGGGGATAAGAGGAAGATGCAGTCCCCGCTTACAGAATACGTGTATACACAAAGAGATCATAAAGCTCCACTGGCGTGGCTCTCTCTGGGTATTTTCTTTTTTCTTTTCTTTTTCTTTCTTTTTTTTTTTTTCTTTCTGTCTTTTTGCCATTTCTTGGGCAGCTCCCACGGCATATGGAGGTTCCCAGGCTCCATCGGAGCTGTAGCCACCGGCCTACCCCAGAGCCACAGCAACATGGGATCCGAGCTGCGTCTTTGACCCACACCACAGCTCATGGCAATGCCAGATCCTTAACCCACTGAGCAAGGCCAGGGATTGAACCCACAACCTCATGGTTCCTAGTTGGATTCATTAACCACTGTGCCAGGACGGGAACTCCCAGTCTCTGGGTATTTTCTAACTCTGACATTCTATAAGCTAGACAAAGCACAGCGGATGCAGCCAAAAGAGCAGTGAGGATCCCAATTACACAGTTTTCTAGCTATGTAACCTTGGGCAAATTAGATAATCTCCACGTCTCAGTTTTATCTGTAAGATGGAACTGATAAATGACACCCAACATCTTGCAGAGCTGGCATACAGATTAAAATAAAGTGACATCCCTAAGTACCCAGTTAACACAATGCCTGGGACATAGCTGTGGATACCCAATAATGCGGCTAGCAGAAAGATGAACAGGTGTCTTATCATCTCTAAAGATTTTGAGGCAGTAACACTAAGGGAAAAACAATGTGATGAAAAAAATACAAGGTGGTAACTGCAACCAAAGACACTGACAGAGTGTCCTGGGAACCGTGGGTAGAGGTATCTGGCCTGGGGAAGCAGCAGGGGTGGGAGCGAACCGAGGATGGCTTCCCCTGTCTCGCTCCAGGACTGAGCCCCAAGCTGATGTTCAGTTGAGCAGAGTCAGGGGCAGGGGCCTTCTGGCTACTGGCCACCACCCACGGGAAGACTGAAGGACAACACATAGGCTGCCTTGTGACCAGAGTCAGCTCAGCCATGCAGGGTGGGGACTCAAGGATGGGAAAGAGGAGGCCAAAGGGAGGTGGGGTCAGATCTTAGAAGCCACAATGAGTCAAGGGATGATGCCAGGATAAGGAGGTCAGAGTTGAGAGCTGGCTGAACCAAAGCTCACCTGTAACAAAAACCTGACCAATCATTTATCATATTATTATTATTTTTGACTACACCTGAGGCATGCAGAAGTTCCGGGGTCAGGGATTGAACTCATGCCACAGCAGTAACCCAAGCCACAGCAGTGACGTTGCTGGACCCTTAATCCTCTGAGCCACCAGGGAATTCCCTAACCAATTATTTACTTAGCCAGACTTCCCTCCCTTTCCCCACAGAGAGGTGGGGTATGCAGGGGCTCCTTAAGTTTCCACCAGTAGCTCCAAGCAACATTAGGTTCTTTTTTTTTTTTTTTTGTCTTTTCTAGGGCTGCACCCATGGCATATGGAGGTTCCCAGGCTAGGGGTCTAATCGGAACTGTAGCTGGTAACCTAGGCCAGTGCCACAGCAACGTGGGATCTGAAATGCTTCTGTGACCTACACTGCAGCTCACTGGGCAGCTAAGCAAAGCCAGGGATGGATCCCGAAACCTCATGGATTCGTTAACCACTGAGCCACGACGGGAACTAGGTTCTTGACCCAATTACTCAGCAGGCCACTGAGCCCAGCAGGCACAGGGGACCGGGTCTCTGCTCAAACCTCAGCGCCACGCAGTCTCCATCAAAGCACTCTCACGCTCTGCCTCCCCAGCCGGCAGGTTCTACACAAGGAATTTTCACAATCCTTCGCTCAGGCGGGAACCTGGGTCCCTGCTGCCCCTGGGAAATCGCACCCTCTCTTCCCAAACGCTCTCCCACTCGGGTCTCAGCACCTTCTCTACCCTCCCCGAGGCCTTACCGAGCTCAGGAGAAGTGGGCCGGGCCCGGCGACCTCTGCCCTGGCTGCGGCCCCCTCGGCGGTCCCAGGCCCCCCAAGGACCGTCCTCCTCAGACCCTCTGCGCAGCCTCTTCTCGGCCTCAGGCCCCGCCCTGTTCTTCTCCAAGGTCTGGGGCACAGCAGCGCCCTCCTGGCCCGGCGTGGCCCAGGGCAGGAAGCGCACGGCCTGGGGCGGGGGCTCCCGCTTGCGACCAGGGGGGACTTTCGTCCTGGTCTCGGGGGGATCGGCGGTGGCGGCCGGCACCGGGCTCCGGCACTCCTGGATG
The DNA here is from genome assembly GCF_016906955.1 of Phacochoerus africanus. Taxonomy (NCBI): domain Eukaryota; kingdom Metazoa; phylum Chordata; class Mammalia; order Artiodactyla; family Suidae; genus Phacochoerus; species Phacochoerus africanus. The sequence goes on along the minus strand of NC_062546.1, from coordinate 186,997,719 downwards.
GCTCTGCTCCGGGTCAGCGGGAATTGGTCCCGGCGCCTAACCTCCTGCTGCGGGCCTTCCCCCGGCTCCGTCCTGCCCGCTGGCCCGCGGCTCCGGGGCCTCCCTGGCTCATCCCCGGGCTTCCCCGCGGCGCTCGGAGGGGGCGGCTGGGCGGCGACGGGGCTCAGGGCCCGCGGGGTCTTGGGGGTGGAGGGCTGGGAGAAGAGCGGGGGTTCGCCGGGCTCTCGAGGGGACGGGGCGCGCTGCAAAGTGGCGCGCAGGGACTCGTGCGAGCGCACCAGCTCCTCCCGCGACGTGGAGCGGCGGATGCGGCCCAGCTCCTGGGCGAAGCGCAGCTCGAGGTCGGAGGCCGGGCTGCGCTGCCGCGTGCGCTCGTCCAGCGAGGCCGCCTTCTGCTGGAACAGGCGGCGGCGCTCGGCCACGCTCCCCGCCGGCGCCCGCAGCTCCTCCTGCGAGGCCCCGGGCGTGCCCCACGGTCCGCCGCCCTCGGACTTGGGCTGCTCCAGCGAGCGGGCCTTGCGCAGGGGCACCCAGGGCCGCAGCGGCGCCGGCGGCGAATCGCTGCGCTCCAGGCTGCGCCGGCGTTCCTCGAAGAACTGCAGCTTGTCCAGGATGCGAGAGCCGGCACGCACCAGCCTCGGCGAGCGGCCCAGCGCCGACTGGCGGCCCGAGGCCTCGCTCAGGGGTGTCTGGGGCCGGGACTCCGCCGTGCCCGCTAGCGAGGACCCCGACGACTTGGACTTTTTCCCTCGCTTCTCTTCGGCGACGGCGTCCTCGGGCGGCACCAGTTCCCGAGGGCGCCGGTGGGGCGGCGTGGGAGTGGCCGAGGGCTGGGCGCTGGGTCCCGGCGGGGGCCGCTTCCCCACCCGAGGGGACGGTGGGGGCAGTAGCGCGGATTTGGAGGGAGGCGGCAGGGCCGGGCGACGGGGGGCTTCGCTGGCCGGCTGAGGCTGCAGGTCAGGCTCTTCCCTGTGTAATCCGCTCTGAGGGACGCTGCTGCAGGACCGAGACGAAGGGCAGAAAATTCAGGCGGCTCCCCTCCAGGACCTTCGGCTTGTGGCGGGAATTGGGCGGTGAACATGCTGGGAAGGCTTGGGGGTGACATGGGCCAGACCCTCCGCCCCCTCCCCGCCACCAGGAAGGCACAGCCAGAGCAGGTGCTGGGGAGAGGCTGGCGGCTCTGGCCCGGGGAAGATCGGACGGGTGGCTGGGTCCAGGTACAGACGCAGCCCCAGGGGCTCTGGCCAGCCCCCTCCCCCCAGCCCTGGAAGCTGGGAAACAGCAGAAACAGAACTGAGGGGTGGGAGAGAAAAGAATGAGATTTGGGACCTGAAGAATGAAGTGGTGAGGGAAGGCAGGAAGGTTGGATGGGGAGGGGCCCTCTCAGGAATGCAGCCTCCCACTCATTCCTGTCCCCAGCTGGCCCCCATAGCCCTGCCCATCCAAAGCAGGACATACCCCTTTCACTGTGGCCCCCGGAAGAACAGACACAAGTCTTCCAGGAGCAGGGCCCTTATCCCTGGGGCTGCCTAGCACCTCCTCAGCCCTGAGCCCCTCACCAGTACTGACAGGACGCAGCAAGTAGCAGCTGGGGTCCCTCGGGTGGGAGACAAGGATACCTGGGTTCCTGTTCCCTTTGATCAGTCTGTCCCCAGTAAAGGCCTCTGACTTTGGCCCCTGGGAAAGTTACCTTGAGTGCTTAGAAACTGCCCTGTGAAACACACAAGCTCCCCATAGGGGTACGCTCAGAACTAACTCAGCTTCGAAACCACTGCTTTGTGGCTGTGAAGAGTGGCTGTGGGAGGAGAGCGGGGTGGAGAGGAGAGCTGCTCAGCCCAGGGGGCCTCTCTCACCTCCAGACCTTTGGTGCCTCAGAGCTGGGCCTCGGTTTCCCCCATCTGAACACTTGGGGGCACATCAGACATAGCGATTAACAAGAAAAGGACTCTGAGATATTAGCTTCATACCTGACACGTTAGAGCTTAATAAACATTTATGAAATAGCTCACTGAGTACTTACTGTGTGCCAAACCTGTACTGAATGATTAAAATGCATTGAGTCATTTAATCTTCACAACAATCCCTGAGCTAGGACTGTTACTATCTCTATTTACAGGTGAAGAGACTGAGGCTTAAGAGGCGAAATACCTTTCCAAAGTGACACAGCTAGGAAATTGTTGGTGCTAGAATTAAAAATCCCAGTAGGGAGTTCTGTGGCACAGCAGGGTAAGGATCTGGTGTTGTCACTGCAGCGGCTTGGGTCGCTGCTGTGGCGCAGGTTCAATCTGGGAACTTCCACATGCCACAGGCATGGCCAAAAAATAAATAAATAAACACCCAGGTAGTCTGACACCTGAGCCCTTGTTCCCTCCAAAATTTCTGGGATTCTGGGGGCACAGAAGGAAGGAGAAATAGTAGGGTACCAGCCACGAGCAGAAGTTCTAGGGGCGCCCCAGGTGTCAGGATGTTTTAAACTACCTGGGTCACTGCCTAGAGTGAGACCTCGCCTCTGACTGGGGGTTGGGGACAAGGGAAGATGCAATCTCAGCCAGCCACCTGCTGGGAGACAGAGTCTCCTCTAGGGAAGGGACATCAAAGTCCCCGAGGAATGGCCTGTGGGAGCTGGGCGAGGCATGGAGATAAACTGGAGACAGCAGAGCAGGCCTCTTGCTGGCAGTTCTGAGCGCCAGGCCAGCTTCTGTACCACAGACATCACTAAGGAAATGGGTTCCTCGGAAGTTGCCATAGCAACCCCAGGCTCAGGCTGAGGCCTGGCAAAGAAAGGCAGAGAAGGAAAAGGCAAGTCCAGGGCACGGGAGTGCCTGGCTACCGTCAACCAGATAAAGCAAAGGCGCCTCTGCGGGCCTGCCCCAGGCCTCTCCCCTGCCTACCTCTAGCCACTTCAGCCACCCTCGAAAAGGCCTCCCCGCACTGGGCCCCTTCTTTCTCCTCCATGATGGTACTCCCCCCCCACACACCATGCCCATCACAAATCAGGCCCCCTCAGCTCCCCAAATGCCCCCCAATACCTCTCTCAGCAGCCACTCCCCTCTTCCACTAGAGCACTCCTTTCTTGCCGTGTCTGCCAGCCCCAAATCTCCAAAAATGGCTCCAAAGCTTCACTCCAACACCTCCGCTCCTCACCACCCCCTACCAGGACAACCTTCAACCCCACCCTCGGGCGGGCGTTTCCCACAAGATCCTCACATGCCCCCACCTCCACCACTCCAAGCCCTCTGCCTCCACCCCAGCTCCATCTCCATCCCTCCCTGCCCCCGCCCCCTACCCCCGCATTTCCCAGGCCCCTGGCCCCCTCTACCCCCTGACCACCTCGCTCTCTTCTGTCTCCTGGTTGTGGTCTTGCTCCCGCCTGCTCTCCCGGGAGCTGCTGCGCGGAAAGGTTCCGTTCCTCCCAGAAAAAGGCCCACATGGGAACAGGAATGTGCAGAGAGATGAAAAGGCAGCAGCTGCTGAGACAGCAGGCACGGAGGGGGCCCCCGAGGCGGGGGGTGGGGTGGGGGGGGATCCTGGGGACAACTGGAGCCTGAATGGGCGAGGAGGGAGAGGGCCCGGGGGTAGACTGGAGATCTTGGAGGAGACAAGGAAGGGAGAGAGGGCTCCATGAGACCATGGAGATGGCACAGGGAGCCAGGACAGGTGGGAGCAGAAGGATGTGGGTGGTGATGGCACAGGAGGAGGATGGAGCCATGTGGGAAGACAGAGTGGGTAGCTGGGGCCAGGAGTAGAAGCCGGGGGGAGGGGCGGTGGTGAAGAAGTGCACAGAGGGATGGATGGCGCCGGGGACATGGGGTGGAGGCGGACGAGCGGTGAGGGGCAGTGCAGGACAGCATGGTGAGGTGGGACAGTGCGGGCCCAGGTGAGGCCATTACTTACACGTGGATCGAGAGCGCCCGTCCTCTGTACAGGCTGAAGGCGCTGCCATACAGGTCACTGGCCACCGAAAGGCTATCCTCTGACCCCCAGCTTGCGCCCACCAGATTAGCTCGAGACGCCCGTACCAGCGGCTCCACCCCCAGGTGCCGTGGCCCGGCCCCGGTTGCCTGTGCTTGCCTTGGGCTGCCCGGGAGGTGGCGGGTGCCACCCCTGCTGCCCGCTTCCTGCTCCACGACGGTCTGCCCGCTGCCCCACCAGCTCACTTGCTCCTCTGAGGTGCCTGTCACGGAGGTCGGGGGTGTGTCCAGGGAGGTGCCCACCAGGGTGTCGGAGCCCCCTAGAGAAAGGAGCACGGTGAAGCGAGGCACCTCTCGTGGGCAGGCTGCCTGCTGGCTCTGAGAGCGCCCCAGAGAGCTCACCCGTGGGGGTGCTGAAGGCCCCGTCATCCTGAAGCTCCAAGCGCTGGGTCCCCTGCACATCGCTGATGTCATCCTCGCCCGTCTCCGAGTCTGGAGGAGAAGGGGTCTGTGTGGGCAGGGCTCTGCTCCCTCTGCCTCCAACTCTTCCCTCTGTCACCTCCTGCTTCCTCCACAGCCGGCTCCGGATCACCACCGGGAGGGCTTCCAGCACCTATCTCCTCCCCTCCTTTTGCTCCCCACATCCCGCTGCCCATCTTGGGCAGCTCAGGGTAACCCCTCCCGTGCCGGTCCCCCCAGCTCCATCTCTAGGCCCCTGACTCCTCGCCCTTGCCTCCTTGGTAGTGCCCTCAAAGCTACCAATAGTACCCCCTCCTGGCCACTTTATGAACTGCAGGGCCACAGCCCCTCCCCCTCCTCCCCTGTCAGTGGAGCGCTTTAAGTTCTGTGCAGACCCCCCCCCCCCGAAAGCAAGGTCCTAGGTTTCAAAGCTCTACAATATGGGTTCCGGTACCCCAAGAACAAAGGGGAGTCACCTCAGAGTCGTACTGTCAGGGCACTCGACCAGCCGCAGGGCCAGCCTGTCCTCCACCCCAAACCAGCTGGAACACATCAGGGTGCAGCTGAGGCAGGGTGAGGAGAGGCCGGGGTCGGGCAGGGAAGTGGGGGATGGAGGGCTAGGGCAGGAGCCAGTTTCCTACCGTAACTTTGCTTTCTGCAGGAGCGGAAAACTTCGCTTCCATAGGAGCAGCAGGAGAGAGATATGGACAGACTGTTATCAGAGCGTTTGCGGGGTAGGGATGGTGGGCAGGCAGGACAGAGGGACCATGAGGCTACCCAGTGCCCAGAGACATCCTGTGGGGATGGGATTGAGGTGGTGGTGGGGAGACACCTGGGATAGGCAAAGCATCTCTCATTCACTGACTGCCTGTGGGCTCCCCCTGGGAGCCCACGCACTTTGGTGGGTTATTCCAACCACCCAGTGATTCTGTACCTTGGCACTTTCACTGGTGCTCTCACTGGCCACACATGTGTACACACACACTCACACACACACACACACACACACACACCCCTGTTTGGGCTTGGCCCAGCCACAGACCCAGGCCCCCCATTAGGGGTCAGGCCCACTCTCTATTAGAATATTTGCACTGTGCTTGGACCTCAAACCTCCTCATCTGTTGTGCATCATGATGTGACAGGCACCCTCCTCCCAGTCCCTCTCTTCTACTGCTGAATGGCCCTCAAACATGCCCAGTGGTCAAGCTACGTGCAAAGTTCCCTGGGCACCTTTTTTAACTTTCCCCGATTCCGGCAGGGTCTGTGCCTCAGTTTCTCCCTGAGTGCCATGACAAGCAAGAGCCATGGACTGGCTGCCAGAGCATGGCAACGATCTCACCCCCTCCTGGCCCCACAGATGGAGAACAGTAAGTCCGGGCCCGTGATGGGATGTGCCAGTGACCCGCCACCCCCACTGCTAGGTCCTTTCTCTGCTACATGATACGAGGGGCTTTCTTAGGTGGGTGGGTGGGTGGGTGTGGGCATGTGGGGTTCCCCCATCTCATGGGCTGTCTTCAAGGCCTGGGTGCCTCATGGAGGGACATGGACCAGGAGGAGGAATGCTCATGGGCTAGAGCAGAGAGCCCATGGTCCACGCACCATGGGTGAGTCTGCCAAAGGCCCGGCGGGAGTGGCCGGTTTTCTGAAAGAGAAAAGCCAGAATGAGTTGTTGAGGGGAAGGCTCGCTCCTATACTTCTGGCGCAAACCTCTAGATCAAACAGAAGCTCATTCCAGGGGCCAACGGGGGTGGGGGTTGTGGACAGAGACCCAGGGCAGCTAGCTTCCCCTTTAGGGAATGTCTGCTCTTCCTTGCCTGTCAGCCCTCCCAGCTGGAGCTCCAGCTCGGCTCTAGGGAGGAGCAGGGGAGGAAGGAGAGAGGACTAAGGGTCAAAACGCTGCGACTTGTAATGGACAGAGGACCGGTGACCTGAGTGGCACCCCCAGGATAGAGGCTGACTGATGTGAAGCGGGAGGGGGGGGGGGGAAGATGCTTGGATGACTGGGAGATGGAAGAAGGAGGACACAGATTTCTGCTGGGGGAAGGACAGATACCTGGGATAGGTGTCAAGCGGGCAGGGAGGGTGATGAGGGGGCAGAGGGCAAGGTCCCCCAAAGGGCCAGAGCCTCACGAAGGCTGGAAGGAGGCCCAGGTCCGCGGAGGACAGGGCAGGGCTTGGGGAATGCATTGAGCTCAGCGCGGATCCCTGCGCGTTGCTTTCGGGAGCTCCGGAAGATGGAAGGCTCCAGAGCGGGGGGCTGGGGCGAGCCGGGCGAGGGCCCGGGGTTGGGCAGAGGCGAGAGCAGACGAGATGGCAAGGAAGCCCGTGGGCGCTCCACGCCGAGGGCTGCCGCGGGGCCCTCCCGGGTGGTCGCGGGGGATCGCGGATGCTGGGAGGGTCTGCCCTGGGGCTCGGGGAGGGGCCCGACGCAGGCCGAGGAGCCCCCCGGAGCGCGCCCAGTCCGGGGCCCGGGCTGCCGGGGTGGGGCAGGCGCGGCTCCGGCGCCCCCAGCCGGGGCCCGGCCGCGGCGACCCGCCCTCCCTCCGGGGCGCCCAGCCCTTCCTGCCCCCTCCCGGCGCCGCCCGCCCCCGGAGCCCTCACCTGGAAACGCTTCTTCACCCACAGCTTCTTCATGGCGGGGGAGGGGGCCGCGCCGGCGGCCTGGCGAGGAGGGGACCGGCGGGGGCGGGGCGGAGTCGGAGGCGGGGCCGGGGGCGAGGCGGGGAGCGGGCGGGGGCCGGCGCCGGTGGCGGAAGGAGCCTCGGGGCGGCGGGAGCCCGGGCAGGGGGAAGGCGGCGGCGGCGGCGGCGACGACGGCGGCGGTGGCGGTGGCCGGAGCCCGCCCCTCCCCCGCCAGCCCGCACCCCACCTGGCGCCCCTTCCCTCGTCCGCTCCTTTGCGCACCCTGGGGCGGCGATCACCTTCCTCTCGGCCCCCCCACCCTGCATCTGCCTCCCAGGCCCCGGGCACATGGGGAAACTGAGGCACAGAGGAGGGTGCCGTGGCCCCTAGGAGAGTTCGGGCCCCTCTCTCATTGGCCGCCTAAAGCGGGCGTCCACGCCACCCCCTCCCGCCTCCCTCGGGGCGGCTCTGGAAGGTCAGCCGCATCTCCACTGGCTCACTCCACAAACATGCGCACGCGTTCGCGGTGCCAGGCAGTACCCAACTCTCCGCAGGGCCATGGCGCCGGGTGGGGGCGCCCAGGTCACACACAGGGCAAGGGTCCTCCTGGTGACAAGGACCCAGAACGCAAAAGTCTCCGGGCTACTCTGGAAAGCCAGAGAGGGCCCTTGAGTTCCATACTCTGTCCCTGCACCCTGGCATACACACACACACACACACACACACACACACACACACACACACACACGAGCTAAAGTGCCACTTTTATTATTCGCAAATACCACCCGCCATCTCATTCAGAGATAAGCGCGCTCACCAAACGTTTTTGTCCTCCTCACATTTGGTATCGTGCGCGTTTTGCCCACACAAAACTGTACATACCCACCGCCAACAATCACTATAACTAAGTTTCTTAAGCATTTACTAAGTGCCACATACTTTATAAATGTTGCGTCATCGACAACAACCCCGTGAGCTTGAAACCCTTATGAACTGACTCCATTAAATTGGCAGATGTCTAAGGCTCAGAGAGGTCCTATCATGTAGCCAAAGCCACGCAGGTTCTGTGCCCGCATGTACCCCAGATCCGAATTCCCACCCCAGAATGCACAAGTCGTGTCAATCTTGGTTTCTGAGATGTGACAACTAAATCATTGCCATTAACACCGAGGGCATGCCTAGTAGGTACTGATCAATGTGCTAAGTACTTAATATGAATGAACTCCCTTAATCTGTGCACAGAGAGGTTGCTTGCCCAAGGTCACAGAGCCAATAAATGGGAAAGCTGGGGTTCTAACCCAGGCACTGTGGCCGAGTTACTGGCCACTGTGCCATTAAGTCTCATGTGCAGATGGATCACCAAGTCCCCCTAACTTAATTTCTTTAAAGCATGGGTCCAAAATAAATACAGAGCCAACAAATGAGTTTGGTTCGGGCGGTACAATATTGTAAATGGAGCATGCACACTCAGATTCTGCTGCTAACAACAGCACCCTGATCATTTTGTTCCTACTTGGCTCCTGAAGTTATTTGAGTTTGTAAGAGTTTGTGGCCCTTTATTTTAAAGTCTGAGGTCATGTCTTTTACGTTCTGGGTGCCTACAGGTGGTCTTGTCTTCCAGACCCCCAGAAGCAGAGGTTGTACCTACAGACCCACGCCGAGGGCCGTGCAACGAGAGGGTACACTTGTGTGTCCATGTCAGTTCCAGCCAGAGGACCGTGGCCACGCACCGGCGCTTTCCCTGCCCACCCCCAAACACACCCACTCACAGATGGGGGAGCTGAGGAGAGGGGGTAACTTGAGCCCCTGTTCCCCAGGAGAATCCGAGGGGCTGGCACATTCCGTAGCAAAAATAACCAATGGGCAGCAGGCGTGAGTGATGGGACAGCTGGGCTGAGAAGAGGCCCATGAGATTCTGGGTTCCTGCACGGGGCCTGAGCTGCTCACCCACACAGGGCTGGCCTGGGGTAGGCTCTCAGGGTGGGCTTCCCTCAGCCGGCCCCAGGATGCCCCCAACTCCCTCCAAGGCTGGGCAGCTGGGCCCCCCCTGCCATTTCCCCAAACCTGACTTCCACCTTCTGCCCTGCCAGCATTTCCCCTTAGAGAGAGAAAAACCCAAATCATGCCATGTCTCAGCACTTACGCACACCCACCTCTGAGCCAGATACCCGCTCTCCTCTCTTTCCTGCCTCGGTTCAGTCTTCTCCGGTCCTTCCTCCTGCCCACCCTGCTCTGTGTTCTGACGTATTATATAATTTTCACATACGTATTATGTTTACTACATATAACCTGAGTACCCTCACCAGAATGGCCTCCCCTTATAAATCTCAAGTGTCCAGCATAGTGACAGGCACGGGGACAGGGACGGGGATGGAGGGGGACACTCAATACACATGGGAGGGGGTGACAGAGCTGGGGCCGGGGAGGATGAGGGGTGGTGGCGATGGGGATTGTACATCTTCCTGGAGCAGCTCCTTCTCCAGCCTTCCTCCCTTCTCTCCTGACCCAGACCCCTTTCCAGAAACAGCTGGAGAAGTGACTCACTTTCCACTTGGCATCTTCCTGGGAGGGCCTGCCTGGCTTCAGGAAAGTTCTCCTGCCTGGGTCCTGGCTGACTTTATGGCCTGTTCTTCCCTTTCTTGCCTCCCAGGGCTCCCCACTGCTCCAGTTCTGCCCCCTCCTCCTCTCCCTGAGTCGGAGTTGGCATGACGGGATGGGACATGCTCCACTAGCCAGTCCCAGCTTCATATTTGTTTCCTTGTGGCTTTGCATCTGGACCTCTGCACATTCCAGGTGAAAAAGATGACAAGGGCAGCATCTCCCTCCACGCCATTCCTGGTGTGTTTCCCACTTCGCCCTTGCTAAACTGATGCCTCTCCTTCTCTCTAATCTCTCCTCTCCATGCCTTCAAGTCGCTATCATTGGTTGACCTTTGGCCCTTCTGATTGGCACCATCCTGGCTACGAGCCTTCTAAATGCCAAACTCGGCGAGCATCATCAGCTTGCATCTTCCCTTGGCTGTGCCCTCTCCTCCTTACCCCCTCCCCTGCAGTGCAGGCTTCCCCCTCCAGCCACACAAGCCCCAAGCTTTGAGGGTGGCGCTTGTTCTGGTCACTCGATTGGCACGTGGCTCCTGAGCCCAGGCACATGGGAGCCTGATGTTTTGAGAAAGAGGAATGCCTGCCAATCTTGGAGACTGGGGAAAAAGACAGCTTTGGGGACATTGATGGAAGGATGGTTATGATGACAAACCCTGCTTGTGCCCCCGCCCTCAGCTTCTCTCTCTGAGGACAGGCACTGTGGTCCTAGACCTGGAGACCTGGCTTTTAGATCTGGCTCTGCCACCTCCCTAGCCACGTGACCTTGGGTAAGCTCCCTCTCTGAGCCCCAGTTTTCTCCTATGTATGACGTCATAACAGTAACCTGAGACTTAGAAGTTTAAATACTGAAATGAGACCAGATGCTCTATACATGTTACACATTCTCCAAGTCTTCTGCACCTCTGCCATCTTCACTATTTCTATTCTTTCCTCATTTCTGCACCCCAAATCCCACCCTCCTGTTTCCCACTCTCCGAACTCTCGAGCTGCAGTCCACTTGTCTTAAGGCCCCAGCATCCCCAAGCCACGCCAACACCCTCCATCCCTGAGCCAACATCTCAGACTTCAGGAGTGCCAGGAACCTTAGCATCACCCCGTCTTGCCGAGCCAGGCAGCCATCCCAGCCAGGAAACTGCCTCCTTCCCTCTGCAGCCAGGTCCTGGCTGGGCTTCCTCGAGAACCCTGAAGTCCTCCTGTGTTGATCCCAACCAGGAAAGTTTTCCATGAGTAAGGCTGAGCCAAGCTGAGCTGCTGGCCCAGCTGCCCCTGACCAGGACCTGTCAATGGGCAGGGACTGGTGGAGGGCAGCCAATAGGAAGAGGAGGAAGCCAGACTCACCCAGTCAGTCCCCCAACATCACCAAAGCAAAGGCCAGTCACGTGGGAGGGGCGTAGTAGTTAAGCACATGGTTCTTTGCAGTGGAACAGACCCAGGCTTCCAGCCTTGGCTTGCCACCTCCCATCAGTACAACCGAGATGCTTCACTTCATCCCTCTGGGCCTCAGTTTCCCTAGGGTTGCTGTGGGACTTAAGTCATACAGCAAAGGATATGATAGCAGGTTGCCTGGCAACTACAGCATAGTAGCGATTCATAATACTATGAATTACTACTAGAAATTATTACCAATTAATCTTCATTATAAAGCCGCTCTTGAGAGTTACCAGCATGAAAACCTTCTCAGATGTGACTTGCTGCAGCCCAACCCTTTTCCTGTTTTAACATGACTGGCAAAAGGTCCCCAATCCAGTCCCCCAGCACCCAGGGTCCTGTTCCACCAGAGAAGCCTGGAGACCATCCAGGGCTCAGCTCTGCCCACCGTGCCACCCAGGTAACGGAGGGGCTGGGGACCCTAGCATCCTGTCACTCTCCACACTTTAGGAGACTCAGGCAGGCTGGGCGGTGCTTATCTTCAGAAAGACCATAACGGGCCTACTCTCTGTACAGCAGACAGCTCCCACCCCCTTTTCTCTCTCCTCCCTCCAGAACTGAAGTGCTAAAAAGCCCCAGAGCCCAAATCAAGAGGACAAAGTTCTTGGAGTTCCCGTCGTGGCGCAGTAGAAATCTGACTAGGAACCATGAGGTTGCGGGTTTGATCCCTGGCCTGGCTCAATGGGTTAAGGATCCGGCATTGCCGTGAGCTGTGGTGTAGGTCGCAGATGCGGCTCGGATCCTGCATTGCTATGGCTCTGGTGTAGGACAGTGGCTACAGCTCTGATTTGACCCCTAGCCTGGGAATCTCCATATGCTGCGGGAGCAGCCCTAGGAAAGGCAAAAAGACAAAAAAAAAAAAAAAAAAGGACAAAGTTCTTAGTTCTGGGATGGTCATAACTAGCTGTTTCTCCTTGGGCAGACAGCTAGTTATGGCCGCTTCCTCTGCTCTGGACCACAGTGTCCTCACTTGCAAAAGGCAGCCTTTGAACCTGTGGTTCTCTGTGGTCCTTTCTGACTCCAAACAAGCATCATGACACCACCATGCTCCTTCTCAGTGCTTCCTCACTCTGCCCAGTATCTCTGTCCTCCCAGTCTTATTCTCATCAATCTATCTTTTGGGCCCTGTTCTGGTTTCAGTCCCCTTTGCCCCAGAAGCCAGCAGAGCAAAGAGGAATAGCAAAGAGTCTAATCCTTCCCCAGCTCAGAACTCTGCCAGGATGGGCCCCACTCCCTGACTCTGGGGCTGGGAAAGCCTGTACCTGGCCAGGTATAAGGCCAACCAAGAGAAGCCAGCCTTGGCCCTCTCTGTCACTGAAGAGGAAGGTGGGCAGGGCAGGGTTAGAGAGAGTGGGGATGCTGATGGAGGGAGGCTGAGCCCCTGTTCCAGCTCCTGACACAGCTGCACTCTGGGGCCTTCTTTGCCTTCCAGCTGCTCTTTTCCCTTCATCCCTGGGCCTCCTCCTCAGCCCCCAAGGAGGTACCCCTACCTGACACTACTCAGCCGAAGTCAGAATTCCTTCTTGAAAATGTCCAGTACAGGAGTTCCCCTGCTGGCACAGTGGGTTAAGGATCCAGCATTGTCGGTGCTGTGGCAAAGATTGGATCCCTGGCCTGGAAACTTCCACATGCCACAAGCACAGCCAAAAAGAAAAACAAACAAACAAACAAAAAACCCAAAAATGTCCAGGACTCAGTGACCCCAAGCTCCTTGCCACCTCCCCCAGCTGCAGCCTGTTTCCTCAGAATTCCATTTCTTAAGACTCAGTCTGCCGAGGCTCTGTCTTCAGCCTAGAGAAGAACTGGCTTAGGGACTGAGGAAGTCAAAAAGGAAGCCCCAACACTGACCCAAGGAGACTCAGCTCTGGCCACCCCATCAGCCCCAGAGGGACCGTGAGAAATGGGCCCCGTCTCCTTCCCCTCCCCTTCTGCCTCGGACCATCAACCACTCCCTCACACACACAGGCAGGGACCCAAACACTGGCCTGAACATCCCCCTGCCATGTCCTCTGAACCTCAGGGAGGCATGGCTCATGCCCTTTCCATACCAACTCCACAAACCCTGTCCCTCATCAGCTGGTAGCGTCAGACCCCTGCACAGCTTGTACAGGCACCTGCATGTGCACACATGGGCATGTACACACGGGCATGCTTGCCTGTAGGTTTTTTGTTTTTGTTTTTGTTTTTTGCTTTTTAGGGTCGCACCTGCAGCATATGGAAGTTCCCAGGTTACGGGTCGAATTAGAGCTGCAGCTGCCAGCCTACGCCACAGCCACAGCCACACAGGATCCATCCAAGTCATATCTGCAATCAACACCACAGCTCACAGCAATGCCAGATCCTTAACCCATTAAGTGAGGCCAGGGATTGAACCCGCGTCCTCATGGAGTTCTTAACCCGCTGAGCCATGATGGGAACTCTCTTGCATTTGAATTCTCAGACACTCACCTCTGTACACCCCCCATCCTAGCTCTACCCTCTGATGCTCTACACCCTGTTCATACTTGTCCACTCACTGGCCTCTTGCAACCAGCCCAGTGCTGACCACACCAACCTGCCTCAGCAATGGACTGCAAAGAGTTCTGACCCATCCCCTCAACACGGCAGCCAGACCCTCCTCCTTCAGACATGCAGGCCCCTGTAAGGGGCTCATGTCCAAATTATCTGATGAAATAATTGATGAAATAATTGCTGATGAAAACAGTTTCCCCAGGAGGCCTCTCCCTACAGGGTAACTAGGGGGGTCCCACTATGGAATTCCCAGAGAGGCATGAAGGGGGCTCAGGCTTTGCTTACAAGAGGCTGACCCTTGACCTCTGACCTTCCCGTGGGGAGCCTCTCTACCCTGACACCCCTTTCTCCCTGCACTTGCCTCTTGATGGGCGCTTCGAGGTCAGCATAGCTGAGAAGCCAGAGCACCTGGGGAAAAGGCTGGAGGAACAGGTACCTCCCCCAGGGGGCCCAGGGGGCCCTTCTCTACCTCTGAGCTCCCCTCCCCGCCAGGCTCGGCCCCCACCGCCCCATTACCTCCGACCTCCAGCACTGTGAGGACAGCCTCGCAGGAGGCCTGGCCCCGCTCGTTCTGGGCCCTGCAGCTGTACACGCCGGCATCCCGCGCCCCGCAGCTCCGCAGCCACAGGCAGCTGGGCTCGGGGGCCGGCGGGGGCAGGCGCTGCCCATCCCGGAACCAGCTCAGGCTGGGCTGGGGCGTCCCGCTCACCACCACCCGCAGCCGCACATCGCTGCCCGCAGACACCTTCGCGTCCTTCAGGGGCCGCAGGAAGACCGGCGCCCCGGCCACCGCCCCTCCGCCGGCCCCCACTTTGGCTCTCTTCGGGGGCACCCCGGGGCTGGGGGGTGCCCTCGTGCCCGCGTCCTCGCCTCGCGTGCCCCGGGCTTTCTGCATGGCCTCTGCGAGTTGGGCTGCGGGGGACGCTGGAACTGGACGGCCGCGGGGCACCCGGGGGACGTTGCCCTGGGAGATGAGTCCTGGGGGGCCGGCGCCCTGCCTTCCTGCTGCCCGCCCGCCTTCGGCCTGTGCTACCCAGAAGGTCACCGGGGCGGCGGGCGGTTGCGCCTCGGGGGCTATTTTTAGGCCCCCCGGCTCGGGTTGCGAGGGAGCTGTGCAGGGAGGGGGCAGCCGAGGAGGGGACTTGGACTCCACTTTGCACCTTCCCCCCGCCTCGAGGAGCCCCCATTGCCCGCCTTGGCTTAAAGGGCTCCCTGAGGACTTGTTCCAAGCCCCCTACCCCGTGGTGTGCCCCGCCCCCCCGCCACCCACTCATGGAGTCGGGTTACCCTTGGGCTCCATCCCATTTCCCTTCCTCCCTCCTCTCAGGCCCCGGATTCCCAGTCCCAGGCGGCTGGGGGGAGAGAAAGAGGAGGTCCTGGATGAGCCGTCTGAGATGGACAGGCAGGCCCAAGTGGAGGTGAACAGAGCCTGGGAAAGAGGGACCCGCGGCCGCCCCCATGCTCCATGACAGCCCCTGGTGAACAGTAAGACCAGGAGCACTGAGTCCGGTGGATTGGCTCCTGCCCTTACTTGCTGGGTGACAACAAACTGTTCTCAACCTCTAATTCATCATTTGTAAACATGAGTAGTTGAATAGAGTTGCAACAGGCAGAGAAGAGGGAAAGGCTGGTCCAGGCAGAGGGAACGGCAAGACCAAAATCAGAGCAGGATGAAAATAGATGATGTGTGCTGAGAATCAGAGGAGTTTGGAGGCGCTGGGCCACCCTGGGGTGAGATGAGTGGAGGTGAGAGGTGGGGCCTGACAAGAGGGCTTTGCTTGCTAAGGAGTCTATCCTGATGGCCTCTGAGGGCCACGGCAGGGCGTTAAGCAGTAGGATAATATAGTTAGAGCTGTATTTTAGAAGGATCTGGAGTTCCTACCGTGGTGCAGCGGAAACGAATCCAACTAGGAACCACGAGGTTTTGGGTTCGATCCTTGGCCTCGCTCAGTGGGTTAAGGATCTGGCATTGCTGTGAGCTGTGGTGTAGGTTGCAGACATGGCTCAGATCTGATGTTGCTTGCGGCTGTGGCATAGCCTGGCAGCTGTATCTCCAATTGGATCCCTAGCTTGGGAACCTCCATATGTTGTGGGTGTGGCCCTAAAATGCAAAAAAAAAAAAAAAAAAGCATTAGAAGGATCCCTCTATCAGCCAGTATGGAGGGTGGATTTAAGATGGGGGAGCAGGAGTTCCCGTCGTGGTGCAGTGGTTAACGAATCCAACTAGGAACCATGAGGTTGCGGGTTCGGTCCCTGCCCTTGCTCAGTGGGTTAACGATCCGGCGTTGCCGTGAGCTGTGGTGTAGGTCGCAGACGCGGCTCGGATCCCGCGTTGCTGTGGCTCTGGCATAGGCGGGTGGCTACAGCTCTGATTCGACCTCTAGCCTGGGAACCTCCATATGCCACGGGAGCGGCCCAAGAAATAGCAAAAAGACAAAAAAAAAAAAAAATGGGGGAGCAGGAGGCCAGTTAAACCTTTGGTTCTCAAAGTATGGCGTCTGCTCCCTGACATGCAGGTTCAGTGTGGGGCTTTGGGAGGTTTCAGAAATCCTCATACAGTTGCCCAGGGACTGTGATGCATCTAAGGTATACTTTGAGAAACATCAAGATAGGACATTACTGCTTTTAAAAGTCCCAGTGACACTTGTTGTGATGGAAGAGTTCTGTATCTTGACTCTAGCAGTGGTCATGTGAATTGACACATGTAATACAATTGCACAGAACTAAATGCGCACACACAGATGCACAAATGTAAAATCTGAGAAAGGTGGTGGGCTGTATCAATGACTGTTTCCTGGTTGTGATATTGTACTTAGGGTTACGTAAGATGTTACCATGGGAGGAAATCAGGCAAATGGTATACAGGATTTCTCTGTATCCCTTCTTATAATTGCATGTGAATCTGCAATTGTCTCAAGATAAAAAGTTAAAAAAATTTTTCAAAAGTCCAGGTGAGAGACCCAGGCCTGACCTTGAGCCCTGAGAGATGAAGCCTGGGAAGGGCAGAGAGGACCCAAAGGGAGATCCAGGAGCCCTTCCTTAGGAGATGGAGAAAGGTATTCGCATCCCCCATCGTTGTTCTGAAAGACCCACGTCAAAGTGTGCTTGTGTCTGTGTTTGTGTGAAGACAGAGAAGAAACCATTTAAACATTGTATTATAGGGACCGAAAGCCTAGAGGAATGAAATTTTTGGCTTTTGTTTACAACATTGAAGCTTACTCTTTGCGATGTGCAGTTCTCCTGGTTTTGATGAAGGCAGACAATTGTGGATCTTCTACCCCAGGACAATCTTATCACCCTAAAAATCGGCCTGAGCCTCCCCTTTGTAGTCAACCACACCCCCTCTGCCAACCCAGGCAACCTCTGCTGCTGAATTGAAACCTAAAAAGTAAAAATGTGGGGGAAGGGAGTTCCCATTGTGGCACAGTGGAAATGAATCCGACTAGGAACCATGAGGTTGCGGGTTTGATCCCTGGCCTCACTCAGTGGGTTCAGGATCCAGTGTGCCGTGAGCTGTGGTGTAGGTTGCAGACACGGCTCGGATCTGGCGTTACTGTGGCTGCGATATAGGCCGGCAACTGCAGCTCGGATTTGACCCCTGGCCTGGGAACTTCTGTGTGCCACGGGTTTGGCCCTAAAAAGACAAAAGACAAAAAAAAAAAAAAAGGTGAGAGAAGACATTGTAAGCAGATGGAACACCAAGGTCAAAGGATTTGAGACAGTTTTTAAAAACCAGTAACCCAAAGCCTCAGAGCACTGTGCCTCAGCATTAGTGAGGGATGTGGTAGCAGCCTGCAAAGGTTGGCCTGTTGGCTGGTTGGTTGAATAAATCAACTGTGTGATCTTGATCAAGTCACTTAACATCTCAAAGCCTCAGTTTCTTCATCTACAAAACGGGGATAGCCCAACTCAGGGTTTATTCATTCATTCAACACACATTCCTGGCACTGTGCTAGCCGCTAGGGATAGAGCAGTGAGCAAAATAGACAAGGATTCCTGCCCCCGTGTTGCTTATATTCAAAGAAGAAGACAAACACATGTAAAGAAATACAGAAATTATTGAGACCATTAGAAGGAGATGGATATTGTGGGGAAATGGAGCCGAGGAAGGGAGATGGGAGTGTGATGGGGGCATGCATTTTCGAACTGGGTAATAGGAGTTGGCCACACTGGGAGCAATGGAGCCAGCCTTAAAGGGGGGAGGAGGCAAACAGTGCAGAAGTCTGGGCAGAATGGATTCAGGCAGAGATGGGATATGCTCTGTGGGTTCCAGAAGCTCCAGGAGGCCAGCAGGGCTGGAGGAAGAAGGGGGAAGAGTGGAGGGACATGAGGTCAGACAGGCAGCGGGTCCAGATAAACTGGCATCTTGTAGGCCGTGGCTTTTTTATTCCTAGTGAAACGGAAAGTCATCTCAGAGGATTTTGAGCCGAGAAATTACATGATCTGACTTACATTGTTGTGATGGCTTTAAATTATTATATTAAATATTTAAATGAATATTAACTATTTAAAAAGGCCTGGCACAGAGCCTGGGATGTGGCCTGTGCGTCTCCTCTTCAAATGTCCATAATGTCCACTTACTGATGTGTGGGCAGGAGTGCCTGGGCCTGGGTAGGGAGGCCACAGGCCCTTGCAGGTCGCGGGCGCCCTCTCCCGGAGGAGCGTGCACTAGCTGTGACTCCGAAATCCGTCAGGCCCTGGCCAGGGCCTTCACCCAGGGCAGCTGGCTGCGAGGCGCTCATCTGTCCCTCAGAATGGCCCCACAGTGCCCCGTGGTCTGGCGCCGGGCTGGGTGTGTGCTGCCAGTCTGCCCTGCCTTGCAATCACAAGCCTGTGGTGTCATGGAAAGAAATCTGGGCTCTGGAAGCCAAGGAGCAGGGGGCCTGATCCTCCTCTGCCACGGTTATGCTGTGTGATCTGGGCAGCTCACCCCACCTCTCTGGGCTGTGGGGAGTTTCCTCTGAGTTATAATGAGGCACCAGGTGCCTAGCACATGGTAATAAAAAGCTCAGTAAATGTTCATTGAATCCTTGAATGAGAGGAGACCATCAAACCTCTGGTAAATATTTAATTTAGAAAAAAATAAATAAAAGTGCCCCAGGGAGTGGGAGGGACTGCGAGTTTGGGGTTAGTAGACGCAAACTCTTGCATTTATTGCAATGACTAGGCAATGAAATTCTGCTGTATAGACCGGAACTATATCTGATCACTTTTGATGGAACATGATGGAGGGTAATATGGGGGGAAAAAAAATATATATATATATATATACACGCACAACTGGGTCACTTTGTGTACAGCAGAAATTGACAGACCATTATAAATCAATTATAATAAAAAAAATTTAAAAATAAAACTGCCCAGGGGGTATTCCTTCAACAAGTATTTAAATATTTGATGGGCACCTTCTAGGACCCAAACCCCCTTCCAGGTACCAGGAATACTGTAGTGAATAAAATGAATGAAACCTTGCCCTTGGGTAGCTGACATTTTAGGTGTTGAAGCAAAGGTCAGTGATGTTTTTATTTGCCTATGTGTCCTGGGCAGGCTGGTGGTCAGAGAGGGAATGAGGGAGGCAGGGAATGGGTGGAAGGCTTTGCCTCCAGGAGCAGAGGGTGACAGGGTAGCCAGAGTGGACAGACAGGGTGGGGAAGTACCTGCTGGGCCCTCAGTTCTTGCCTTAGGGACATATTTGCCTCTATGATTCTTCCTACTCCACCTCCTCAGGTCAGGTATAGCCCAGGGAACTGTATCTGATCACTTGTGATGGAACATGATGGAGGAACTAGTCCCCTTGGTCCAGGGGTCAGCGTTCTCAGCCCTCTTATTTCTTAGTGTTGAGTCTTGAAGAGGAAGACAACAGAGTGTCCCGAGGAGCAGGCAGAGGTTTGGCCATGGTCTGGTTGTGTGTGTGTGACCACATCAGACTCAGGTCTTTTTTTTTTTTCCTTTTGGAAGTTCCCACAGGCTAGGGCTCAAATCAGAGCTACAACTGAAGGCCACAGCCACAGCCACAGCTACACTGGATCTGAGCTGCATCTGTGACTTACTGCATAGCTTGTGGCAATTCCTGATCCTTAACCCACTGAGCAAAGCCAGAGATCAAAGCCACATCCTCGTGGACACTATGTAGGGTTCTTAACCTGCTGAGCCACAACGGGAACTCCTTGGTCTTTTTTTGATTTATTTTTGTCCATTGTCTGGAAGTACCACATCCGTCTCCCCTGCCCTAGATTCCCAGGTCGCCATCCAGCTCCCAAAGAGATACACAAAGCAGAGGGTTTATTTATTTTTTATTTTTTATCTTTTATTTTTAGGGCCACACCTGCAGCATATGGAGGTTCCCATGCTAGGGGTCGGATCATAGCTGCAGCTGCCAGCCACAGCCACAGCAATGCCAGATCTGAGTCACCTCTGCGAACTGGCATCCTCATGGATATTAGTCAGGTTCATTACCAAGGAGCCATGACAGCAACTCCAAGCAGAGAGTTTAGAACCAGAATTTCTAGCCCCAGGAATGCTCTGCTTTCCCTCGGGCCTTCTCTCTGAGGACAGGTGGGTAGCAGTCACAGGGACAGATGTGACTGTCTGACCTTCAGAAGGCCTTTCTGACCTTCAGAGCCATCTTCATCTTCATCTTCATCTTCAGAGCTAAGGAGGCAGTGTCTTCCTGGACCCCACAACACTCAAGCAGAGCTTGCGGACTGCTCATCAAGGGGTAGGGCCAGGCCGGGGAGGGGATTTCTTGCATCAGGAAGGTCGCTGCTTGGGGGACATTGAGGTCTGAGTGTGAGAGTCTAAGATTCCTATCCCCCTTCTCCTTAGCAACCAGTCTGCACCTAAGCCTATTCGGGGAAGGTGGGCCTTTAAGACCCACTCTGACCTCCGTGTCCCTTTATTCTTTTTTCTTTTCTTTCTCTCTCTCTTTCTCTTTCTTTCTTTTCCCTTTAGGGCTGCACCTGCTGCATATGGATGTTCCTGGGCTAGGGGTTAAATCAGACCTGCAGCTGCCAGCCTACGCCACAGCCTCAGCAACTTGGGATCTGAGCCACATCTGTGACCTACATCACAGCTCATGGCAATGCTGGATCCCGAACCCACTGAGCGAGGCCAGGGATTGAACCTGCATCCTCATGGATACTAGTCAGGTTCTTAACCAGCTGAGCCATGTCAGGAACTCCTCTGTGGCCCTTTATTCCTTTTTCTTTTTTTTTTTTTTTTTTGGTCTTTTTGTCTTTTTAGAGCCTCACCTGCAGCATATGGAGGTTCCCAGGCTAGGGGTCCAATGGGAGCTCTAGCCACCGGCCTACCCCACAGCCACAGCGATGCTGGATCCAAGCCATGTCTGTGACCTACACCACAGCTCATGGCAATGCCAGATCCTTAACCACTGAGCGAGGCCAGGGATTGAACCCGTGTCCTCATGGATGCTAGTCGGGTTCGCTAACCGCTGAGCCACGACGGGAACTCCAATGTGCCCCTTTATTCTTTATGGGGTAGATGAGTGCACAGAATTCCCTCAGAGGAAAGAAGAAAGAGCTGGAAGGCTCTGGCAATTACTCACACATACCCAAACCACCTCTTATCCACCAGGGCCCACCTCACCCAGGTGTTTCTCCCATAGAGAGAGGAGCTCATATCCAGGGCCCCCAACAGGCTCAGGGATAAGAAACCCCTCACCCTTCCCTCCTCCTTTATCTCAGTGTGTGACACAGGAAAAGCTACTTCTAAATTCAGTTGGGGTTCCACCATCCGCTAATGGGGGGTGTTCTGGGGACTGCAGGATTTAGCTCACCGGAGGATTGGAAGGAAAGAACAGATCATGAGTCACCACTGGCAGAGGGTGAGGAGATGGGGTGTAGCCCCAGGGGCTCCCAGGGCAAGGTGAAGGATAAATAGCACGCTGTGTGGGTGGGTGAGGGGGTCCTTCCTGGAGGGAGGGACTGCACAAGCTAGAGGGGGAGGGGAACTCTAGAGTGAGGGCTGTACCCAAGAAGGGGAAGAAAGAGACATCAGAAAGGCTTTCAGAAGCTTCTGGAAAGAACCAGTTAGGAAAGGTACACTAGGGACTTTAAAAACTCCATTAGGAGTTCCCTTGCGGCTCAAGGGGTTGGGGATTCGGTATTGTCACAGCTGTGGCTCTAGTTTCGGCTGTGGAGTGGGTTCGATCCCTGGCCCTGGCCCGGGGAACTTCTGCATGCTATGAGTGTGGCCAAAAAGAGAAGAAAAAAAAAAAAAGACTAAGACCCCATTAGATTTATTTCACCTACAGACTCTGAATTTATCATGTGTCCCACCTCTAAAGGGTAATCCCTTAAATCTGAGGAGTGGCTGGAAGGCTGAGACCTACAAGGATCCAACAAGCTACCTAAATGTCTGATCCACCTGTAATTTATTTTTTGGAAGGAGTGAAAGAGAAACAGCTTTCACTCCTTTCCCCCACCTCCACACCTTGGCTACCCTAATGCCCCCATGCCCTACATGGAATAATTAAGGTTGCCCAACAGAAAACTTTAGCATAAATTGTTAATGTTTCATTCCATCATGTCCTTTTCTTTTTTTCATTCCTACATTCCTCTCCCATCTTCCCAAATTCTCCCTGAATTTCCCTTTGGTTTTTTTGGGGGTGGGGGGGCACTTCCTAGGCATGCGGAAGTTCCAGGGCCAGAAATCAAACCCATGCCACAGTAGCAACCTGAGCCACAGCAGTGACAACGCTGGCTCCTTAACCCTCTGCACTCCCTTTGGCATTTTAATTGAGATTGTAGTACACTGAAATTATAAATTAACATAGGAGGAACTGACGTCTTTAGAGTATTGAGCCTTTTCCATGAACAAGATAGAGCTTTCTATTTTTCTTAACTTGTTTTTTTGCTTTTTTTTTGTCTTTTTGCCATTTCTAGGGCCGCTCCTGTGGCATATGGAGATTCCCAGGCTATAGGTCTAATCAGAGCTATAGCCACTGGCCTACACCACAGCCACAGCAACACGGGATCCAAGCCGCGTCTGCGACCTACACCACAGCTCACGGCAACGCTGGATCCTTAACCTGCTGAGCAAGGCCAGGGATCGAACCCACATCCTTTTGGATACCAGTCGGGGTCATTACCGCTGCGCCACAACAGGAACTCCTTGACTTGTTTTTCCTGGATCAGCCTTTGGGCTTAAAAGATGCGGGTTTAGTGGGAAGAGAGTGTAAGCTTCTCCAGGGAAGGGACTACAGCTCCCCCCACATCCCCCACATATGCTTCACACATGCAGCAAGCCTGGGAGGCTCTGGGAACAGAAAGGGTGACAGGCCCTGGGGGACAGAGTGGCTAGGCAGGAGGGCAGCTCACAGGCCATCTCAAGAAGTGGTGCGACAGGGCCCGACGGGTCCCCGGAGGAGACCTGGCAGTCAAGACAGTAGGGGACAACATGCTAGGCTTGTGCTTATCTTTTTATTGTTTCTGTCCAGAGCCCCTGCAGTGGGGGAGGGGCAGGTCCGGGGAGGTGCGCACCCCTGCCACCTGCCTGAGACCGCTCTCTGCTCTCTCCTCTCCTCTCCTCTCTCTTCTCCAGCGTCTCGCCCACCCTGTCTCCTTCTGACTGTCCTGCTCCCACATCTGGCACCTTCGGGGATTCCCTCTTGCAGCCCCTGCTTTCAAAGCCCACCCTGGGAAAGTAAGGGACCATGGGTCAGTTTCAAGCCCTCCGGTCTCCATGGTAGGTGGCTAGGTCCCCAGTTACCTGCCTGGCTTGCTGAAGACTCTGCCCTTTCTCTCTGACTCAGACTGGGGCAAGGGGGGCGGGGAGGTCCGCGGGATTTGAACTTGACTCTGTGGGGTCCCTACACCTTGCTCTGGAGCCTTCTCCAAAGCCAGAGGCTAGAGCCTGAGGCCACAAAGGTGGGAGGGGCAGGGTCACTGCTGTGCTCGGCTCCATCCCAGCCCTGCCCAGCACACTCCAAGGGCGGCCAAGGGCCAGGCTCACTCACTTCCAACATCCAGACCTCACACAGTTGGGGGGGGGGGAGCTCCCTGTGCCCAGGCGGGAATGGGCCATGTCCCCTGTGGGGACCGTGACGGGTGGTCAGTGAGCAGGGGTGGGAGGCTGTGAGGGGAGCACTGTGGCTGGGTGTGGTGCCTTGGGATGGAAGGAGGCTGGCTTCAGGAGGCAGTGAGGGTAGGGCTGAGGACGGTCTCTGGTGGCAGAAGGGTCTCTGGCTTTAGAGCACCTCGTGTTGCTGCTGTGTGGCCTCACTGACGACCTGGAGAGGAAGAGAAACACAGTCCGACCTGGTGCTGGCCAAGGAATGGGGCCATGGCCCTGGGCCACCCCCACCCCAGCACAGCAGGACCCCCTCTGCCCCCAGGCCAGAGCTTGAACCAGCACAGCTGATGGAAGGCACGTAACTGATAGCCCCCGCATGCACCCCCTAGGCTCCCCCCTCCCCTGCCCCGGGGAAGGGGACCCGGCATGCAACTCGCCTCCCCATCCCGGGTCTCGATGGTCTTGATCATCACTGTCTTCTTGGTATGGACCTCAGAACCCCTTTGCTCAGGGCTTGTTTCTGTAACAGGATCCACGCACACACTCAGCCTGATCAAGGCCAGGCCTGGGCTGCTCCCGAGGCTGGGAGTCCGTCCCTGGTCCCACGGGGTGGAGCCCAGAAGACACCCTCACCCTCTAGATGAACCCATTAATTACTTTTTCAGCAAGACCTCATCACCTGTCCTCGAGGTGGCTCTGCAGACCCCAGCCTGTGCCACAGCCAAGGTAAGATCAGGAGCCAACAGAGGTGCTCCAGGTGTGTGTGAGGGGCGTCCAGGAGGGCAGGGGATCCCCAAGGCCCAGGCCACCCAGCATTCCCCCCCCCCCCCATACCTCCTCACCCTGGGCTGCAGGAGAGCCCTGCATGAATTTGCACACTGACAGTCAGGACCCTAAAGCCAGAAGCAAGACACTCTTTCGGAAGAGCTCATGGGACCCAGCCCCCCTAAGACTCCAGATGAGCACCTTGATGTCTTAGTGAGAGAGGAATGGACAGGAATCAGTCACTAATTCATTGTGCTGGTGGCCAGTCACTTGCCCCTCCGAGCCTCGGTTTCCCCACCGTGTGAAATGGTGACAATGGTACTTGCCCTGTTGTGGTTCAGAACTACTGACTTGAAAAAGCATTAAGCGATTTCACATGCAAGGCTCACACTTGGTATCTGCATAAACTAACTGGAAAGAGAGGTTTTATAGGAAGGGTCAAATTTAGGTCCTCAGTATTATGAGTTTGGTGTTCACGAATCTCCTTAGCAGGCAACCTGCCTGTGCTGAACACTGTAACTCGGTGGAGCACAGCATGTATTTTTTCCTGATGGAAGTGAACATCGAAAAAAGATTTGATCTAGGAAAGGCGAAGCTGCCAAGGACTCCAACTTGCTTTCGTAATGTATCATTACAGCATGTTTTTCTGCTCTCTGGGGTTGGAAAGCCACTCAATCTGCATATTACTAATGTCAGGATGGCAGACTGCCCTAGGAGTTCGTTCTTTGAATTGTTTGGCTTTGCTAAGGTTTGGCTTCATTTTTGAAAACATGCGTCCGGTGGCTGGCTCTAGCAAACTGAAGGTGTTCAACAGGCAGCTGGGGAGCAGCGAGGGTGCTTGGCAACTTTCCAAACAGGTAATGGGTGTGGGGTGCCTCGTAGCCCAGGGCATATGGTTCTAGATGCTCCTGATGCCAAGTCCCCAAGGACACCCCTGGTACCTTGGAGTTGGGGTATATTAGGAAACAGAAGCTGGTGGCCACTCAGTACTCCCAGAAGGTCCAGAGGACATGGCCAGTATAACACCATGAAATGAAATGAAATGAAATGAAAAAATAAAAAATAAAATAAAAGGCTTCCTCTGTCAGGAGGTGCCTCTACCTAAACTCCCCCACCCATCCAGAGCAGCCCGATTTCTCCCCCTGTCCTTACAGGTCTAGCCTCCCTTCCTGGCTGCCCATGGGCAGTGGCCATGCTGGACTCCTCCCCCACCCCACCCCCAGACTCCATTTGCCAACACTCACTCACCTCGGAAGTTGAGGGCAGAGAAGGTCTGGATAGGGAGGTTGATCCTGAAAGGGGAGACACCAAGCCCCCAATGGATTAGGACCCTCCATCTCTCTCTGTGACCACCCCTCAAAGCTTGCCCTGGTCCACTGTCAACACCATCCTCAGCTGTCCCAGTCCCATCGACTTCAGCGCTGCTTGGGGCATGGGGCCAAAGGCCAGCTTTAGCTGTCCCAAGAACTGTCCCTTCTGGAAGGATCACCCTTTCCATCACTGACCTGCTGGCATGACACCAGGACCCCCAACCCCACTGGACCTTCCATTGCACCAGGATTTCCTTCTTGCTCTTAAAACTGGAGAATGTATCAGCAGCAGCTGTGGACCCATCCTCAGCCAGACTGGGAGCCTCTGGCCCGCTCACTTGAGGGCAAGTTCCAGGAGCTACCACCCCAGCCCCGCTATGTACGCTTGGTGCTGGGAAAGTGCAATGCAGCTTTAGCTCCCGTAAGGGATCTTTATGTGCAGATGCTATTCTATGACCCCTGAAATCTTTCTCTGTGTAAAGTGGTATCTAAATATATCTGCCGATTTTTTTAATATCAGATTTTACCACTTTTCTATCAATGGCCATCATTTTATTGAGTAATTGACCTGTTTTGAATTGATGTTGACATAGCGAAATGCAAGCCAGTGAGTCTTGATCAATGTCTCTATCATGTAACCAGCAGCCTAAATCAAGACCTAAGACATTTCCACCAACCAAGAAGGTTCCCTGGTGTCCCCGTCCGGCTGTATGTTGTTTTCTGTGTCTAGAGGTGATGTGTTCAGAGCATGAGTCTCTGCACCATTTCTCTTAGCCTATCATGTCCGGGTCCGAGCCCCTCTGTCTCTGTTTGTCTCTATCTGCCCCCTCCCTCTCCTTCCTCCTCATTCTCTCTGCTCCCATCTCTCTCTTGACTGGCAGTAATGTTTTATGACTGGTTGCTGAATATGGTTTTATGCCAGTTTTGAAGGTGGATGTGGGAATACTTACATATCTCTTTTTACTAAAGCTATTAATTAAATCATTTTTTTACCCAGGTGGCCTTGGGTTAATTCTCTGCAATTAGTGGAGGGGTGGCCTCTTGTATAATACTGTTTCCAGATCTTGTGGAGGTGATCCTGAGCCTCCCGGGGCAGGAAAGGGCCCCCA
The DNA here is from genome assembly GCF_016906955.1 of Phacochoerus africanus. Lineage (NCBI taxonomy): Eukaryota > Metazoa > Chordata > Mammalia > Artiodactyla > Suidae > Phacochoerus > Phacochoerus africanus. The sequence goes on along the minus strand of NC_062546.1, from coordinate 186,970,972 downwards.
GCACGCCCCCAGGATCCCACGGCCAGCCCCTGCCTTGCCCCTCACCGGCTCTCCTCGCCCTCCAGCAGCTTCCGGTAGGTGGCAATCTCCACATCCAGGGCCATCTTGACATTGAGCAGGTCCTGGTACTCGCGCAGGTGGCGGGCCATCTCATCCTTGAGGTGTCGGATCTCCTCCTCCAGGCGTGCGATGTTGTCCTGGTAGCCGCTGGCCTCACTAGCAAAGCGGTCCTCCAGCTCCCGCATCTGCCTCATCAGGGAATCATTCTGCAGGGGAGGGGCGCCCAGGGTCAAGGACAGGCTGTGGTTGTGGCCAGAGGGGACACTCGGGCCCAGGATGGGGAAATTTCCAGCTTGGGGCTGGGAGGTAACCCCAGATGGTGGCCACATCTAGGGCTTGTCAAACTCTTCTGAGCCAGGGAACTCTGAACTCAAAAGAAGACTTATGTAGAAACTCAGAGAACAGAACTGATAAAAAGGAGCACGGCTGTTCACACACCCCCCTCTCCTGGCCACTCAGGAGCCCCACCAGACATCCACCTGTCTGTTTTCACCCCTGTGATAGATCTGAGGAGAGAGAGCCCAGAGAGGGGATGTGATGGGCCTGAGGTCACAAAGTGAGGGTGCGGGCTGGGCCAGGTGAGGTGGCCAAGGACTCACAGTGCCCTTGAGGGCATCAATCTCGCAGGTGTAGGACTGGATCTGATGGCGATACTCCATCATCTCCTGCTTGGCCTGGCGCAGTGCATCATTGTTCTTATTGGCTGCCTGGGTCAGGTCAGACACCTAAGAGCAGAGAGAGGGGTCCTGAGATGACAGGGAGGATGCAGGACACAGGTAGGGGTGAGCAAGGGAATATAGAGTCCCCAGGCTCACCCTCCTACCCATAGATGGAGCCACAGGAAGCACCTCCAAACTGGGATGGAGGGGCACGGAGGGGCCAGAGTCCCACCTTCGACTTGTACCACTCTTCGGCTTCCGAGATGTTCTTAGCCGCGATGGTCTCGTACTGAGCCCGGATGTCCCTGAGGGCGGCGGTGAGGTCTGGCTTGGACATGTCCATCTCCACCTGGACCTGTTGTTCCTGAAGCTGGGCCTGCAGTTCTCGGATCTCCTGCAGGGTACGGCCGGGCTTCAGTCCCCCGCCAAGCCCCAAACGTACCCTCACACCCCGATTCCCAGAGCCCAGCACTGTTCCCATCATTTCCACCTGCTTTCACCAGGGCGTACCTCTTCGTGTACTTTCTTAAGGAACGCAATTTCCTCGTTGAGAGATTCGATCCTGCGCTCCAGGTCAATTCGAGCTAGAGTGGCTGCATCCACATCCTGGAAGGGGTCAGGTGGGAGGGACAGGGTCACTGATCAGCCTGGCAAGGCAGAGGGAGACTAGAGCCCATGCAGCAGGGGACAGAAGGAGCAAGGCTTCTGGGGGACCAAAGAGGACTCACCGCTCGGAAGGCAGCCAAATTGTTCTCGGCTTCTTCTTTCAACTGAATTTCCTCTTGCAGCCTGGCCGAGACAGACAGAAGGACAGACGGTAGGGATAAAAGTGGCAATGAAGAAGACTGTCTGGGGGCTGCCCAGGGAACGGGCTTAGCACGGAGGAGGCATGGCTGCTGGGTAGAGGCAGGAGGCCCTGCCCACACAGGGAGGGGACAGGAAGTGGCCCAATCGCTGCCCTGGAGCCACACCCTGGAAGCCTCTGTCCCCACCAGACTGTGACCTCCCTGGGATTAAGAACTGTGTCTATTTTATCCACCTCTGTGTTCCCAGGCCCCAGCCCCAGCCTGACCCATGTAGGTGCTCACTTAACATTTGTGACCTGGGTGGAAGGACAGGGACTCTGTTCTCTTGGGCCACCAAAAGCAGGACCCATGAGTCCTTGCTCTATACTTGCTGCCTTTATGTACTGGGAGCCTGGTGGAGCCCACCATCTAGTCCTCCCAAGCTTGCTGAGAGCTGCACCCCCCAGGCACTCTCCCCCTTCCTCTAGCTTATCCAGTCCCCGTGTACAGCTTCAGCCAGGCCCAGGGGCCAAGATCCCCTCTCCACCCCCAGCCCCAGGGCCTCATCACAGATGGGCTGAGAGTCTCTCTCCGACTGCACTTGGGCCTCCTCTCTCCACCTACATACCTGACTCCCTGCAACATCATCCCGGCATCTTAAGATGCTTTTTAAGAGGCACCTGGTCTTCCCTTGTCTCGCCTTTCCACCTCATGATGTCTGCAAGAAGATTCCTCCTCTGCAGACTGCGAGCAAAGGGAAAGGCCAGGCGTCCCTCCCCCTCGGGGAACACAGCAACAACCCTCCTCTCCCTGGGTGCTGACAACTGGATCCAGTCCTAGGCCTAGCCTCCCAAGCCCCAGCCCATGGAGAGGGGGTTTCGGGTCCTCACTTGGCCTTGAGCCGCTGCAGGTCGTCCAGCAGGTTGTCCCGCTCGACGTCGACGCGGGCGCGCTGGTTGGTGAGCACCTCCACCTGGCGCCGCAGCTCGCGCAGCTCCTCCTCGTAGATCTCGGCCACCCGGGTCGGCTCGCGGCCCTTGAGCCGGTTCACCTCGGCGGCGAGTGCCGCGTTCTGCTGCTCCAGGAAGCGCACCTTCTCGATGTAGTTGGCAAAGCGATCATTGAGCTCCTGCAGCTCCACTTTCTCGTTGGTGCGCGTGGTCAGGAACTCCTGGTTGACGGCGTCTGCCAGCGAGAAGTCCAGCAGCTCGCCCGCGCCGTAGGATGAGGAGGGCACGCGGGTGGCCCCCAGCCGGCTGGCCCGCAGCGGCCCCAGGCCCCCGGCCCCGCCCGACGTGCGCGACACCTGGTACACTCGGGAGGTCACCGAGCTCGAGGAGCCCTTGGTGCCGAAGCCCGCGCGCGGGAACACGGGCGAGCTCAGCGGCGAGCCGAGCGGGAAGCTCGGGGCCCCGCCGAAGGTGCGGCGGTAAGAGGACACGCGCTGGCTGGACGAGTAGGCCTGGCTCATGGTGGCGGCGCGGGCTTGGCTGGGCGGCGCGGAGGAGGAGGCGGCGGCGGCGGCGGCGGGCGGCCGGCTGGAGAGTAGATGCGGCGAGGGGAGACAGGGCCCCCAGCCGACGGCACTATTTGTATCCCTCCTGACATCAGCCCCCGCCGCCCCTCCCCTGACAGCTGCAGGATCCCGCTGTCCTGCCAGGAAAGGGCGGCCTCTGGCGTGGGGGCGGGGAGGCCAGCTCCCCCGCAAGAGGCCTGTGCCCCCTCGGCCGGCGGGTAGGGGGGCCCCTGAAGGGTGTGGGAGAGGACGATGGACCTAGAAGGGCAGAAGATGGGCAGGCCAGCCAAGCGCTTGGCCAGGGCTCAAGCACGTCTGGAACCCCAAGGGGGGCCCCCTCTCAGCCCTTGGGGTGCCGGCTTCCTCCTGGGGGTGATCGGGGAGAGGCTAATATTTACTTACAGGGACTCGTTTTCGCTCCCAGGAGAGATTTTGGGTCATGTCGAGCAAGGCCTGTTTCTAAAGAAAGGCTCCAAATCACCCGTTTTTTCTCAAGATTCTCTGAAAGTGGCAAGCACTTAGGAGGGCTCAGGCAAAGACCAGGAGTCCAGAAGCCAGGCTGAGAGGAGGAGGGTCTCTGGACAGGCGGGAAGGCTGGGAGGGCTTCCCCGGGGGCAAGGAGCAATGGGAGCCAGACCTGCCTGCTGGGTTATGTCTGCTAGCACCGGGGTGCCAGCTTCCTTCCAGCCTCAGTTTCCCTCTGGGCTTGGGCCTCAAGCTTATAGACAACAGTGATTTCCAGAAAGGGGCTAGAAGGCTTTCAGTTTCCAATGATGACAATTATAACTGTATACTCTCACCCCCATGCCACTAACTTTGCCTGGCTTCCTCCCCCTCGAGCCCACCTCCCGCCTCTGATTCATGCCCCTCCTCACACCACCCACACCCGCACCCACCTAGGGGTTTGTGTTTTGTCAGGAGCCTCATGTCAACCCAGCCATCTCCCTGGCAGCAACAGCTGCCAACCCGAAATACCAGAGCTGGTATTTATAGAGGAGAATGCATCAGGCGGGGAAAAAAAGCACACCGGAGAGGCGCTCTGGGGGTGGGGGCCGGGTACCTGAGTGTCAGATGGTGGAGGAAGGCTGGGGTGATGAGCCCCAGTTGCTTTGCACCCCCATAATGCTCCAAGCCCCCAGCAGCAATGGAGCCCCAGAAGGGCTGACCAGTCTTCCACAGGCTCCTTAGGACAAGGCGCTGGCTGACCCTAAGGACATTCCCACTTCTCCACGAATCCTGGCTGTCTCTGGACACCTCCACCTGGCACTCTGCAGGCCTCTCTTGGGCCTGACCCTTTTGGAATGCAAAGCTTGGAAATTGAGGGCTGCTCTTGCACGCTAGCTCTGCCATCACCAGCAGACATACTACAAGCAGGCAAGTCCTCCTCTTCTGTGTCCTCGACTATAAAGTGGGACTGGTCAGCCAGGTCATGTCTCCCCAAGAGGGGCTTGGTGAGGCTCAGGTAACAATATGCAAATAATAATTCCTTCCCACTGTGGGCCACTGGGCTGAGCACTCCCCACCCATGAGCCCCAGTTCTCCCACAACCCTTTGAGGTGGGAACTGGTTCCATGCTCCCCTTTGTTCGCTCAGGAAGCTGAGGCAGTCCGACACCAGAGCCTGTGCTTTGCCCCCAGGGTGGGTGTGAAGGTGCCAGGTGAATTGCAAAGGGCTTTGTCAAAGCTGCTGTCTTTGCAAAACCCTTTCACATTCAGTTTCTAATTCTTATCCAAGAGACAAGCTTATGAGGTGGGTGGGGAGTTCCAGATATTCTTATCCAGGCTTCGAGTCAGTGCAAGCTGTTGTGTTCTGGTTATTTTAGTGTCTCGCCTCCCAAACTAGATGGTAGGCTCCTGGAGAATTTGGGGGACCATGTGGATCCTTAGCACATCCCAGGCAGCCCTGTCCTTGTTTTAGTTCAATGTAGCCTGCAAGCTTCCTTTCTCACCCCCTTCTTTTGTTAACAAATGCTACACACACACACACACACACACACACACCCACGAGTGGACAGGTGACTCAGCTTGTGCAGCCAGTCTTATAACTGCATCCCTGTGACTGCAGTGATTGGCTCAAGGAGTGGGCCTGGACCTGAGCAGGGCCAATCAGAGACCTACCCTGGAATTTATAGATGGAACTGGGATTACTAAACTGGAGCCTGTGGCAACCATGTTTCCTGCCCGCTGGGGAGGTCTTTCAGGTGGAGGAAGAGAGGTCTGTATACCGGGGGAAGCAGAGACACCCACAGAGGAGGAGAATGAGGAGCCGGAAGTCCTAAATCCCATCCCCGGGGCCTTGGTTCTACAGCTCTTCTCTCAATTTTGTGAGCTCCCCAAGTGTCCTTCCTGGCTTGGGGGCCAATAAAGTTTTCTTTCTTTTTCTTCCTTCCTTTTTTTTTTTTTTTAACTTAAACACTTGGTATTGGCTACTGTCACTTATAACCAAAACAATCCTGACTAATCTACTGTAGGAGACTGTGCACCCATTTCCACAACACGAGAGAGAACAGAACATTTTGGGGACACTTCTCTGTGAAAAGTCGCCAGAAAATTGCCCAGGACCAGCCTGAGACCTCAGTTCCTTGGTGAAATGAGGCAGAAAACAAATAAATAAATTATGCCATCTATTCTCTAGTCAAAATCAACATCTACCAGACCTGGCTCTGAACCACTTGGAGCTGTTTCCAAATTTTGGTTCCACCCCTGAGGATTTGCTACCATGGAGGGCAGCAAAACAACACTCTGAGGCTTGGAAAGCAGGTGACAGAGGAGCATTCCAAAGCATGTTTTAAGCAGGCAACACCACTGGAGTAAGAGTTTAGACTTCCCTGGGGACTACTGAGAACTGGACATGCTAAAAATAATAATAATGTATCTGGATAGGTATTATACTTGGCACAAAATTCCAGAGGTCCCACTCTGTGGGTTGCCTTTTCACTCTGTTGATAGTGTCCTTAGATGCACAAAAGGTTTTAATTTTGATGAACTCCAGTTTACCTATGTATTCTTTCATTGCCTGTGCTTTCGGTGACATATCCAAGAAATCATTGCCAAATCCAGTGTGAAGAATGTTATCCCCTGTGTTCTCTTCTAAGAATTTTTCAGTTTTATGTCTTTGATCCATTATGAGTTAATTTTCATATGTGGTATAAGGTCAGCATCCAACTTCATTCTTTTACGTATGAATATTTAGTTTTCCCAGAACTATTTGCTGAAGGCTGTCCTTTCCAGCTTGTCTAAAACCACTTATCCATATAAATGAAAATTTATTTGTGGGCTGTCTATTCTATTCCATCTACATATGTATCTGTCTTCATGCCAATACCACACTGTTTTGATTACTGTAGCTTTGTAGTAAGTTTCAAGGCCCTCCAACTTTGTTCTTTTTCAAGATGTTTTGGCTATGCAGGGTCCCTTGAGATTCCATATGAATTTTAGATAGAATGAATTTTTCTATATCTTAGAAAAATTGTTGGGATTTTGATAGGCACTGCATTGAACCTACAGATCACTTCAGGAAGTATTGACAGCTTAACAATATCAAGTCTTCCAATCAATGAACACTGGATGTCTTTCAATTTGAGTCTAATTTATTTCAGCAATATTTTGTAGTTTTCAATGTATAAATCATGTCTCCTTGGTTATTGTTTATTCCTAAGTATCTTACTCTTTTTTGTTTGTTTGTTTGTTTGTTTTGCCTTTTCTGGGGCCACTCCCACGGAATATGGAGGTTCCCAGGCTAGGGGTCTAATCAGAGCTATAGCCACCAGCCTACGCCAGAGCCACAGCAATGAGGGATCCGAGCTGCATCTGCAACCTACACCACAACTCACGGCAACGCCAGATCCTTAACCCCCTGAGCAAGGCCAGGGATCGAACCCGAAACCTCATGGTTCCTAGTCGGATTCGTTAACCACTGAGCCACGATGGGAACTCCCTAAGTATCTTACTCTTGTAGATGCTCTTGTAAATGAAGTTGATTGTGAGGGCTTTTCTCTTTTTTCTGTTACTGCAGTACCTTACACTGGTTGATTTTCATATGTTGAACTATCCTTGCATTCCAGGAATAAATCCCACATCATCATGTGTATAATCCTTTTAATATGCTGTTGAATTTGGTTTACTAGTATTTTGTTGAGAATTTTAATATTAATATTTGTAAGGACTATAGATCTGTAATTTTCTTGTATATGTTCGGCTTTGATATCAGGCTAATGCTGGGCTTGTAGAAATATTTAAGAAATATTCCTTCCTTTTGAAATTTTAAGAAGAATTTGAGAAGGGTTGGTGTTAATTCTGAAATGTTTGGTAGATTCACCAACAAAGCTATCTTGTCCTCTTGTCCTGCTCTCTTCTTTAATGGGAAGGTTCCCAGTCATTCTTTTTTTTTTTTTGCTTTTCAGGGCCACACCCATGGCATATGGAGTTTCCCAGGCTAGGGGTCTAATCAGAGCTGTAGCCTCCAGCCTATGCCAGAGCCACAGCAACTCGGGATCCAAGCCTACACCACAGCTCACGCAATGCCGGATTCTTAACCCATTGAGCAAGGCCAGGGATCAAACCAGCAACTTCATGGTTCCTAGTCAGATTCATTAACCACTGAGCCATGGTGGGAACTCCTTTTTTTTTTTTTTTTTTTGCTGTGAGTCATTCTTCTTAATATCCTCATTTATATTTCACTGTGTGGATTTACCATAGTTTATTTGGCCAATTTATTTATTTATTTATTTTATTTTTATTTTTATTTTTGTCTTCTTAGCTATTTCTTGGGCCGCTCCCACGGCATATGGAGATTCCCAGGCTAGGGATCTAATCGGAGCTGTAGCCGCCAGCCTGTGCCAGAGCCACAGCAACGCGGGATCCGAGCCACTTCTGCAACCTACACCACAGCTCACGGCAATGCCGGGTGGTTAACCCACTGAGGAAGGGCAGGGACCGAACCCGCAACCTCATGGTTCCTAGTTGGATTCATTAACCACTGCGCCACGACGGGAACTCCCAATTTTTAATTTATAGGCATTTGTATTTTACTATAACAAATGATGTTGCTATGAACATCCTTGGGACAAGCTTTTGAATATATAAATTTTAGTATAGTGGTTTTTTGTTTTTTTTGAAATAACAGTCACATTGTTTTATGGCCACACTTCGCACTTGAGCTAATTGCCCTTGGAAATGGGAACGTCTACCGAGACAGACTATTTAATTCAGTGTTTGTCAGAAAAGGGGGACAATTTATAAATTTGTATATGTGGTATGGCCCCTTGTACAGTGGGTGTTATCAATACATTTTGTTGAATCAATTAAAGAAGGAAGCCAGTCTCGATGTTTGCTGAGATCTTCCCAGAATTCTTTGACCTTGGAGAATCTTGGAAACTTCAGGTTGGAGGTAACTTCCTAGGTCACAAGGTCAACCAGTCCCATGCCCCCACATCTCAGTTAAGGCTTAAATATTTCATAGTGTGACTCCAGCAAGCACTGCTCCAGGTTGCATCCCTCTGCTGCCTGGGAACTGAGTGTCAGGCAGCCCATTCCATGCCACAAAGAGTCCCTCACATGTCTCTGTCGTGGGACAGCAGACAGCTCTGCTGTTAGAAAACATTTCCCTATATTTGAACCCAGGAGATGTCTCTGCTATGACTCTTATTCTGCCCTAGGAGCCAAACAGAGCAAGAAGAAACGCTTTCCACAGATCTACTCTTCAAATATTTGGGGGTTAGGACTCATGTCTTTTGAAGACTCTGCCTGTTTCACCATTTTCAATTTCTCCCCCTTCCCTGAACTAATGAACCAGCCAAACCCAAACTCATCATAGCCTCCAGGGTCCCACAGAACCGGGGCCCTGCCCACCCTGCCAACCTCAGCTCACACGCTTCTCTTTTGGGCTCACCTCGCTTCAGCTACACAGCCTCTTTTCTGTTGGGCAACACTGCCAAGCTCTTCCCTGCCTTCTCTTCAGCTCCGTGACTAGAGGGCTTGTGGATGCTCAGGCAGATCCCTGACCCTCACCGAGGTCTCCCTGGTAGACAAAGTCCCTGACTACTCATAGAATCTCCCAGATCCCCCAGGTGGCATGGATGGCAGCAGGGTAGCTGGAGTGGGGACCCAGACTTGGCTAGCCCATGGCATCTGAATTGAGGAAAAAACGGAAAGAGGTCAAAAAGGGAGAGAACCAGAGGTGACTTTTCCACCTCGCCCTGTCTGGGAGCATCTCACCCACCCCTGGTCCACTCTAGGATCCCACATGTGAGACAGTGCTGGTGTCCCCCTATGGTGTGCGCTCTCTCCACTGAGTGGTCCCCGCCCCCAGGCTTGCCTTTGTCCCTTTGTCCAGGGCCCATGCTCCTCCTCTTTTGGTTTCCCAGCGTCCTCATGCTTCCATCCCAAGCTGAGCTGGCCCAGGAGACAGCCATTGCATGAGAGCCTTGGGGACAGTGTGGCAGGTGTGACTCTGGGACACTGGCTCTTGCCTCAGCTAAAGCTTGAGGGAGCTTCCCACTTGATGGGAAGGTAGGAGGCTCAAGCATGGGGGTGTGGAGGTGGGGCGGTCAGCCAGAGGCTAAGATATGGCTGCTTATCCTGGGGATCCACCCACCAGCCATGTGTGCCACCCAGGCAAGTCCTCTCTGGCCCTATCATGCCCATGTGTGAAAGGGGATCCATCTGAGTCTTCTCTGGGACCCCCTCAGCTCTGACATCCTGAGTCTCTGGGCCCAGGAACTGGGACATTGAGTGGTCCCTCGCTGAGCCCTCCCCGCCTCAGTGCTCCCAGAGCCCCTCCCCCCCAGCAGTCCCCTTCCACAATGCCCCGCCCCCGCGTCCCATCCATCCTCCTCTCAGCTGTAGCTGCTGCTTAACCTCCACAGGGGGCCGAGGAGCCCGGAGTGACTGTAAAAGGGAAGGAATGTCCAGAGGCGATTGTTTCTTCCTGATATCACCAAGGGAAGGTCGAGCTGGGGGGCCCAGCTGGAAAGGTGGCGTCAGGATTCTCCCTGAAACTCCTCTCCCCCATTCCCCCCCCCCCCGCCCCGCTCCGCACTGCACTGGCCCCCCTGTCCCCAGCTCAGCCAGCATCCACCCCCTCTCGTCTGCCACCCTCCGCATCTCCTGGATGTAAGCCCTCTGGACCTCTTGCTTCCTGCTGTCACCACCTCCTGACCCCAGACCCTCGCCTGAGTTCCTCCCTGCGTGGCGCCCCCACCCCAGTTCTTATAAATCCCCCCTCCACCTCCTCCTCGTCAGCCCCACACCCCTGACCTAGCGCCTTGTCTGGGGAGGGCCCATAGCCCAGCTCCAACTCCCTCCTGCCCCACGCTCCTTTTACAGACATGGAGCACTGCGGGGTTTCTGCCAAAGTAGGAGAAGTCTGAGGCTAATCTCACCTCCTCCCAGCTCCCAATTTCTACCAAATAGGATGCCTCGCAGGCTGGGGAGGAGGAGGGGGGGGGAGAAGGAGTGGGGGGGGTGGGGGTTGGGGGGGGAGCTGAGCCTCAAGGGGATGAGCTAATGATGGTAGAGGTGAAAGTGCCTTGTGGACTCTGAGCATCTCAGAGGCTTTAGGTGCTATTCTCATCATTAAGAGATTTGAGGGGGGGGAGGCTGGGGACTCAAGTTAGCTTGAGGGAAGAGGAGGGGGCTTCACTAGCATAAAGGGAAGGTCCCCAGGGATTTGTCATGATGCATCAGGAGCAGCACGCGGTTGGGAGTCTCGAGGCCAGAGTCCTGGCCAACCTATGCTGTGTGACCTTGGTCTAGGTGCACCCCCTCTCTGGATTGCAGTTTCTCCTTGCTTCAAATGGAATAGCCTGGACATCCCTCCCTACTCTGACCCCCAGGAGAGGCCCTTTCCTTCTGAAAAGGTGCCTCTCTGGGCTGCCTTGTCCGAAGTCTTTTTGCTCACACAGATTCAACACCAAGCCAAGCCTAGACATGGGTGCAGCCCCAGAACAGACCCAGTCTCACCACGTGTTGATGAGACGTGGCTACACCTACCCATAGAAATGGATGCTGCCCCCTCCGCAGGCACCCATTCTCCCTCCCCTTGGGTTCTTCCTGACTGCCTGGCCTCCTCTCCTTCCTCCCTGCTGGCTCCCGTCCTCACCATGGGGGCACTTGGTCCTGCCCAACAAAATAGCCCCTCTCGGAGTTCCCATTGTGGCTCAGTGGGTTAAGAACCTAACCAGTGTCCATGAGGATGTGGGTTCGATCCCTGGACCTGTTCAGCAGGTTAAGGATCCGGCATTGCTGTGAACTGTGGTATAGGTCGCAGATGCAGCTCGAATCCCGTGTTGCTGTGGCTGTGGTGTAGGCCGGCAGCAACAGCTCCTATTGGACCTCTAGCCTGGGAACTTCCATATGCTGCGGGTGCGGCCCTAAAAAGAAAAAAAAAAAAGGGGGCAACAAAACAAAACAAACAAAATCCCCTCAGCCCCACACATCTCTCCTCCAAACCCACCCAGCCCCCTCCCACAGTCCCCATTCTCTGTAGGCAATACCCCTGAATTTCCAAGGCAGTCCTGAACCATTTCCTGAAGAGGCAGGGCAGCCCCCTTCCCCAGCACAAAAATGAACCCCCTCTTCAGTTGAAACTCCCCAAGAAGAACAGGAGAAAACTCTCCTTGCCCAGACTAGGGTATATCTGGGTGGGAGAGGGGACGGGTGTGAGAATCGGGGTCGGGAGGTGACAGGGAGAGTTGGGAGCAGCTGGGTCGGTGAAGGTGGCACTCAGCCCTGCTCCGGCCTCATGGAAGGGGACTTGGCAGGCTGCTCCAGCTCCCCGTGGACTCGCACCCTGGGGAGCCATTCAGGGCCTAAGTCTAATCCCTCTGCTGAAATGGAAATCCCCTCTTTCTTTCTTAGACCTCAACCCAGATGGAGAAAAGCAGCTTCCTTCCCGGGCATTCTCTGCCAGGTTCCGAGTGCCATCAGCCCGCTCTTCTCTCTGATTCATTCCCATTCCTTTCATCTCTCTTCATAGGCTTTTTTTGGTCCCAGCCCCTCCAGTTTGGTCATATCCCTGCTGTCCTGGGTGCTTTCCAGGTTTCCTACGTCCCTCTGAGGCTGTGGAGCGCTTTAAACAGGGCCTGGGCAGGCTGGCAATGACCTCACAGGGCCACTATGCACAGTTGCTATCTATAGCCTTGTAGGATCATCCTCCTCTTCCTCCAGCCAGCTGAGTCACAATCCGCTTGGGGTCTACTCAGACCCCCGAGGTTTCTCTGCCACTCCAGATCACAGCCCAATATGGTACCGGAGATGTTCTGGCTGCTGGAGTGGATGCTGATTCTCCAAAGCATCCAAATGCACAGTGAAAGGGAGTCTTGGGTTCCAGAAGACACCCATTCTTGGACCCTCAGTGTTTTTACAGCCTCTATCTTCTCACACCTGTCCACATAGACAGCCAATGGCCTAAGTTCTATCTGACTCTGCAAAGCTATGGGCAAGGGGAGGACTGTGGGGAGTAGCTGCTGGGCCACTGTCTGGGTTCAAATTGGATCTACCACTCTGGGGTGAGGTGTTTCACCGTTCGGAGCCGATTTCCTTGTCTGTAAAATGATAAGAACAGCACAGGGCTTGGGGAAGATTAAATGAGATATTGTCTGTAAAACGCGTAGTGCAGCGCCTTGGCACACAGAGAGCATTCAGTAAGCACCAGCCATCACAAATATTTTATCCCCTTTGGACCCATAAGGAAACTGGTTCATGGAGGTCCAGGGACTGGCTTGAGTCCTTGCTTTGGGACCATAGGTACAAGGCCAAGATTCACAGCCAAGACTGCCTAACTCCAAAGCATTGCATCACAGGCTATGCCGCCTCTGATAATAACGTAGCCACGACTTATGGAGCACCTACTGTATACTAAGCATGGGATTCTGGATACCTGCCATATACAATCACTGCATCTCTAATCTTCACAACACTGGGAAGTAACTATTAACCTCATTTTACAGTTTTGGATACCAGGCTCAGAGAGGTTAGGTAAGCTCCCTAAGGTTGCACAGCAAGTGAAAACGAAGTCTGGATTTGAACATTAGTTGACGACTCCTAGAAAGAAGCCTGGCTCATTTCTCTGCGGTCACTAAAGCCTTGCCCCAGACTGACTTCGCAGGCTCAACTCTGGGTCCTTCCCCTTTCAACTTGGCTTTATGGGGATCTCCACGGAAAAGTCCCTCGTCCAGGAGTGGGAAAGTCCCTCCCAACATTCTGCCCTGCTCCTTTCCCCAATCCCACTGCCCTCTAGAGAGAGCTTAGAAAAAGCGGGTTTTTAGGGAGTCAGTTATCAGCAGCAGAGGAGTCTGGCCTTCACGCCACAGGAGCTGGGGGGCACTGAAGATTTCCTATTTTCCTATCTGTAGAGGCCAGGGGGGGCCACTCTGCCCTTGCCACCCTCCAGCCAGCCAGGCACCTGGGCTCCCCAGCAGGCTGGCCCTAGACTGCCCCCAACTGGCCTGGGAGGAAGCCTCAGGCAACAGGATCCACAATTCTGTCCCCAAGAGGCTGCCTGGAGGACTAAGCCTGGGGCCCAGGCTTGATCCTGCAGCCTCAAGTTTCAAAAGAAACTCGGGCCCGCTGTCAGCTGCTGGGGAGTCCCACTGCCCCAGCTCCCAGTCCCTAGCTCCCTAAAGACGTCCCAGATACCCCCACCCCTTCCCAGTCTGAAAGGCCCAGAGAGATACACTTTGTTAAAAACAGAGCACGGAAATTTTTCCTCCCCACCTACAGATCTCTATGCTGGCAACTGTCCCAAAGAGCCCCCCGTTGTCCCCTCCCTATCCAGCCTCAAAGAGATAAGCCAGGCTCTCCTTCTGCCCTTCCCCAGGCTCCCCAGCCACCCTGGGCACCAGAATAGACCACTGACCACCTGCCCTGGGGCTGGGAGGGGCCACAGGCGGTGCTGCCACTCAGGTTGGGGGAGGGGATTGAGAAGGGGGGAGGCTGGGACAGCAGCAGGGCGCTCCAGAGCCCCAGGCCCTTTCCAGCTGCTTCTGATGTCTTGCAAGCGGCTCTCCACCAACACCCAACAGGCAACCTGTGCCCCCTACTTCGCAGCAGGGACAGGCTGGGAACGCCAGACACCCTATCGGGATGGGGCTCGGGCTGAGGCTCCGCCCCCAGGTCCACCCCCTCCAGTCTGTGTCCCCCATCTCTCTCTCTCTCCTCTCTTCTCCCTTCTCTTCCCCCCCCCCCCCCCCGCTTCCCCTCCTCTCCGGGTCACCCCTCTTCCCCTCCCCTCCACCGCCACCTCCAGGTCGGTCTCCACCTCCCCCACGATCTCTGCCCCCACCCCCACTCGGGGTCTCCGCCCCCACCCTCCCCCCAGCTCCCTCTAAGTGAGAATGCCCTTGCTTCCTGACCCCGCATTCCAGGCTTACTGGGGTCAGGAGGGCTTCCTGCCTGATGTGGGATCCCAGCCCCCACCCCTAGCTCCCGGCAGCCTCTCGCGCCCGTCCAGCAGCTGGCCCTGTGCAGTTCCCTTCTCGAACACTTCCCCCCCAGCCCCAGGCCCAATTTAGCTGCTTTAATCTTCCCTGTAATCCAATCCGACCATTTCCTGAGCACACGCTGCACTTCCCAAACTGCCAGTCCCTGGAGAGGGGTGCGGTGGGGGCAGGGCGGCCTCCGCACCTCCCTGCGCTGGAGCACCCCCCACCCCACCCCGGGCACACCGGCTGTACCCTCCTTCCCTCCCCCCCCACCCCTAGGAGGCCCCAGGGAGCTCTGGCTGCTCCAGCCTCCGCCATCTGGACGCCATAGCCCAGGCCTGAGTCGAGCTGACTCCTCACCTCCTGTTTTCCCACCTCCGCAGAGGCTTTGTCCGTGCTTTTCCCTCTGCCTGGAATACCCTCACCTCCTGTGAAACTCATACCCTCTCTTAAGGGCCGGATCCAACCTGGTTTCCCAAATTCCAGAGATGGCCTAGGCCCCTAATCCCAGGTCTGGCTCGCGCCAGCCACGTGACCTTGGGCAGGTCGCTCCCGTCTCCAAGTCTACGTTTTCTCATCTGTAAATGGGGGATCATAATGGTGCACCCCTCAGAGAGTGGCTGTGAGGACTGGGTTACTTTGTAAAGTGCTTAGAGCAGTTCTGGGTACATGGTAAGTGCTATTTCAGTGTTAAACGAAAATTATGTTTTCCTGCTTTTCATGATCATGACTTTATCTCCACCAAGTTAAGACACCAAGAATTGTAAAACGCTTCATTTATTTATTTAATAACATCAAGGGGGGGGGATGTGGAAAGAGAAACTACCGTGTGAAATGTACAATGATCTATAAGCCATCTTCCAATTTCATAATGTGTAAATTGTTCAGAAACAATATTTATGTGGCAGACTCTGCTTCTATCCAGACAGTCTCCTTTTCAGCTTCATGTGTATTCACGGTTTATGGTTGATGCCCAAGGACTTGGG